>NC_092806.1:29208618-29528989 GCF_040954645.1 Diabrotica undecimpunctata | reverse complement strand
TTGAACCTTTTGTCTATCGTCTTCATTTACGTTATTGTTAATTTGGTTTGTGTATAATATAGTGTAGAATTCTTCGACTATTTCAAGTATTTTCTGTCTGTCTGTTGTTACTTCACCCTCTTTATTCCTAAGCTGGAAAATTTCTTTTCTACTTGTCGCCATTTTTCGTCTCATTACCTTCATGCTCCTGTTTTGCTCTATAGTTTGTACGATTTTTTCATGTTTAAATTTCCTAATATCTCTTCTCACAGCTTTCGATATGTCTTTATTGACTGCCCGATTGGTTTGTGGGTCAATGTCCCTTTCACTTTGTAACTGTCTTCTTTCTGTTATTTTGAGTTGTGTTTCTAAAGTGATCTTTTGATCTCGTTTAGTCTTGTTTAAGTGTATCAACTACTTGTTTGTTCAACTCACCGACATCGTTTGGTATTATGCTGTGATCAAGAGTGTTGTTAATGTAGTCTCCAAATGCTGTTTCGTCTTGTGGGCGTGTCCAGTGAGAGTATTTCTTTTGTATTATATGACTTCTACCTAAGTGAGTAGATATCTTAATGAGTCTGGCTCTAGCGGTCGGACGGTAAGGACGTGCAGTGTACTTAGGTGAGAACGACTGACCTGTTGTCAACGGAGCTTATCAGCTCCCGGTGTGTAAGACACCGTGTGTGGCACAGGCACTTGTTTTTCAAATAAGTGAAGAGTGGATGCGAGGCTGTCACTAAGTTAAACCTCGAGGGGTCGCCTTTATGGGCTCCTCGTAGGAGGCTTTTGATAGCTTCGTGTTTACGAAAAATTCGGGTTCATCTCAGTGGGTCGACAGGGATGACACTGTAAGGCTTAGTAATTTGTATTCTAAGTCGGACAGAAACGGCCCCTGCCTCTGAGGTGAGAGAAACTTCAAGAGGATCCCTCCCTGAGAAATCAGGGAGTGAACTACCGTGAGGTTGCTGGGACGACACCCAGGAAAACCGTCAGGCAGCGGCTTGGCGGAACGAAAAAAACAGAGTCTTCTGTGTAATAAAATCCCATTTTCTTTTGAACACTTATGTTCACTGCCTTACGGCAAAATGAGTGAAATTCCCCCCCAAAAAAGTGATGTCACGCAGGTGACATCACAAGAAAAAGAAGAAGGTGACTATCCCGAGTCACTCACCCCTACGGTCGCTTCAGCGATTAAACTTTATAATAATTTTCAAGCCAAATTATCCCCTGACTCCGATTTAATCGAAGACACCTCCGACGATGAATCTTTCGTACCAAACGAGGAAGAAAACCACAGCGAAGTAGATAGAGACGATAGCGTCTCTACCACCATGGAGGTCACCCCCGACGATGAGCTGAGCCCGGCCACCGAATTAATTGTCCAGTCGGACGAATCCTTGAACGTCCAGTCGGACGAAGCCCTGAACGTTCAGACGGACGAACAACTGAACGCCAAGACAGACGCAGCAAGCGTAGAAGCCCCGCCCCCATTAGACTTCATCGAAATGAAGGACCCCAGAGTGGACATCATCTCCACCAGCAACGATGCCGAGCCGGAGGTAGGCAAGAAACATAAAAGACAAAGGCCATCAGAGGAACACTCCGACGAAGAAGAAGTGCCAAAAAAATCCACCAAAGATAAAGACGAAAGCGGTCTTTACAAATCGGTCGACTTATTGACTGTACAAATTAGACAACTCCAGAAAGAAAGCAGGCAGCGCGAAAAACAGGCACAGGCCCAAATCCAGGATCTCCTAACTCAGATGACTGAGTTAAGGAAGGAGAATCAAGAGAAGGACCAAGAGATAAAGAAACTGGTCGGCCACATAATGGCCCTGACCGAAAGGAACGAGAAGTTAATAGAAGTCGAGAAGAAAAGAGACCAGGCCTTGTGGGAAACCCACAGGCCCCGAGAAACAACCCCATGCAAGACGGTGAAAGCCACTCCCTCGACATCTGGGGGTGCAGCCAAGCCTAAAGAACGAAAAACAGAAGGAAAAGAACCAGAGAAATCAGAAACAGGATGGACAAAAGTCCAAAAGAAGGAAAAAAACAAAAAAGGCACCGCTACTGAGAAATCAGTAAACAGTAGTGAGACAGTAAAACCAAAAAAACCAATAAGCGTTGTTGAAAAACAAACGCAAAAAATACAAGAAAGAAATGACGAAGCGCTCACAAAAGCCGCGAAAGATCTACAAAAAAGAAGTGAGCAAAAAGCCCACAAAAACTTGGAGTCTCCGAAAGAAACCCAAGTAGAAAAAGAAAACAACGTAACCCCTCAAAAACCTGCTGAGGTTAACGTAAAGAAACCAAAACCTCCTGCGATCATCTTAAAGACGGTCGCAGAACACCAAGCAATCCTGCAAAAAGCGGCAAAAGCAGGTATTATTTCTGACAACAAGTTCGCCAGATCTGGTAGAACAATAGTCATAAATACAAAATCAAGGGAAGACTACCTAGGAGTAGTCAAAATACTCGAAGAGTACACACCTAAGGTAGAGTATATTGCCTACCCAATCGACAACGAAAAACTGAAGAGGGTCATACTAAAAGGGCTATCTGCAAACACAAAAACAGAAGTAATTCTCAACGAATTAAGGGAAAAAAATGTCGACGTTACTAGAGTAAGCAACATGTACTCTAAAAAAGAAGGAAAACAGATCTTGCCTTTCTTCATGATCACCCTCAAAGAGGATGATATCCAAAAAATACGTGGAGTCACAAATCTGTGCTTCATGAGAGTACGTTTCGAAGACGAAATCAAAATGACAAAAGATACCCTACAATGTTTCAATTGCCAGGGCTACTACCACAGTTCTAAGGCTTGTCACTGCATCTCCAGATGCGTAAAATGTGGAGGAAACCATCTCAGCAACGATTGTGAAAAGAGCAAAGAAACAGCCCCAAAATGTGCTAACTGTGATCAAGCACACACAGCGAATTACAGAGGATGCTCCAAAGCTCCCAAGAAGAAGATCCCTGCCCCCGTAAAACCGGCGAGCAAACCGATCACACCAACAACAACAACAACGGGCTTCAGCTATGCTCAAGCTGCCAAAACAACCACAGAAGAAGCAGCTCCTACCATGCATGATGCTGCCACACTTATTGCTTCGTTTCATACGGAGTACAATAAGAAGATGATGGAGATGATGTCCATGATGGACCGCGCAACTAAAATGATGACTGCATTCGGAGAAATACACCGACAATGCTAGCGAACCGTACGGAGGATCTACGCATAGGGTCCTGGAATTCCGGTGGAATTTTCAAAAAACTCAACCTTCTGGATGAGATGATCAACAGATTAGAGCTCGATATCGTAGCCCTTCAAGAAACCAAATTAGTGGAAAGGAAGAAAACCAAATTCCCTGGCTACGATATCTATAGAACTGACCATAGAGCGATATCAGGAGGAACAGCCATACTAGTTAAAAAAGGCTTAGAACACGAACACATACCAACACCAGATGGACTGGTGACAATGGAAGCCACGCTAGTCAGATTAAAGGCCAACAACGAAACACTAAAAATAGTGTCAGCTTATGTCAGACCTAACGATTTGATATTCGATGAAGACTTGAGCCTAATCCTCGATACAGAAGAGCCCACAGTGATTATAGGAGACCTTAATGCGAGATCTCCCCTATGGTTCGACAGAGCAACCAACAACAACGGGAGACGACTTTGCGGCCATCTCGAAAATAGACCTAACACCTACGTGATCGGACCAACAGGACCGACCTGTTTTCACGGACAACTCCCAACACATCTAGACATAGCAATCCTACACAACGTGGGTCAGCAACACGAGATACAATCTCTAAATGAAGGCGATTCAACGCACAATCTAATCGTCCTGACCCTGGGTGCAATAGAACTAAACTATTTGCAGCCCCACCAAAAGAAGATCACAAACTGGTCAAACTTCAGAAGGGTTTTTAGCGAAAACATCGGTAACATCCCAACAATAAACAACATCACAGAACTAGAAGACAGTGTAACTAAACTAGAAACAACCATAAATAATGCTATCGATGCCAGCTCAAAAACCGAAAACACTACCAGACAACAAGGTAGATTCGGAGATATTAGTCTCGAACTACAAAACCTAATAAAGGAAAAAAATAGAAAAAGAAGAAGAGCCTACCGTACTAGAACTCTAGAAGATAAAAGGATTGCAAATGAGCTAGACAGGGAAGTTAAAAGACAACTACGAGAACATAGAAGCGAAAACTGGGACAACTATATCCAAGAATTAGACCCAAACAAATCCGCCTTCTGGAAATTATCGAAAATACTCCGACAGGACAAGAAACCCATACCTCCCTTACACGGAGAAAACGGGATTGTTCATACGGAGAGAGATAAAGCCGAAGTCCTAAAGGACGAACTAGAAAGAGCATGCAGAAACAACGAAAATCCCAACGAAGACATAGACTTCGAAGAAGAGGTAGAAAGAACAGCTAGAAGATTAAAGAGAAGAAAGGGCAGAATAGGAATAACTCATACATCTCCCGAGGAAATTAAAGAGCTAATCAAACTCTCTAATGCCAAAAAAGCCCCAGGACCTGACAACATCACAAACAGGGCACTCAAAAACCTACCCAACAAAGCTATTGTCTATATAACGAACATAGTAAACAACATGCTCAAATTAAGATATTTCCCAGACAGATGGAAGGAGGCACATATAATTATGATCAAAAAACCAGGGAAAGATGGCACTTTTCCGCAAAATTACAGACCTATCAGCTTATTATCATCAATAAGCAAGATAGCGGAAAGAGTTATACTAAAGAGACTCAATGAAGAATCGGAAGCACTAGGCACCATACCAGAAGCTCAATTTGGATTCAGAAGCGAACATTCATGTGAACTACAAGTTCTACGTTTCACAGAATTCACAACCAAAGGATATAACGAAAAAATGTACACGGCAACAGCATTTCTGGACGTCAGTAAAGCATTTGACAGGGTCTGGCATGACGGACTCATCTATAAAATGAACACCTTGGGATACAGCGAGGCGATGACATGCCTCCTTGGATCATACCTAGCCAACAGAAGGTTCAGAGTTCGGACAGGGGCAACCCTGTCCGAGGTCGGGACCCTGGAGGCAGGTGTGCCTCAGGGAGCTGTTTTGTCGCCTTACTTGTACACCATCTATACGGCCGACACGCCAAAAGAACCAGGATCCCTGTTGAGTCTTTACGCTGACGATACGGCAATAGCTGTTAGCTGGAGAAATCCAAACCATGCAGCTAATCATCTGCAGAGAGCACTCAACAGATTCATAAGATGGTGTATCAAATGGAAAATAGCCATAAACCCAGATAAAACACAGGCTGTAATGTTTAGTCACAGAAAAAGTGTACCGAATCAAGAATTAACAATTGGAAACACCCCAGTACAATGGACAAATGAGGCCAAATACCTAGGAGTGTTACTCGATAAAAAGCTTACATTTACGCAGCACATAAATCAGCAAACGTATAGAGCCAAAGCGCTGAAAAGTCAGCTCTCATCGCTAATTGGCAGAAGAAGCAAGTTAAGATTCAAAACCAAAATTAGGATGGCGAATAGCATTATCCTACCAGTCCTCTCGTATGCCTCCGCTGCGTGGGGACACACCTGTAAAACTAACAGGAAGAAAATACAAACAGCGCAAAATCAAATAATAAGAGACGCACTGAATCTGCCAAGATATGTGCCTCTGAGAAATTTATACAGAGACTCAGGCCAAACGAGGATACTACACACAATGGACAAAAAGGCATACGAACTTTTCAATGGACTAAACAACCACCCAAGTAGCATGTTGAGAGAGCTGACAAACTACAACGCAAACACCAGGACGGTACACAGAAGACCTAAACAGCAAATAGCCGGATATAGGGTCCCAAACTAATAAATGAAGAATGAGATGGTCGCAAGGACGTCTAAACAAAAGAATGCAGTCATCAGAAAACAACCACCCAAAAAAAATCCTTCTCTTTTAGGACTCTGGCGAGAGGATACAGGTGCCAAGGCACTTAGTTAAGGACACTATACACCGGGGTGTGTGGAGGCCGTATACACCCTGCAATGCACACCCCAACCCACCCACACAATTTAGCATGTAAGAAATAAAAGGGTAAGAATTGTGCCGGCATTTTAAAGTCCCAACGCCAAGGAAGACCCCACAAACAAAAAAAAAAAAAAAAAAAAAAAAAAAAAAAAAAAAAAAAAAAAAAATCGGTTGTTTTCTTTTAAATACAATTAGTTCTTAATCAATTTCAATCTTTAAACGTTCTAACGTAAATTCACTTAAATTACTCCATATAGAAGACCCTTCAGGCCTTCTATATACCGCTGATGCGGAATAGGCCCTTAAGGCGGATCGAGTGTTACTGATCCTCTCGCGACACCCGAGCACTGAGGTCATGTGCGGCAAACATGGGCTCAGTGGCCGGACCCACATCGGACACCCAGCCGGCGAGGAGAACAAAATTTATTTTTGCCAAATCGGCGGCTGAGTGATCGAGCACACACTCTTTCCGAACATGAAGTCGACAGCTCAGGCTGTCGACTCCATGGACGGAACACACACGCTACTTTTTCTTTTTTGTTTTAGGGACTCAAGTCCCGAAGTACAGTTAGAGTAAAATCTATAGAATCAGTAAAGTAATTAGGGAGAAAAGCCTAGATGTGGCTACCCCTACAGTTAGGTGGCATAACCACAATAATTAAAAACGGGAGTTGTCTCATTACCCAAGGCAACTCTAGTAACTTTCAAGATCATAAGCCTCCTCACGTATGTCACACGATGAGGAGGGGTGGTGGAAAAACCTGGGGGTCAGATAGGTACCACTTCGACTAGCGAAGTGAGACCGGTTTGATCTTCGGACATGTGGATCCCATGCTTAGTATGGTATACACATGTTCCTAGAGGTTGGGTTGATCGCTTAGCGTGATTGTGTGTGTGTGTGTGTAGATATCTTAATGGTAGCTCTAACCATTCTATGGTCAGAGTTTGTCGAGAATCTATTAAGAACGGTCACATCTTTAGATACGTATTTTTTATCTGTAATAAAGTAATCTATTTCGTTGCGGGTATTTCCGTCTGGGCTCCTCCATGTCCAACGTCTGTGTGGCTTCTTGTAGAAAAAGCTATTCATTTGATAAAGATTATTCTCTAGTAGAAATGACAAAAGCATTTCACCTCTCTTATTTCTACCCGGACTTCCGAAATTTCCCAGAGATATTTCCGATGCATCTAACGGTGTTCCCATTTTTGCGATGAAATCACCACCTATGACAGTGTAATGAGCATTGTTCTCTCTTATGGCCCTGTGCACATCTTCGTAAAATTGTTCTACCTCTTCGTCAGGATGGGTTGATGTTGGTGTGTAGACTTGGATGAACTTAACGATACATCTTTTATTTAATTGTATATTTATATATATTACTCTCTCAGATATTGCTTTTACTAAAACATTTTGGAAGAGTTTCTTGTGTATTATGATGCCTACTCCTCCTACAGGCATGTGTTCACTTCCCACCATATAATAAAACAGGTGATCCGAGTTTAGTGTTTCGAGAGACTCTCCTCATCTTCTTACTTCACTGAGTCCGACTACGTCCCATTTTATATCATATGATAGCACATATCAAAGCACATATCGGGGTCATATCAATAGCACATAATAAATCAAACAAACAGGATGATGCTATTACATCTGAACCTTTTCCAATCTCATTCTCAGTTCATACATAGGAAATTATGTTTTCCTTAGTAAGTTTGGATTTCGAAGACCCTTTTCTTCTTCTTCTGCTAGTGCCTATCCTCTATGGATGTTGGCTACCACAATGGCCCATCGTATTTTATTAGCAGCTGTTCGAAATAGGTCTGTGGTGGTCATACCTGTCCACTGTCTCAAATTCTTAAGCCAGGATATTCGGCGGCGTCCTGGTCCTCTATTTCCTTCTATTTTCCCTTCTAATATCAATAGTAGGATTCTGTATTTATTTTCATTTCTCATTATATGTCCGAAGTATGCTAACTTTCTTTCTTTAATGGATTTCAGGACTTCAGGTTCTTTTTGTAAACGTTGCATTACTGCGTCGTTAGTTATAAGATGTTCATATGATATTCTGAGCATGCGACGATAGAACCACATCTCGAAAGACTACAACCGTCTGCAAGACGCATCAGTGAGTGTCCATGCCTCTGCTCCATACATAAGAACAGAAAACACATAACAATTAAGGATTTTGAGTCGGAGATGTAAGTTCAAGGTTAAATTGCAGAGAACTTTCTTCATCTGTTCGAAGGCACTCCTTGCTTTTTCGATCCTACATTTAATCTTGTATGAGTGATCCCAGCTGTCTGTGATGTTGCATCCCAGGTATGTTATTTTTTCTGTTCTATCTAATACCTCATTGTCTGCCATAAACTTTGCATCTGTATCTTGGTTTTTGCTTATGATCATAATTTTCGTTTTCTTATTATTAAGTTTCATTCCATATTTTCTACCGATGTTAACTACTTGATCTATCAGTCTTTGTAATCCTTCAGCACTATCCGCAACAAGGACAGTGTCGTCTGCATATCTTAGATTATTTATTACTTCACCGTTAACAATCACGCCATCGGTCGTTTCTCCCAAAGCTTCTCGAAATAGATGTTCAGAGTACGCATTAAACAGCAAAGGCGAGAGTATGCAACCTTGTCATACTCCTCTTTGTATTGGGACTTCATCGGATAATTGATTGTCTACTCGAATCTTGGCTACTTGTTTCCTATAGAGATTGGCTATTATTCTTATATCCTTGTCATCGATGTTTGCGATTCGCAAAGTTTCAATAAGCCTCTCATGCTGTACTTTGTCAAATGCCTTTTCGAAGTCAATGAAACAGGCAAAGAGATCTGTATTAACATCTCTTGCTCGTTGTATGAATACTTCTATGCTAAAAAGTGCTTCTCTTGTGCCAAGACCGCTGCGAAATCCAAATTGTACATCAGCAATACCCTCCTCCAATTTCTTGTATATGCGAGCTTGGATGATGTTTAAGAATATTTTGAGTGAGTGGTTCTTGAGGCTAATGATTCGGTGTTCTTCACATTTCTTAGTACATATTTGCTTTTTTTGGCAGTGGTATAAATATGGACATGTACCGATCTTTTGGTAAAGTTCCTGTTTCATATATACGGTTAAATAATTCTGTCATAATGTCAAGTTGATTATCTTCTATCAATTTCAATACCTCAGCATATATTCCATCAGGTCCTGGCGCTTTGTTATTTTTTAGACGACTTATAGCAGATCTTACTTCTGATTTTGTTATTGTTGGTCCAGATAAAAAGACCCTTTTACCACACAAAAATTATTAAATTATAACTGTCGACTATAAGAAGTGGATTGATCTGGAAGTTTCGGGAGCGCCTGATTTTTTTGACAATCAAAGCTTAAAATCAACAAGTCATTCTTGACCTTCTAAGAAGGCCATAAAATGCTGTATACTTTAACTTGTGTACTTGTTTAGTTGTTATGAGAGTAGCTTTTTGCTGTACATCTTTGCATACTTTTATTTGCTCGGTAAGTGACAAGCAAGTTAAACAAATATCCACCCGTGGGCTACCAAATTACAAGTTATATTCTGTGTTAAAAATATATCTAAAGTATTGCTTGTTTACTTCAACAGTTTTGTCTTGAACAAATTCAGCTGAGAGATACTTTCGGCCATATTATTTGTACAATAATTTGTTTCGCTACAGTTCCAGCTATTCGAAAAACACATAACACTAGCTTTTTTGGCTGTAAACTTGTGAGAAGTTCTGTCCCCTCCTCTTCTCTTTTTTGGCATTTCACCAGTAGTAAAGTACCTTTAGGCTAAGCGATTCACACTAAACCTGGATACATTTAAATTTTCCAAAAATGTGGTATAGCAAACTGGGACATTTTTCTTTTTATTGTTTCGTATAAAATATTTCGCTCTAGCTTGTTATATTGTATTCCTATAATTTCTAGGCCCCTTCTTTGTATTTGCTGCATAGTCAAATGTTTTAAGATAAAATTATCTTATGGATATTGTTACGATAAATAATGACGCATAATATGACTCAAAACTGTAAACATGTTTTTCTAATAAGTATTTTTTTAGTAGGCAATATCCAAGGGATCCCTACGCTAAAACCAGTTCCATGGCGTTCGAGATCATTCAGCAAGGGTCGTCGACCGAATTCTAGTAAATTCGTCGCTCAGCTGAAAGACCAGTCCTTCAGTGACCTTCTCGTCTATTCGAAGGGAATTCTCGAATAACAGATATTTAGTATATATGGGACATTTTATGTAGAGAGTTTTCAGTTTTTGAATAACAGTTAGTTTTGAACATCGCGTCGAGTTTTTAAAATGTAACGCACGTATTGTAATAAATGTAGATAATTTATATAATTATTAGTGTGAAATAAATTAGTTATATTGTACAAATAAAGACATTAAATAAACTTGTAAGTATTATAAGTGTAGAACCTTTGATAATAAATAAAAACAATAAATTAGATTAATAAAAATACAACAATATTTTATCCTGTGTTGCATAAAACTTTGAGTGAAAGCGTCTAATATCCTGGGCTGATATTGTTCTGCATAGTAGTGCGCCACTATGGTGGTTGCATGTCGGGAAGTTCGGGAAGCCTTTTGGAATAAAAAAAAACGGAAGATAAACATCGGTTAGATTGGCTATCGTCTATTTTTTATCTGAACATTCAAGTAAAGCAAGACATCTTGAATTTAACAAAGTTTGGGTAAATACCTGCATTTCTTTACCTCACTTCTCTTGAATTTTTCGGATGCCTTCACTCGTTTCCTAACAGTTTCACCAATGCTTTTGTTTACTGGCCGTACACTTACATCCATTATTTTTGTATTTTATTACTTTAAATATAGAAAAAAACGACAATAACTTAAAAAAGTACTTCGCTTGTGTGTAACAAATTTATAATAAACTAAGCCGAAAGGCGAATACTGCCGCTAACAAATAACCTAGGTGGCACGTGACCTTAAACTTACAGTTTCATAGGCTGAAAGGGAGAACGTGAGTTCTGCAAGTTAATACGAAGAATGTTAGTTTTCGGATAACAACAGTAAAAGAAATAAAAAGGAATAAAGCTCCTGGAAGCGATGGAATCCTAGCAGAAATGCTGAAGGAAGGCGGAGAAGACGATATCACATACCTAAAAATACTATTCAATAAATGTCTTTTCGAAGGCAACATACCCGAACAATGAAATACGGCTAAAACAATACTAATACACAAAAAGGGAGACACCACAGAACTGAAAAATTATCGACCAATTTCACTTCCTTCACAACATTATTACAAACAGGTTAACAATTAAATTTGACGGATATCAACCAGTAGAACAAGCTGGATTTGGAAAAGAGTACAGCACCTGTGACCATCTATATACTTTGAAAATCCTAATAGAAAAAAATAACGAACACAGTATCCCATTACGTCTGGCTTTTATAGATTATGAAAAAGCTTTTAATAGCGTAGAACTGAGGGCAATAGAAGAAGCATTAGTCAACAACCGGATCGACTTCAGGTACATAATATTAACGAACAAGCTGAAATGATAGTGACGTTGGGTAACGGAATCGAAACAAGACTAGTAAAAATCAACCGAGGCTTAAGACAAGGATACTTAATATCTCCAAAATTATTTACTGCCCTATAAGATACCTTTAAGACAATAGATTGCGAAAATAAGGGTATCCCTATTAACGGAAGATACTTGAACCATCTTAGATACGCAGATGATGTAGTACTAATAGCCGACACGTAGAATGCACTGAATACGATGATTGAGGAGCTACACACAGAATCCCTAAAAAAAGGACTGAAAATGAATTTCAGCAAAACTAAACTAATGTCAAACAAAGATGACAAACCTACGAATAAACATCCAAGGTACAGAGATAGAACACGTAGATGAATATACATATCTGGCTCAAAATGTCCAGGTAAGCAAAGAAAATCAGACTACCGAAATAAGCAGACGTGAAAAAATTTAATGAGCAGCATTCGGAAGACTCTCATACGTACTTAAAAATAAAAATATACCTCAAAGACTGCGAACCAAAGTGTTTAATTCCTGTATCCTACCTGTACTTACATATGGAGCTCAAACCTGGACGTTCATTAAAATAAACAGGGAGAAGATCAAAAAAACTCAGAGAGATATGGAACGACAGATGCTGGGTATCTCACTCAAAGACCATAAAACCAATGAAGACATTCGTAATAGAACAAAAGTAAAAGATGCTGTGGAACAGGCAGCTAAACTGAAATGTAAATGGGCTGGACATAACGAACGTCTTAAGGATGGCCGATGGAATAAAGGAATTAGGAATTGGCGGCCATGTGAAGCTAAAAGGCCACGAGGAAGACCGAAAATGCGCTGGAGCGACGATATTTAAAGAACTGCAGGACCAATGTGGAAACGTCTTACAAACAACAGAAATGAATAGCGAGAAGTAGGAGAGGCCTATATTCGGCAATCCGAATAGAGAGAAGGGCTTAAAATATATATATATATATATATATATATATATATATATATATATATATATATATATATATATATATATATATATCGAAGAATGCATCTACTTCCTCTCAACCCGCCTATGATCTAAAACTAAAAAACCTACTTACCTATTTAACATTAAATACCGAAAATCTTTATTTGCGCCAAGTGAGTCGAGTTGTGTAACTTTCTATTTAATAATAAATAATACAAGCATACGTCATTTACTCACTCACAGCTATTTGTTTAACCCAAATACACACAAATTAAGTGCCCACGTTCTGCATCTAACCAACGGACTACATATACCACTAGAAGAATGAAATTCATTTGCATGCATTGTAATTTAAACTGAATGTGCCGACGACGTGAAGAAGGTGGAATGTCTATTATATCTTTGTGTTAATAATATTTTTAATTTATACATGTGTAGCTTATAATAATAGTAATTATACTTACTGGTTTCTAAATGTTCCGGTTCGAAATAATTCTTAACTTACACAACATTCTAAAAAATGCCAAACTAATATACTTAACACATTTTACATAAATAAAGATAATAGCAAACAGCTAAGAACATCACAAAAAATAATATATTACCAGAAAAACCAGCGAAATTCATCAACCGGGAATCGGTCCAACTTAATCTGGCTCCATCATGGCTCCAGCTTCGGACAGGGTTGGCCATATTCGAACTCTGAACCTCCTGCCGGCTAGGTATGACGAGAAAAGACATGTTATCGCCTTACTATAACCATATTGGTTCATTTTATACAGCAGGCCTTCCTGCCAGACTCTGTCGAATGCTTTACTGAGATCTAGAAAGGCGGCTGCTGTATTTCTTTTCAATGAACCCTTTCGTGATGTATTCTGCTAGACGCAGTACCTGAAGTCCACATGAGTGTTCGGATTTGAATTCAAACTTAGGATGTTGTTGATTAAATTTGTCATGTATGCTATTTCTTTTGCTGGCAAATTCTTCAGAGCTCTATTCGTAATATGGTCCGTCCTGGAGCTTTTTTGGCGTTAGTATGCTTGATTAACTGTCTGACCTCTTTAGAGCAGGTGTGGGTAATATATATGTTGCCCCTTCTTCTTTTTATTGCCATCTATCTTCCTTCCACTTTTTCTGCGAAGTCTAGATCATCATCGAGATGATAGTTTTTCATAAATCTTCTTTCTAGCGTGTTTTTTTTATAACTTCCGCTTTGTCTTTTTCTGTGTAGACAATTTTATTTTCGCCATGTAAGGGTGGAATTGGTTTTTTATCTTTTTTAGTATTTTAGATAGCTTCCAGATTGCAAATTTATTTGGGTTTAGTTGCTGGATATAGTTGTCCCAATTTTCGTTTCGATGTTTTTAATTGTTTTTTGACTTCCCTATTTAGCTCATTAGCAATTCTTTTGTCCTCTTGGTCTCTTGTTCTGTTGGCCCTTCTTGTTTTCCTGTTTTCCCTTTATTAGTTCTTTCAGCTCCTTGCTGATTTCTCTGAATCTTCCTTTTACTGTTGGTATTTCTTCTTCTGTGGTGCTGGCCTCGATAGCATTTATATCATTTTTTCTAAGTTTAGAACACATTTGTCTGAGAGTTTGGTTCCCGTATGGAAGTATGTAGGTTGTGTGGGTCCTACCACTAGGGTGTTAGTGGTTCTGCCGAACTAGTTAGGCGATCTTGCGTTCAGGTCTTCAATGATAAAGGTGGGCTCCTATGTGTCCAAAATTATGTTCAGGTCTTCATTGAAGATCGGATCATTCGGTTTAACATATGCTGAAACAATTTTTAGTATATCATTTCCCGTTTTGATCCTTACTATGGTGGCTTCCATATTGACCAGACCATCTTTTGTAGGAATTGCTTGATGTTCAATCCCTTTTTTCATCAGAATGGCCGTGCCTCCTGATGTCGCTCTGTAGTAATTTCTGTAGACATCCTAGCCCGAAAATTGTGTATTTTGTTTTTCCGTTATTTTAGTTTCTTATAAAGCTACGATGTCTAGTTCGAGTCTGTTGGCAAACTAAAACAATATTCTTCTTCCTCTTCTTTTTTTTTCTGTAGAGATGACTCTGTCTGTTTATGTCATTCGGCTTATATGATCGTATAATTACTTCCATTCTACTTTTCCATTTCTTGCCCAGTTCTTGATGTTCTCCATCTTGAATCTACGTCGTATATCTGTACTTCTCGCTCTTTTCCATAGTGTTTAACTATCAATTTTTCTAAGTATTTTCATTTCTGCTGTGTCTAACATCCTTTTTGTCATGTCCGTGTCAGGTCGTGTTTCTGCCGCGTATTTCATTCTTGGTTTGATAACTGTTTTGTAAATTCTGCCTTTCATTTCTTTCCCGATATTTTTATTTCTCCATATTGTTTCGTTCAGCAACCTGCGCCTCTGTTTGCTCTATTCACTTGATCTTCCACTTCCCTTTCGAACTTTCCGTAGCTAGATAATGTGATGCCTAGATATTTAAACTCTACCACTTGTTCTCCAATTTACATCTTGCTATCTATTTTAAAACAATATTGTGTACGCAAATGTTTTTCGTTTAAAGTGTTAGGAATAGCCATTATATACTATTAGTTTTTTGTTTATTGTCGAATAATTCACATAATACGTAAATAAAATGCTTTTTGTACGGGACGGCCACAGTGGGCTTATTTTTAAAATCAACAATCATTAGAGTAAACGGACGGATCTCAAAACCAATGCTAATATCGTTGTTAAATCATGAAACCTTTTTTCATTCCACACGTTGAAATTAATCGCTGCCCACTGAACCCATTGGGATTCAAAGCTCGGAGGATATAATGGAATCTACCCATCCCACCTTTTTGTATTCGTAATTGGAAAAGTTTTGAAAGTCTTTGGATAATGAAATAAACATTCCATGATCTAATAACTACACGAGATAACTGAACTTTTCATTTAACAAAATTTACTGAAAATATGCTTTCAAAACAAATATGATAACTTCAATCTCCATAAAAAAGTTAAAGAATTAGCTGGGGTAGCAAAACAAAAAACTTCAAGCATACTATTGGACAAACAAGGAAACATTTTAGTGGAGACAAAACAAAAATTAGGAAGATGGAAAGAATATATAGAGGAATTATTCCATGACTGGAGACAGGAAAATATATATGAAGATAATCAGAGTAAAGACGAGGGACCCGAAATAACCAAGTCAGAAGTTATGCATGCAGTAAAGTCCATGAAAAGTAATAAAGCTGCTGGTCCAGATGAAATACCAAGTGAATTGCTAAAACTGGTCAATGAAAAAAACATACAATCCATCTAATTTACTTACCGTTGCACGTCATTATCTTTGACAGAGATCGAAGTTGACATAGTTGCCAAAGTATACAAAAATCCTAAATCCATTTTAAATCAAATAGGTCACATAATTATTGCAAAAGTGGATTATACAACAAAATAAATTAATATTTAATGTAAATAAATAGAAACAAAACAAGAGTTAAAAAATAATCTTGTTAAAAACAATTTGAGCCGCTTGTATGCGTCGTATGAAGATGTAAAATGGAATACTTAAACAAAAACAACACTTTTTTCATTACTTATTAACATTAGTCAACACCGCAACTGTCAAATAAGTGTTACCAATTTATGCCAAAATATCACCTTCGTTCGATTACAGTTACAGTGTGTTCCGAACAAATGTTATTCATAAAAACTCTTTATAATGCATTTATACAAATTAAATGAAACATATTATTGTGTATTTCTTTAAGTTAACATTAATAGAAATCTTTTAATATTATTTCTACGCGTATATAATAAAATATGTCTAGTGGCTGTAATGCCAGTGTACTCGACAAAGTGATTCTAAAATAAGAACACACCTACCGCCTAAATATTTCCTGTTGGTATCCTGTTACCTCACGGGCTATGGCGCGGATGATGTGCAACGGTAAGTAAATTAGATGAAGTATAGATCTTTTAGTCCAACTAATGAACACAATCTATTCCACAGGAATCATTTCACGTGAAATGCTGACAACAACATTTATTTGCCTACCAAAGAAAGTAAATGCCAAAGAATGAAGTGATTATCGAACTATCAGTCTAATGTCACATACCCTTAAAAACCCTGCTAAAAATCATCCATAATAGAATACACGCTAAGCTGGAGATGGATATTAGTGATTCCCAGTTTGGATTTCGGAATGGAGTGGGCACAAGAGAGGCACTATTTTCTTTTAACGTGCTGACCCAAAGATGTTTTTATGTTAATCGACATCTTAATGCTTTATATACTACAACAAGGCATTCTATAAGGTAAAACATGACCGACTTATCTTCTTCTTCACGTGCCATCTCCGCGACGGAGGTTGGCAATCATCATGGCTATTCTGATCTTAGATGCTGCTGCTCTGAATAGTTCAATTGATGTGCATCCGTACCAATCCCTCAAGTTACCGAGTAACCAAGAGTACCAAGTATCGAGTACCAAGACCGACTTATAGAAGTACTCAAAAACAAGAATCTGGATGTGAGGGATGTAACATTGACATCAAATTTATACTACAGCCAACGATCAAATGTGAAAATTGGAAGAGAAGTGTCAGAAGAAGTGAAGATAAGGAGAGGGGTCAGGCAAGGTTGCAAACTGTCGCCGTTATTGTTTAATGCTTATTCTGAAAAAATCATACAAGAAGCTTTGATAAACGAGACAGTCGGCATAAAAGTGAACGGAAGTTTAATTAACAACATTAGGTATGCCGACGATACAGTCATAATAGCCGACAACTTCGAAGACTTAGAAAGAATAAAGAACAAAATATTAAGATATAGTGGAAAATACGGACTCTCTCTTAACATAAAAAAAACCAAATTCATGAAAATTAGCAAGAACAACAATACGAACGAAATATTAACGGTAGGCGTCCAGCAGATTGAGAGAGTAAAAGGATGCATTATCCAACACTATTATGGATGGTCGCTCCAATTTTTTTATCAAATTTTCTTCAAACCATTCTTCAAAAATATTTGCATCCATATTTCCATGGTAATCACCTGTATTCTTTGTGGACGAAAAAATTAAACTAGCGTCAGGAATAAAACCCTCATCATTTCCAGCATGAAGTATAATGTAGCCTTTACCATTACCGGAACGACTAGAAGAATAACATTTCGTGGTGCCATCTTATAATAATGAGATGAGTTATCCTGGGGAAAAGGTAGTGTTGTGTTATCCCGTTACTTTCAACACCGCAGTACCACAGCCATTCAAACTGTCCTAGTCATGCCTGTGGAATTCCAATAACAAGCCGGTCCAAGATAATTTCTTTTGCGCCTTGCGTTGGTACTGGTGATCGCTGCTGCCGTTCACCAGGGTTGAGGACTAGGAGGGATAAATATGGAGGGTGTAGGATAAAGGTTATGGGATATGAGATTCCACGGTGTGGGATGGTGGAATATCATGAGCTAGCGTGGGCAGGGTCGCTAATCCCTGAAGTAGGTCTGTTTCCACCGGGATCGTGAAAAGTACCCACCCGCTAACAGAAGATTTCGTAACGCTATCAAAAGAATCGCAGCATATCCAGGTGCTGATATTGCATCCGATCATAATCCGCTAATAGCAGATGTGAGGTTAAAACTAGCAAAAATTAAGAGAACAAATACAAACACCAGCACGCATATAAATACAAGAGAACTGATGAGAGACGAAAATCTGAAGAAGAGTTATGCAAATCAAATTAATGAAAGAATGCGAATAATAGAACAAAATGATGATATCGAAGAGATGGTCAATAATATTAAAGGAACGATTCTGGCAGTAAACAGGGAAGTTAAAACACAGATCAGAAAGAGAAAGCATAACGAATGGATGACGGACGAAATTATGGAATTAATGGAAAAGCGAAGGCAACATAAACAACAACGTAATCAAGACAAATACAAACAGATACACAAAGAAATTCGCCAGAAAATTAAGAAAGCAAAAGAACGTTGGATGGTGGAAAGGTGCAACGAAATAGAACAATTGCAGGAAAAAGGAGATAGTTTTGGACTACATAAGAAGATCAAAGAAATATCGAATATACACAAAAGCCACCACAGAACAAGAATACGCAACGACAGAAACGAATACATAGTCAGAAGAGGAGATAGCAATGGCGTGGAAAGAATACGCAGAAAGACTTTTTAATGAGGAAAGACCAACACAACCAACGCGCAAACTTCCTTCCGAAAACTTATGAGGGCCATCAATAATGCGAAGTGAAATAGAATATGCAGTTAGAACCACAAAGATGCATAAAGCAACAGGTCCAGATGAAATTAATATAGAAGCAATAAAACTACTAGACGAGGAGAATATCGAAATCTTGGTAAAGCTGTTCAATAGAATTTATGATACTGGTTACATTCCGCGAGAATGGCTGCAGTCATTCTTTGTGATGATCATAAAAACAGCCCAATGCCACAAAATGCAATGAACACCGCTTAATCAGTTTAATGAGTCACTTGCTGAAACTCTTCCTTAGGATATTACACTCAAGAATGTACAAGATACTAGAAGAACTTAGCGGGTCAACACAATTCGGTTTTAAGGGAGGACTAGGAACAAGAGAGGCAATTTTATGTTTGAACACCTTAATACAAAACTGTTTAGATCAACAAAAATATGTCTACCTCACCTTCATCGACTACGAGAAGGCATTTGACAATGTTAAACATGATATCATGATGGAACTACTACATAGGGCCAACATTGACCAGAAGGAGATTATAATTATTCAGAATCTATACTGGAACCAAATGGCAAAGGTGAGGATTGATCAAGACCAATATACGGATGAATTTGAAATCCGGAAAGGTGTCCGCCAAGGCTGCATACTCTCTCCGATGCTTTTTAATTTATATGTTGAAAATATATTTGCGGAAGCATTAGAAGACACGGAATTAGGCATTAAGGTGAACGGCATACCAATTAGCAACCTACGCTATGCGGACGACACAGTGATTATAACTGATAATTTGGAAGATCAGCAGTTATTACTTGATAGGGTGAATAGCATAGGTAAAAAATATGGCCTCAAAATCAACATTTTGAAAACGAAATATATGGTCATTAGCAGAAATCCTCCAGAAACCCCGATAATATGCATAGGTGACGATCCTATAAAACGCGTGAAAACTTTTAAATACCTTGGCACCACAATCAATGGCCAATCGGATCCACAACAAGAGATAAAAACCCGAATACAAATGGCAAGACAAGCTTTTGTGAAATTCAGACCGCTCCTATGTAATCAAAACCTAAATTTCGAAATACGCTACAGAATGGTCAAGTGCTACATATGGTCCATTTTGCTTTATGGCATGGAAACGTGGACTTTGAAAAAAACATCTATCAACAAACTTGAAGCATTTGAAATGTGGTCATTGAGAAGAATGATGCGCATACCTTGGGTGGATAGAGTTCGAAACGATGACGTCCTTAAGAGAGCCGGCGTGGAAAGAGAACTCTTTGAATTAATTAAAAAACGCAAGATTGGTTACCTTGGGCACATATTGAGAGGAGCAAAATATGAAATACCACAGTTAATCCTACAAGGGAAGATCGAAGGTGAAGGAGAGGAGCCGGCCGCAAACAATTATCCTGGTTAAGGAATATTAAAGAATGGACAGGAATACACAATACAGGCGAGCTGTGTCTCGCCGCCAAGAACAGAATTCTAGTAATGAGATAGTCGCCTACGCACTTTGGTGTATGGCATGTTAAGAAGAAGAAGGTGCCATCTTGCCAAGATGATTTTGACATATTTCCTTTAGCGAAAATCCAAGTTTCGTCTAAAAATACAACTTGCCTCGGACTATCAGACATTTTATTGTTCATGAATTTTCTTAAATAATGCCACCGTTTTGAAACAACATTAGAGAGTTCACACGATACTTGTCTATTATTTGTCTTTTTATTTCGAAAACCTAAATGTTTCAACGCTCGTTTGTTACAAACTTGTTAAACTAATATCACACAGTTCCTTGTCTTTTATTTTTTGCAACACAGCACTAACTGTTACATGTTCTTTGGCTTTATAATATATCATATATAATATTTTTAATTGCAAGTTTAATTGACTGGTGCAAATCTAAAGTTTTTGGATGTTGACGATTTCTCTTGCTTACTTTATTTATTTCATCCTCACTCATGTTATTAATTCTTCGGAATGTCCTCTCTGAGATACCGCAAGCATCGCAAGATACCGCAAGCATGTGCGTTTCTGAACTGCCATAACAGATGTCAATGGACCCATATTATTTTTTTCCAAATTGAAATAACTTTCGACTTTTAGAACTAAACGCCGTTCTTCTGAAGATAACACTCTACGTTTCGACTGTACATATTTTATTTTCTTTCAAATTACTCATTTTGCTTTAAAGTACCGCTTAACTACACTACTATAAAAAATAGGTACTTATATACAACTACTACACCCTAAAAAGGACGAGGGTTGTACAACAGACTAAACACTCGAACACAAATTATTTAACAGCCAATGCTAAAAAAGCATAAACACTATTGATTGTGATTGCAAAACCGTTCGCATGTTTTAAATAAGGTTTTTGCTGATTATGTATTTTGTTAAATTATTAAAACACAAAAATACAACCCACGACCACCAATTAATTTTTAACGATAAACAGAAGAGAAATATGATGACGTTTGAATTTGATCTACTTTGTCGATGACAGTGTCATTAACAGAAAGATATTTTTAACAGCATGAATCATTTTTCAATGATTGTGTGGATTTAAGAAATACATTACTAAACAAATTTTTTAAGTGTGTATAAAAACTGTCTTTTTTTCTGAGATTACAATTATTATGACACATGGTATTTACTCCTTATTTTTCAAATAATATACGTACGTCAGAAGAAATTAAAAAAAATTAACATTGCAATAAAATTATAAACCAATAAACGATAACTTGTTGAGCAGTGCTGATTGAAACAACAGAGCAGTAAAATGTTATTCATAAATGTAGTGTAAAATATATCGCCGCTTATCTGGTCTGCTAGTAATAAACTTCTTAGGTGAAAAATCCTTTAGTGTATATTCATAGAGGTCATTGCTTTCTGGGGTAATCCATTTCTATTTTCTTGTTTTTAGGATCATCTTTGTTCTTTCCAATTTGACATTTAATAGTATCTTAGCTCGGATTAATCTGTGGTCGCTTCCTATTGCAAATTTGTTGAGTGCTTCGATGTCTTTGATGATTTCTTTTGTGTTTGTTATAATATAATCTGTTTCATTTTTGACACTGCCATCTGGGCTGATCCATGTCCAGTTACGCTGAGGCTTTTTATCGAAAAAAGAGTTCATCATGAATAAATTTTCCTGGTGTAAGAAGTTCAGCAATCGTTGCGCTGTACATTTCTTTCACCGTAGCCATACTTACCCATTGCTACTTCTGCATCATCTTGTTTAAACCCCATTTTCGCAATAAAGTCGCCCATAATTATTGTGGTTTGGTTTGGTGTATTTCTCTGAAATTAGCTGCTGGGTATACCTAAACTACACAGATAGAAATAAGCTTAAGAATAGATAAATATTTTAGTGAGAATTTCGAATAATAGGTGATGTATGTGTTTTCAATCCTGCTTTAAGCAATGTAGGTTTGGACTCTTTTCCAATCATGGAGAAAACGGAAGGGAGAAGGCTATAATCTTTCAGGGTGGGCCAGCTCCTGAAGCATCGTTTAGGCAACATTTTCTCCCTTTCCATGCATCCACGAGAACAATTGTATTCCACTTCGGCATTGGGGAGCACAATAGTTGCAGAACAAATCTCACTGAGCAGATGTTTGCTGCTCAATGTTGTGTGTCTGTTAACTTTCATCTGATTTTGGAATGCCTACGTCGTTCTTATCGAACCATTCAACATCGTGGTGCTCCAAAATTTTGAATAATGCACATCAATTCATTAGCACGCCGAGCAGTGACTCTTACAGGCCTAACAGTATGCATGTTAACTTTTTTTGGGATCTTTACTTTTATACTGGTGGTGGAACAAACCTGTTGTCTACTAATCTAAATAGGCCATTTCTTGTTCGACAGTATTCTGTTTTTATATTTTACAATTTGAAGAAAGTATTGGCTTTCCCGCACATATTCTGTGTTGTCTGAACGCCGGTTCAGCGATTTTCAGATTGTCTATTTTTCATTATTCAAAAAAATAAGTATACTGTTTGATAGTGGACGGTTTTTAGATAAACGTAATTTGACTAACTACGAGCAGAAACTAGAATTGACAACAAAGTTTGTTGATATTTCAACAAATGTAATTCCCGAAAAAAAAGTATTCGTAAAAAAGATTCGAATGCATTTAAATGCTGAAACACAGTAGGTATGTTTCAATGTGTACCAAAAAAGTTGTTATATTTTTAGGTTTTATATTTTTGAAGTAAATAAAAAAAGAGCGGGAAAATGCTTGCAATTTTTGCTGAATTTTAAACATTTTGAATAGTATATTTACGTTAATTTTAAATTTAACTCCGTTTTTATAAGTTATAGAATTCTTTTCTATATCAATAATTTCAACAATAACAAGAGTAATTATTACAAAAGCTATTCTACATCAGTTATCAATGCAAGCATGCGGTAATAGGGAGGGTCAATGTAAAGTGAAATGTAAATAAAAAATGGACAAATGTCCTGCTTTAGCAGTATATACCTAAGAAAAAAATTAATATTGTTAATTACATATTTAATTACCAGAACAACCAGCCGTTGCGCTATATTTTACAGCAGAACTATCAAAACCTACAAATCTGAGCATTCTACTATATTTCTTACAGCAACTTTACATGAAACTACAAATGGCGGAGATATCATTACGAGACAGAAAAAAAAAACAAGAGAATGAACAAGACGTAAAAGTAAAATGGAGATGAAACAAAGAAAATGGATATTGCTGCAAATGGACTCAAAAAGATCAAGATTGGCTGCAAATGTTCAAAATATAGAATGGGCTCTTATTTTAATACTTTCAGCTGGACGTTTTCGTCCAGCTAGTGGATTTTTCCTACATAAAATAATCTGTAGCAAGCGCTTTGATACGTCACTGAATGTATGTTTCGGATATTATTTTGATTTTAAAAATAATTTATGCTCCGTAAATGGAATAAATTCACCGTGATTCGATTTCCACACAAAACACTGCATTTCTTGGATTTTTTTATAAACTATTTAAGGCACACGTGTATACGTTATTGTAACCACCACAGTCAATTCTTTAGCTCAAAAAACAACGAGATAACACACTAAACGACCAGGTGCGTGTATATGAGCCCGAAGTTGAAAAAATTTAAAATTTTATCATTAAAGAAAGTAATATATTATAAATACTAAAAAATCAGATTCTATTTATTAAATATGGTCTAAAGTTATTCTAAGTATGGTCAAAAAAATCAGATGATTATTAATAAATATGGAACAAAGATTATGAACGCAAGGTACCATTTTCGATAGAACAATAAATGCAAAATTTAATCGTTTTTGTATATTGTACTAGAGTACAATATAGGTATATTGTACTCTAAATTTTTACGGCGTAACAGTGATTGTTTGTGCTATATCGCGCTAAGAAGTCTTTTATTAATTTAAGCTGATAGTAATCAAGTGTAAATCAGCTGTTAATGTTTTCATAGATTTGTAAATGAAAAGACCAGCGGACCTAGATATACACTTTAAAAATTAGCTAAATCAAAGTATAGTTTATTGGTTACCACATATTAAACTTTTTTCTTTATTATTATTAGGTTTCAAATGGCAATGGCAATTTTGAAACAAAATTATTACATTCCCTGCCAGGAGATATGAATTTTCTAATTATTCTATTTCCTTTTGAGCTTTCGAAGCCACATTCTAGATAATTGAATACTCGTGAACCGACTGTTGGTTGGCAGGGCAAATAATAAACTTGAAATTGTTCATTTTGCAGAAAAATGCGAACAAGGAATTTCGCAGAATGAACGTGAGTCCCCTCTACCAGGAAGACATTTTGAGTGAGATAATCAATATGCATACATATAGGCACGACTCAACCTTGAAAACATTCCGGTTTGTTTCCCGCCAAATCTGATCTTAGCCTTCAGAGATAGGCTTACAGTAACACACATTTGTGGTAGAGGCAGGTCCGTAACTGATAATACTATATATTCTAATCAAATAAATATAATATGGTTATGTTAAATTGCTGTAGGTATCTGTATTATGTATGTATATATTAAGAGTAGAATTATTGATTTATATAATTTACATACAACGCTAAATTAAACAACAAATATAAATCCAGCAAAACAAATGATCATTTTATGACTTCTTATATTCCACAATCTTAGCAGCTATGTACTGATGGATATTGACATTCTCTCAGGATCTCCATTACTTTTTTGACGCTATGTTTCCATTTAAAGATACAAGGTGGGTGGTTAGCTTCCTCAAGAACTGATATTCGAAGCATTTTTCTTATATGAATCTCTCATATCTCATATAGATCAATTCTTCTTTTATCTGGGATTCCAATGCTATAAAATTTAGAGACAACTGAATATTGAAAAAACAAGTGTTAATACGAGATTGATCTTAATATTTTTTAATATATTCAAATATTTGTTGGATTACGCGCATATCTTTGCCATCGAGACCAATCTCCTTTAACGTCTGTATCAATAGTTCATGTCCAATATTTTTGCACTTGTAACTGCATGAAAAAAGTGCTGCTCGTGTTACTGAGTCATTTTTAAATCTAACTGAGTACCCCCATCCTCCATCCTGGTCTGAGCCTGAACAAGGGGATTGAGAACTTTCCAACGTAGTGTATCCTGCGTGGAGTTCTACTCAGTACACTGGGTGGGAAAGTTATAATCTCATATTGGCTAGCAGGAAACGTTCTATGGATATACATATATATATATATATATATATATATATATATATATATATATATATATATATATATATATATATATATATATATATATATAGGGCAATAGAATATGTAGGTGTGAATGAGTTATAACAAATAAACAAAAGTGATCAACGAAAAACATGAATAGTGGCTGCAGCTATGTCATTTACTGCAGATTTGTAAAACAAACACAAAATACACATATACACATGCATACCTACATCATAATAAATCGGCAATAATTTGTCCTCTCTTCACACACATACACACACAACAAAGTAAATTCCAGCTCTAGGGGACATGAGATTCCCGGTGTAGTGTTCTTATGTCCGAAGATCAAAAAAAAATTAAGGAGAGCCAAGAAGATATGGATGCAAGAATAATGTAAATTAATCGAGGAGCTCCAAATAACACACGACGATGTAAACATCTACTCAAAGGTTCGAGAAGATACTGGTCAGTACAAGCCGAGACCCACAACTCTCCTCATGGACAAATTTAATAACCTGGAGAACATGACCACCTGGAAAGTGTACATCGAAGAAGAACTTTTCCTAGATTACCAAGGCAACCCTCCAAAAATATATTGCAGGACCGGGTCCGTCAATACTAGAGAACGAGGTAAAAGCGGCTTTATAACAGTTTAAGAACAGCGAAGCCACAGGTCCGGACGAAATACCAGCCGAGCTTATAAAGGAGATGGGTGCAGTGAGCACAAAGGAGTTAAGTGAATTGTTCAACGTCAACTAAAGATCAGATAACATTCCAGAGGAATGACTCTTAATTCTATGGGTTCACTTTACACTTTACAAGTCCTGCTCCAGAGATCCGTGAACTTATCTGAGATGCCTATCGGAGGCCTACTGCAGAGTCGGAAGCAAATTCACCGACTAGGTGTGCTCTCACCACCTCTTCCCAATATACACTCGCGATCATAAAATCCGGGTCATCTTGAAAATTTCAAGTTTCTTAAATATTTTTGCCTCTGGTGCAGTAATAACCTTTTTTTTTGGCTACTGTATTTTTTATTTGTCATCAATGTTTGTTTTGAAAGAAAAAAAAATGGTTTTTTATTGTTTTTATTGAAAAAAACAGAAAACAAATCAAATTGTTGATAAAACAGACATACGAAAAAAAATGGTAAATACAGAACGTGGTAAAAAATCAGTGAAATTTTAATGACCAATATCGTGTATTGCCTCCCCTTGCTCCAATAACCTCTTGCAGACGACAAGGCATACTCTCAATTTTTCTCCGGATTACATGTTGTGGTATGTTATTCCACTCTCTCACTAACAGATCCTTAAGCTCCTGTGCGTTGTTAGGAGGAGGTGTATGGGTTTGAATACGTTTTTTTAAATCGTCCCAGAGATGTTCGATGGGATTCAGGTCCGGAGACCCAGCGGGCCAGGGTACCCTCGTAATTCCAACTTCGTCCAAGTATTACATACTAATCCTGGCAACGTGCCGTCGCACGTTGTCCTGCATAAAAACGGCGTTTTCTCCAAGCCCTGCCATGTTGGGCATAACATGTTCTTTCGGAATCTCCGTAATGTACCTTCGTGCAGTTAGGGACCCATTTTCGATGAAGGGTAATTCTGTGTGGAAGTCGGAAGATATACCTCCCCAAGCCATGACCGAGCCTCCACCAAATGGCATTCTTGGAGCAATGCAAGCTTGTGAAAATCGTTCACCGGTTCTCCTCCAAACTCTTACACGTCCATCGGATCCAGTTAGGCAGAAACGGGATTCATCTGAGAATAACACTTTGCTACAATCGTTAATTCCCCAATGCGCGTATTGTCGAGCAAAAGCTAGTCGTGCAACTCGAGGCAACCGGCGAAGTGGCGGCCCTCTAGCCATTACCCGAGAAGATAGTCAAGAAGAATGAAGTCTTCTTCTGACTGTTGCAACACTAAAATTGCGATTTCGTACTTCCTCTAGACGATTTTGATGCATAACCGCAGTTGAGGTCCGGTTTCGTAAAGCCTGAAACACAAGGAAACGGTTATCTAGTGCCTTGGTCGTTCTTCTTCGTCCAGAGCCAGGTCGCCTGGTTAGCAAACTTGCCTCCTGAAAGCGTTGAAGCACTCGTTGAACCGTAGAAAGGCTTACGCCAACAATTCTTGCGACTTGCCGTTGAGTGTGATCGTCTTCCACAAGTGCAACAATTTGTGCCGTTTCAACAACAATCAAAGGCATTTTTGTCAAAAAATTAACACTAATAATGGCACTAATAAACACTAATGGTGGCAATAATAAACGTTTGTCCGTTGCATTTGAACAGAAAGTCGAAGTACAAACGAGACATTTAAAACAAGCGGAGTTACAGGTAGCGTTAATTTTGGGAAGTGTGCACTTTACCGCGAAATCGGCACTATTGGAATTCTTTGTTACAAAGAAAACCGTAACAATTCTCAGAAACATGCATTAGTTTGTATTTGTGTTATTATTATTTACGATAAAGCTCGTTAAAAATGAAATATCGGAGATTTTCAAGGTGACCCGGATTTTATGATCGCGAGTGTATATTCTGAAGAAATTTTTCCTAAAGCCTTCACGAACCTAGAGATAGGAATCCGAATTAACGGAGAGTACATTAACAGAATACATCCACTACGCCGACGATACTGTGCTACTACCAATCGTATCGCTGCACCGCGTGATAACTGCAAACATAAAGCACGTCCTCAATATTATTAAAACCAAATTCTTCCGTGCATTAATTCATTCATTTATCAGCCGTGCAAATTTAAATCCCGGGACGCTAATGATAACTAATGAAGATATCAAGAGTGTCGACAGATTAAGCTACCTCGGAACTACCCTCAACCCACACTGAAGAAATTAGAATCGAAATTGCACTATCAACATTTACCAAGATGGGATACTTACTATGCTGCACTGACCTGAGTGTAAAGACCAAGATGTAGATAGTGAGGTGCTACGTTTATCTGGTGCTACTATACGGAGTCGAAGCAAAGACACTGATGCGAGCCACTGAAAAGAAGATTGAAGTCTTCGAGACTTTTATCTACAGGAGGAAATTGAAGTTATCTTATGTGGACCATGTCACCAACGTCCAAGTCCTACAGCTCATGAAAAGAGAAAAAAATGTTTAACTTAGTGAAACAGCGTAAGCTTGAGTACTAAAGCGCAATGAAGAAGTATGTCGAATTCTTCTACTCGTAATGCAGGGCAAAGTATTTGGCAAAAGGGGACCGGGATGACTTCGTATCTCGTGGCTAAAAAACCTCCGACAATTATTTGGAATGAGCTCCCCTGCATGTAACTATATCGAAGGGAGGTCAAACAAACCATGATAACCTTTAGGATCGCCAACATCCGGATCAGATAAGGCAATGAAGAAGAAGAAAAAGAAGAAGCGAACTCATAAAAGGGATAATTTGTATTGAAAATGTGTATTTGACAATATTGGATTTATATTCATATTAAGGTATTTGGCAACGTTGGATCACAATATTGAAATAGTGATGCCAGTTGTCAACTGTCACTTTTTACAATTTAATTTGAATAATATGTTTAATAATTAACTGCCTTAAACTCTTTATTACCTTAAGAAGGGAACAAATTCTAACAATTTGCCTCATAAAATAGCGTCTGACATTTATTCTCAGACACCAATTTTGATTTTAACGATAATAAATAATTCTTGATACGTCTCTGCTATTTATATCAAAATACACTGTTTAAAATGCTTTTGTTGGTTACATAACGCCTGCAGGTAGAAGTTTCTTTGTCTTGTTGTTAATGGTAACAAGAACCTAAACATGCCTAAATTTGAACTGGGATTGGTAGATTTATAAACAAGTTTATTTAAATCTTAATACATAGAATTGGTAATATGTTTATGAATATAAAAATTTCAAAGTTATTCATCATATTTATTCATTCTGACATTGAATTATAGATACTTGAAAAGGAATTATTTACATTATTCTTGTATCATTCTCACGACACAGGTTTCCTTCTCATCCTTCTATAAAATGTATAGGTAAGTGGTCTGCCTACTGTCGAAACTTGGTAGCTATTCTTTGGGCAATCATAGTGAGTTTTGAATTTCACCATTTCCTTCAGTAAAATAGGACTTTGATTCATTTCGTAAGTTTTTATTTTTGACTTGCCACGAATACTATTTTAGCTTTGTACGCCAAAATCGAGTATTGAGATTGTAATTCTGCTGTTCACGCCTTTGTTTCAGACACAGGTGCTCGCGTCGTAGCCCTCAGATTCTCAAATACGTAAGTAGTGGAAAAACCTGGTACTTATAGATACTTTTAATAACTTTGTACAAAACATATCCAAATAAAAACACTTTTGTTAAAGTTATCGCCTACAATATAACTCCGGATTTGAGTTTTTCTTAATTTACAAATTCATCATCGCTACGTGGCAGAGGCTGTTCGCATGTGTCGGCAAATAATAAAGCCTGAATGTGAGGCGCAGGTAACAGCCACAAAGTTTGCAGAAGTATCGGTAAGCGTCACTTCTTAACAGTGCCTAAGAGTACCGTTACGCTGCATGTAATGAACAAGATCTGCAGCTATTCCTTGTATTAATTCTTTGCAACAGTAATGTTACCATCATTTTCTGGTTCGCCATTGTGATAAAATGTTAATAGAACTTTATTACTCGAATTGATATCGAGAGTCGTAAGCTGACTTTTCATCTTCGTAAAAGATGGTTATGAATTAACTCCATACCGAGATACTTTAGAAATTAGCGTTGTGGAACAGCTTCGTTTGCGTTACCAAAATAAATGACCTGTGAATTTATTTTTGCAAAGTTAAGTATAGAAAAAAATATAACCATGGGCCTGGTATTTATAGCAACGCTGTAGGATGCGCACATTTTATCCATCACTCTTGGATTGATTATAAAACTTAATCATTTCAGGTTTCTTTTTCTCTTTTATAAGGTCATCAATTTTACCATCTAGGTTGGCTGGATATTAATGAAACATTATTTTTAACGTTTTTTTTTTTTTGAAGAACATGCAAGCCAAGTGTTCCTTCTTTTCTATAGACAAAAACACTAGAACAAGTTTGTCTATTTTTATTTACTTTAGTTCATGGGGTATTTGCCACATATTTTTTTTTAAGTTCAAAAATAGGATAGACCAGGCGTCTCAGCTAATTATTGCAGTAGGGAAACATTGCTGAATCAATTGTCATATGTGTTTAACGTAGATTATATGTTTGTGTATTGTGTGTTGCATACTTTCTTTAATCCGCTATTGTTAGTATGTTCTTGTTATTGACTTGTTTTTTAGTATTGGCAATCAAATCCCTACATTCTGCTGATGGGTCTGCCATGTCATTGATAATACACACATATACGTGAAATAATAAATACTACTATTAGGGGATTTATATAACAGAAACAGAACTGGTAGGAGAACATGCAGCAAAACGGTATGAGAAAGACCAGCTTATTCCCATTTAAATAGTAATTACCAGCTTTAAAGATAACCACCTATTTTGAGGCAGGCAACTCAAGTAGAATACCTTCACAGTTCACAGTTTTTTTTTGTTTATCATGAAAAGGGACCAACGTGAGCAGCTGTCCACTGTCTAGTATTCAAGGCTCACTGCCTTGCCGGATTGCATCTCGTCCCAACTCGTTTGAATAAAATGGACATCGTGGCAAAAAGAAAAAGATATGGCCGAGAAGGCAACTAGGAAATGGGTGACTTCTGAGTTTGCCTATGTATATAAAGGGAATGAGTAGAAAGTCACCTCGGCCACGGACTCAAGGTCTGTTCTCTGATATGAACTCATTCATGGTTCTTGGTTGCTTGGTCAGCCAACTTCTTCAGAACTTGCTGTCGCTATAAGAAGGTTCGAGGTTGCCTTGATACAAGAGTCCTGGGTATATGAGGGTCCAAGAATAGATTTATCGGGTGCTGATGGAGTCCTTATGTATAACAGATCTTACTTAGTCCGTGGCGTTACAACCTTTCGTGGGTGACAACATTTCTTATTCGTCTCTATCTTAAGCAATCTCCATCCAATTCCCCACATCCATAGCTTTAAGGTCTCCTGCTATATTATCTCTCCTTCGAAGTCGAGGTCCACGTGGTCTTCTCCCAGTTGGCGATTCTTTCAACACCAGCCTTTCTATTCTTTCGTCAGAATGCCTTCTGAGGTGTCCTTGCAGGAATTTCTTTTATTATGTTGGCGTCCGGATATATTTCTTCGAGATCTTTGTTAGTTCTTATCCTACATTGTCCCGCTGCTGCATCGAGCACAGTCCCAAAGATCTTACTACGGATTTTTCTTTCCCAAAGACGTAGTTGCTCTTCGTTTGGGTTCCTTATCGTTGTCTATCCATTGTTTATTTCAAATGTCTCCGAGTATTGTTGTCCAGCTTTCACCTTACACCGTAACTCTTCCATACACATCAAACTCTCAACATTTTTCCATTATCTGTTTTACTGCGCATACCAAATCAATAGTAGAGCGGCTCGGTCTAAATCCCCATTGATAATCCTCAATGATTTCTTCTGTGTACGTTTTGGATCTTTCTAGCAGGATGTTTGCAAGAACTTAACTTGGTATTTAGGAGCGTTATTCCCCGGTAGTTAATAAAGTGCTTTTTGTTTCTTTTTTTTTGTGGATTTGTACGATAACCCCTTCTTGTCATTTATCTGGCATTCTTTTTTCTCGCCAAGTAACTTGAATTAGCTTGTATATAGATCTGTACAACGCTTCTCCATGTTTTAAGCACTCTGCGGGTATACCATCGCTGCCTGGTACTTTATTATTTTTAAGTTTGTAATTGTTTGGGCTACTTCTTAGTATGTCGGATATTGGTCTTTTATTTAAGCTATATGTACTTCTATGTATTTCTGCTAGATTGGTCGTTTAACAGTTGATAGAAGTATTCGTTCCAGGTTTTTAGTAATGCCTTGTAATCAGTTATGGTTATGGTTATAATAGATAGGTATGGCCCATTTGTGGGCCCTTCAGACACTAAGCTTTCCTAAGATAAGTTTATTGTATCACCTTATCACACGGACTATGCCCATTAGGACCTAGTCTTCGGCGTTTCTGGGGCTCAGGCTGCTCCTGGCTATCATATCTGCTATAATCAGCAGGGGCTCCAAATCTGACCTCTTCCTGCCGTCTTGAAGAAAGTTTCCTGTTCTTGCTTGGTACCCGGCCTTGATCTCTAAAACTCCTTTAAATAATTGGCTTATTTGGTTGTTCTTCCGATTTTCTTCTATATCTCTGATTATTTGTTCCTGGTACTCCTTCTTTTTCCTTTTCATTAGTTTTCCTGTATCTGTTCTTGTCTGTTTCTTCCTTTCACTAGTGTTGTGCGAGGAATTTTGAAGCATGTCCCTTCTCGCCATGTTTCTTTTATGGGTTTCAGGCAATCGTCATCGAACCATTTTTTTGCTGTTGACACGCTTGTTAAAGTTAATTTTTTATTTTTCCAAGCAGAGTCTATGTTGTTATAATCCTCTCTCTGTATTAGCGCTATCTGTATAGCCTTTTGAAATTTCTACTGTATCTCATTATCCCTCAGAACTCTTAGGCTTCTTATGCCTAAGCAGTTACTACTTCTCATGGCATCTACCTGAACATGATCGATCTGCTTTCTTGTGACGCCGTCGTTGGAGACCCCCGTTTCTTTGTGTAATTTCTTGTGTTCGAACATTGTTGATTTTATTAGTAAATTGTGGGATGCTACAAAGTCCATAAACCTTGTCTCATTACCGTTACTGACATCATGGAGACTATGGTTACCTATTGTTGGTCTATATGCTGCTTCCTTAATAATCTTTGCATTAAAATCTCCCAAGATAACATGCATGTCCTGTTTGGGGAGATTATTTGTCAGTTCCACTAGTTTCTCTAATAAATTGTCTTTTACTTGCTCTTCCTTTTTCCCCGACGGTGCATGGGCAGCAATTAGGGAATAGTTATGCAGTTGTCCTTTTAGTCTAATATAACAGAGCCGTTAACGGGTTTGAAGGTTATGACTGACCCCACAATACTTTCCTTGACCATGAAACCACTAACAATAATTAACTTTAGCCGATTATAGCAGATCTGCCGATAATTAACGTTATAGTAGTTAGTGGAAGATATAAATTAACAATTGGGTTTAGTACAACTAGCGTAAAACGCGCGGCTTCCAGAAGAAAAAAAAAAAGAATATAAAATATTAGTTCTATATACATTTCTTATTCGATCCTGACTAAAATAGATATTTGACGCTTGTATGCTAATTATAGCTGTCAACTAATGAACATACACACACAAGTGATATTTTTTACTTTTATATCAGTTCAAAGGAATCAATTACATTCAAACTGAAATTATTACCAATTTTTCCTCACTTTTTCTATACGAAATGGAAAGTCTTTAATTTGCTGTTATTAGAATCGTTGTATATAACATTAAATAATAATTCGTAGCATGTAGCACTTTCCATAAACACGCATGGTCGCCTTATCAATTTTTTATCGTCCGTTTATCTAGATGAATTATTAACACTTTTATCGATTAACTATGACCCAGTTTCGAGAAAATTTGAAATCGAGTTTATGTAAAATTTAACAACCAAAGAAATAGGACAGGATCGAATTGTGACGATTGCTGAATTTATTGATGTGTTTGTTCATAAAAATCGAAAGAGCATCCGAACAAGAGAAAGTCTATAACGTTAATGTTATGTGTAAAATAGTTAACAGAAATAAAATAGAACTAGTATGATTCCTTAATATTTAATTATACCCATAGTTTCAAAAGTTATGCATCACCCAAAATGTTCGCTAAATAATAGCTGTTACTGTAACTTTTATACAGTCCATCTAATTTACAAACCGTTGCACGTCATCGGCGTCATAGCCCGTGACGTCACATGATACCAACACGAAATATTTAGGCGGTAGGTGTGTTCTTTTTTAGAATCACTTTGCCGAGTACACTGGCATTACAGCCACTAGACATATTTTATTATATACGCGTAAAACTAATATTTAAAGATTTCTATTAATGTTAACTTAAAGAAATAGACAACAATATGTTTTATTTAATTTGTATAAATGCATTATGAAGCGTTTTTATGAAGAACATTTGTTCGGAACACACTGTAACTGTAATCGAACGAAGGTGAAATTTTGGCATAAATTGGTAACACTTATTTGACAGTTGCGGTGTTGACACTGTTTGTACTTTATTATTTGAAATTTTAAAGTGAATACCTCTTGTTTTATATTTTTACCTATTTCATAAAATCTGTTCTTTTTAGAACAAAATTAGTGTGTTTTATTTCAAAAATGTCACGTAAGAATTTAAATAGTCGTAAAGAGTATAATAATAATTATGTGACCTATTTGATTTAAAATGGATTCCGGATTTTTTTATACTTTGGCAACTATGTCAACTTCGATCTCTGACGTAGATAATGACGTGCAACGGTTTGTAAATTAGATGGACTGTAGATAATTGATAAAAAAAAATATCATAACGTTGACAGATATTTTTTGTTTTAAAACATATACTGTTTTTTTTATAACTAAAAAAATAAACATTAAAAACAATATTCCTAATTAAAATGTATTTAACAATTTTGATATCGTATATTTCCACCACGGAAATCGATGCAATCCTGGGTTCGAGCTCTACTACTGCTAACAAGTCGATCAATCATTTCCTGTGGCAGATTCTCCCATTCTTCTCTACAGGCAATTGTAAGTTCATGATGGGTTTTAAGAGGATTCTGTCGGGAATGAAGAGCTCTGAAGAGCACATCCCATGCATGTTCAATGGGGTTCATGTCTGGAGACATCGCAGGCCACTACAAACGGCAAATACCTTCTGTCTGAAGATAGTCATTAACCGCTTGAGTCCTATGTAGGTGGACGTTATCATACATACATACAAAATTTTCACCCACAGTTCCTCGCCATAATCGCACATGAGATTCTAAAATCAGTGTGATGTACTTTGTCCTGTTAGAGTCCCGTCGATCCCTTTCATCCAGTGGGAAGTATGGGACGGGTATGTGCTAGTTGTGCAGCTCTTGTTGGCTCTCGCCAAATATAAATTCGCCGGCTATCACAATTTAAACAGATTCTGGCCCCGTCTGAAAAAAGCACAAAATTCCAAAACCGTTGAGGGAGCTGTATCTGTTCTTGAGCTCACTAGAATCGGTGCAAAACATATTTAGGTTGTAGCTGAGGAACTCATATTGGTCGACTATTCCTTAAACCTTACTTTAATATAAATAATTACAGTTAGAACCGATTTCTTAATAATCTTAAACTAAAGGCATCAATAGAAGAAATTACATTCAAGTAACTGCACAATTATTGCATGGCAGTCACTGATGTTTCAGCAATAGTTAAAATATTTATTTTATAATAAAATGTACATAATACCATATATAATACCATACATAGCTATTGGTGTTATATTAAAATTTAATTATATTATTCCCGTAAGTTTGCCACAAACTGAACGCAAACTTTGTCCATATCTATAGATATCTTTTGAAGGTTTAATCCAAGTAGCGACACTAGTTATTTTCGGCATTATAAAATTAAAATAGTTAACAAATTAAACAAGCTCGATTGACCATATATATATATATATATATATATATATATATATATATATATATATATATATATATATATATATATATCCCGTTCATAGCGTAATCCGCCTTTGGGTTCCCGTTCGCCAAGTCTGTCTATTCTGCCAGATAGATTCTTCTTCAGATAGATTTCTTACTGACATTGCTTTTGAAATTCCTTGCATCCATGTTGTTGGTGGTCGTCCTCGTTTTCTTTTCTCTGGTGGTATCCATTCTAATATTTTTTTTGGTAGTCTTTCTTCCTCCATACGTCTAACATGTCCGTACCATGTTAATTGTTATTTTTCGATGTCTTCTATAATTGATCTTTGTACATTCATTTGATTCCTTATGTCCTCATTTCCCATATGTTCTAATCTAGACTTTCCCGCTGCGCTCCTCCAAAAATCCATTTCAACTGCCAATAGGTAACCTTTGTGGTAACTGCCATACTTCTGAGCCATAGACGATTACTGGTCTCAATATGGTATTAACTCGTTTTTTCGTTTCCGGTCTTATATTTTTCTGCCATAGTACTGAATTCAATGCACCTATAACTCGTTTCCCTTTGGTTATTCTGTCTTTTATGGCTTCATCAGTTCCTTCTGTCTTTGTTAGTTTTACCCCTAAATATATACATTGATGGCATTTCTTAATTTTCCCATCTTCTAAATCGAGGTCATCTGCAGTATTTTTTCCTCCTATGCAAAGATATTGCGTTTTTTGTAAATTTAGTTCGAGGCCCCATTTTTGGTACTCTTCCATTAGTTTTCTAGCCTTTTATTACAGGATTAAAATCGGTTACCTGCTACAACAATACCAAGAATATTAGGTAGTATCTATTAGTTCTTATCAAAGTAGTATCTTATTAAAGACTGAAATATTGAAATAAAATGAACATTGGAATTAGTTACTTAGTCATACCATTATCTTCGGTTAGGTGAATATTATTTCTTTCTTCTTCTGCTTCCTTCTTGTATGTAGGCTTTAAAGCCTGTTTCTTCTTCAATATTAGCCTCCTAAATTTTTTAAATTGTAGCACCATCTTTTTCTTGGTCTGTCAATACTTCTTCATCCATTTGGTGACTTATCTCGTGCTATTCGTACTATCCCATCCTCTGCCATTCTACTAATGTGTTCGTTCCACTCCTGTTTCCGTTTTTCACCCATCCATTTATGTCTTCTATATTGCACGCTCTTCTTATGTTTTCGCTTTACTTGCTTTTAAGCTTCGTTGTCGTACTTCTTCAACATCTCCGTAGTTATATCTATTCCCAGTTATCTAAACCTTGCTTCCTGCTTTATTATCTTCTCATCAATTTCGATTTTACATCGTAGTGGGTATTTAGATGTTGTCATACATTTGGTTTTTTTCTGCTGATATCATCATATTGTATTTCTTGGTTGTTGTATTGAAGATGTGTGTTAATCTTTGGAGTTCGTCTTCTGTCTCGGCGATGAATGCGGCGTCGTCTACATAACATAATATTTGGATTTCTTTATTCCCCATTCTGTAGCCATGACCTTTACGTACTGCTTGTATTATTTCGTCCATTATTATATTAAAGAGAAGTGGGCTTAACGAGTCACCCTGCCTGACTCCGCTTTGTACTGGTATACACTGTGTTAGTTTTCCATTTACCTTTTCCTGTATTCGATTATGGAAGTAGATGTTTTCGATGGTTTGTATAATATTGATTGGTATGTTTCTTTTATACAGTAGGTGTAAGACATCTTCTACTTGGATGCGATCGAAAGCCTTTGTCAGGTCTATAAAACATAGATATGCTGGTTTATTGTACTCGATGGCATTTTCTGTAATTTGCCTTAGTACAAATACGGCGTCTACGCAGGATCTTCCGGATCTGAATCCTTATTGTTCATCTGATAAAGTTGTTAGTTTATTGATTTTGTTGGTTAGGACTTTTGTGGTAAGCTTAAGTGCGGTGTTCAGTATACCTCTATAATTGTTCTGGTCTTCTTTATCTTCTTTCTTGAACATTGGTATCATTATGCTGTTTCTCCATGAGTCTGGTATCTTGCAGTGCAATATTAGTTTGTGTATAAGTTTTGTTATCTCTAGGGTTATACTTTCTCCTCTGTGTTTTAGAAGCTCGTTGGTTATTCCGTCTGGTCCTGGTGACTTTCTATTTTTAAGTGAATTTATGGCTATTTCTACTTCCTGAAAACTGATTTCTATTTCGTGTCTTAATTCAGGTACGTTACTGTGTTGATTATTATTTTCCTTTGCTTTAAACAGTTCCGTCAGGTATCTTCAACTCTGCCATTTCTTTCCGTTGGTTTCTTATGAATCTCCATATTTGTTTTTGTGTACCGTAGGTCGCTTTCCATCCTTTTTGTAAACTGTTCCCAGTGTTCATTTTTTATTCTTCTTGCCAACTGCTTTGTTTCATTTCGTATTCTTCTATAGGTGTCTCGGGATTCTGAGGTATTTGATGTTTTGTACTTCGTGTAGGCCTCTCGTTTCTCTTCACATTTCTCTTTTATTTCTTTTCTGAACCATGGTGTATTATTGTTGTTTCTTTTGTTCAGTATGACTTTGAGTTTTCCTAGAGCTTCTGTTGCTGCTTCTTCAATGTTGTTTTTAATTTTCTTCCAGCTTGCGTTTATATCTTCGATATCGTCTGTTTGTTTCAGCTGTATCTTTTGTGCTAGTCTCCTTTGGTACATTTCTCTTGTAGAGTCGTTCCACAGTGATTCTACATTGAATTTTTCCTCGGTGATTTCCTGTAGAAAATTTTTTGGTGTTATCTTTGCTACGTTATCTTTGCTAGTACTAGTAAGTAAGTACTAGTAAGTACAACTATATTATTTAAAATCCGCAATTCGAAATAAATTGACGTTTATGCATTTTGTGTAATATTTGCGTAAGTCTAATTATTAGTGTTAAGAGTTTTTAATTTAATGAGGTCTTTTTTTTAAGTATATGTAACTAAACAAATTAATGCATAAATCGTAATAAAAAAAAATCTTATTGGTTTCAACTACGTCCATACGGCAATGGTTTATGGCCTTGACGATAACCCTTAACCTCTATTTGAAAATTTGTATTTGTAATAAGCTGTCAGTTGCAAGCAAATAGACTTTATTGGATTTCTTTATTGATATATTCTGCTTTGGATATTGGAGAATCTTTTGTGTTTTCTATTGGCCTTAGATTCCTGTCTAACTATCTATCTAGCTGCCTTAAATTGCCTGTTCCCCTCAATATATAAATTTTATGGAAAACAGACCAAAGTATTAATTTTAAAGAAGAAAAAGAAAGGATTTGTGAAATAATATTATTGTGTAATTCCACGAATTCACTATCGTATATTTCTTAATTTCTTCCCACTTAAAATTTATTTCATTCTAATTGAAATATTATTCACCACGCTTCATAATTAGCTGTATAAAAATACACTTTCTCTTAGGTTACCTACCAAATTACTTTATTTTAGAAACTAGCAGATGGTTTTCATTTGTTCTTAAATTTAGCCCACAAAAACATAAAAGATGTTCGTTTCTACAAGATTTCTAATGGCTGGTAACTTTCAACACTAATCTGTTATCTAGGTCGTATCTAAATTATATTATTGTTATAATATAAATGTGAGATTTTTCTCATTTAAGTAAAATGTTTTTATTAAGTAAACAATTTTTATAGTTAATTTAATTTATAGCAATGGATACCAGTATGTTTAAAGAACGTAATGTAATTTCCCTACTAAATGTGTGCTTAGATAAGTAGGTTCAATAGATGGCTCGATCAGCAACAGCAAAACTGACTAAAATCTGGAAACAGTCGAACTTACGTGAGATTTTTCTCATTTAAATAAAATGTTTTCATTAAGTAAACAATTTTTATAGTTAATTTAATTTATAGCAATGGATACCAGTATGTTGAAAGAACGTACTGTAATTTCCCTACTAAATTTGTGCTTAGATAAGTAGGTTCAATAGATGGCTGGATCAGCAACAGCAAAACTGACTAAAATCTGGAAACTGTCGAACTTACAGTTGAGTCCATGGTTCTTTACCCGTGCGTCATTAATACCTGGCGAAATAAAACACATACTTTTTATCTAGCATCATTGTCTTCCACGCATGAAACTAAAGACAAACCAGCTACCGCCTGTTATTAACTAGAGACACATGTTATTTTCATGAACGCCCTAGACTCAATACATCGAAAAGAGATAAGTACAAAAAAGACGCTTGGAGACGTTTTCAGATATTAAGTAGAATTTGTCACGTTTCTGGTTTATTTACTTGTGGCTGTCAGTTTGTTGGATTTTTTGCTGTTGTTTTCGTATCTAATTTTATATTGGCGTTTGAAATTTTACGGTAAGTGTATTTTATTTTGCCATTAATTTACATACTGTTAATTAACCTCATTCATACAGTTATCAACAGATAATAAATAATTATTTATTAATTATATTTATATTTATCTGTCGCTTAGTACTGATCTCTTCAATTATTTCGTTAAGCTTTTTGAATAATTCATTTTTAATCATTAGAACACACACGGCAACAACAGTTATTCTTTAGTTGTGTATGTTCACGTTCATTCGAAGAAAATTCTCACTGACTGCTTTCCAATCCGTAATATATTTTTTCCACTTGGACTTTATGTGCATGGAGATTCCACTTTTAGGTCTTTCCTCTTTATGTCTTCAATATAAAAGTGTATGTATTGTCAGTTTCTTTCTGGGTTAAATCCTTGTTCTTAGTCTCTACAATAACTCGTCAGGTCAACAATATCTCGATTAAGGTTTTCTACTTGCTTTATTTTCATCTCAAATTTTACGGTTGGCGATTTTACCTTCCTCCAGGTTTTTATATTCATTGTTCTTTTCGATATCCGTTTTCGCCTTAAGAGTATCTTTCCTTTCTACTTTTTCGATGCAAGTTTTGGGTTTTTTGATAGGTTGTATTTTTCTGGTACTGGTGAGCTGGTCCAAAGACAAACTCAAAATAAGGAAGAGCAGATTTGTTAGGATTTATTCTCTTAGCCGATCAGTTTCAGTTTTAAGCCTCCAGAAACTTCCTTGTCATACCCTTGTACGTCATATACTCAGTGGCTACGCAACACATTGTATCTTTGAGGCCGTAAGAATAGAACTTATTGAAAGAGCTGAATTCTATTTATTTAATCCTTAGCAAATTCGTTAAAAACCACAGTGGATTTCCCAGGGTTTTATTACAATTGGGATATTGGCGACCCCTCTTGCCTCCAAGATACTTTACCAACATTTAACCACTAAAGTTCCACAAACTAAGACAATAAATGAATAAAACTGCTTTTCCCAGAAGATCTAATTTCGCAGATATACTGATGGCCAAAAAAATTGCAACGACTAGCACAAATAGTTTTTTAAATATTTATTTGTGGAAGTATATATTCTAATATTCTTATTATTTGATAACATTATAAACAAATTTGCAGCTTCATTTTCGTCAAAAAATTAATAACGGGTGGCTAATCCTTGATTTTCTATACACTCAGTTACTCTATGGGACATTGATCAAATTAGTTGGTCTATATCATATTGTGGAATACTCATCCAGATTCTTCGTATTGCATGCCACAGATCTTCTAAATTTGCTAGAGGACGTGGCAAACGATTTAGGTTTCAACCTACCATATTCCACACATGTTAGATGGATGACGAATCAGCTGATCTTAATGGCCACTTCAAAGTCTCTATTAATATTTTTATATAGCATCAGACTCTCTTCGCTGATAATTTAATTTGTGTATGATTCCTTTATATTGTATTTGTAAAGGTATTTATCAACTATAATACTGTTTATTTTTTATATGTATACCACCATTTAATAATTGATGGTGTATTTTTATTACTTGAGTACATCATTGTGTTGTTGAATATATTGTTTTTGTTTTATATTTGAATTTTATTTGTCGACTCCTAATAAGTTTCCTGATATAACATAATAACTCTGAATATTTGCTTTTTACCTTCAATTATTACTATACCTTTGACCAGGAGAAAGATCAGGCTGATAAAGTTTCGTAGGTAAGTAAGTAGACGGAGTCCACCTAATATATTTATTATTTGTTTATATAGTGTGTTGACCAAATTTATTTAATAATTAACTGTTGGTATCTTTTCTTGGATTTGGTCTCAGAACCTAAATATCTTTCCTTATCTCTTTTCTTCTCTAAGGTTCCTTAATTTTCTCCTTGAACCCTAAAAAAATTAAGTGGCGCCCTGTTTCTATCTTATCTTACCTCTGGTAATTTTACCCATCTATCTTTCTGTTTATTTCAGTATCTTTTCTAATACGTCTTATCCTGTCATATCTTTACTTATTTCGTCCATTGGACCCATTCCCGGTTCCAAAAGCTAGTTTCGAACCCACGACTCGCTCTCCACCAACCATCTGGCTGCCGTCCGAAGTGTCTCCATTGGTGACCTTTCTAGCACCATCCAAAAAAGGTTTCCGAGGTTACACTACTTACGGATGTATAATTGGTTGGAGTTTAGAATACGCTAAATAGATATCCAATCAATGATGCGCATAAATATAATTTGACGCAGATGGTCTCGATCGTGACAGTACTTTCACAATGGCAACTCATAAAATGATAATTGTCATTCCAGGTTAGTATTTTCAGACATTTTACAGTGAAAATTTAATTTTATATTTATTGTCATAAAAATATTTTAAATATGCCGAGATATACCGAAAAAGAACAAAGACTAATATTAAAATTACTAAATTATTTTCAATTAGAAAAAGAGGCTAGTTTCTGCCGTTCGTGAAGTAAGTTTTAAATTATTCTAAAAAATGTTAATACTATTTTAAATACTATACATTTTAGCGTCTTGCCGAAGAGTTAGGAGTTTCGTTACCAACAGGAAGACGATTGACAAATGAAGGCATTCAAACAGATGCTAGCTATTCTGTGGCAATGAGTACTTCAGTATGTGATAATCTATGATAACCTTCATTAAAAAATAAATATGGACATGTTATTGGAACTCGTGTATATTAGAAGTATTTAAACTATTTCCAATATTTAATGATAAATCTTCACAAAATTAAACTATTGGCTGCCAAAGAAACTTATCGCAAAATTACTTATCCGAATATGACTGATTTCATTCAATCAATGCTATTTTATCACAGGAATGTTTGCCTTGATGCTTAGCAATTGCCAGTAAAATTTTTTATCTCGCAGTCAACTCCTAAAAGATTCTAGGAGGAAGCGTTATTTTAAATAAACAAACATATCAATTCCATAGTGTTTGTAACAAATAATAATAAATCCATAAATAAATCTTAGCTAATTAAGCACTTTTCTTGGAATGTATACAATAGGATATATGACAAACTGCCGTTCCAATATAATGCGCAATAAAAATATACAGGACGGGACCTCTAATATGTAAATTTAAAAAAAAAATTGAATTGTTAAAGTTTTTATTTCACATTTTAAAAAAATAACCTTTTCATATTTAGCTGATTACGATCCTGCAACTATCAGATTTAACTAAAATGTCATGCAATAATTCTCGACATTCTTAAAATCCTATATGACGTCAAAATTAGTGACGCACTGAAAGAAGGGTTTGGGACAGACTTTATAATACCGAAAGCGGTGTTACCGCTTAGTCCCATTCCAAGTAATATTTTGATTAACTGTTCTTCTTGAGACTACCCTTCCTGTAGCTGCAACTAAATCATTTTTTACTTAATGTACACTTTTCTTTCTATTTCTAAGAGCAAGAAGTCTAAGATAGCGCAAATTAAGGCCTTGCAAGAATCTAGTACGTTCAAACCCTTCACATCATCGATAATTCTCATCATTGGACCACCTACTCCAAACTCGTAACACCGCTGATTGATTAGCTTCAATTCTTTGTAAAATTTCCCGTAAACCAAAACCGGCCTGTTTCATGCCTTGTGTGTGGAAATGTGTGGAATGATCCTTTTTCGAAGCAGCTTAATTGACGAAATTGTCGGCGACTGCGAACTCTTGGAATTTTAAATTATTTGGATAAATCAAAAACAATCCAAAATGACTAAAAATTACAAATAAACTAAAGTTTAATACGCAGAAATAAACTTTCTTATTTTTTTGTTTTTGCGAAAAAAAAAAAGAAAAAATCTTGAGTTAAAGAAAAGATGATAAAGTAAAAAGTTATCACATATATTTTTAGATAAGACTTACAAAGATATACTTTTAATCTAAATAAATAACCGTATACAAAGTGTTCAATTTTTTTGGCCATCAGTGTATATAAGAATAACAAATCGTTATAAGCGAAAAATACACATTGCCTGAGAGAGGTTGTTCAAAACTGTAGGTACATATACATATAGACAAATACAGCAATCCTTTAGAAACGGATAATCAAGCAGAGGAGATCATTACAATTCTACAAAACAAAATTGAGCCAAACAATCATATCTGCACCATCTGTGGATAAGTCGATAAATCAAAAATATAAACTTTTCAATATAAATCATTCAGAATAAAAAATTTAAGTTCAGTTTCGTTTTAGTAGAAATTGGTGGATAATCATGCAACGAATGACGTACATAATTATGAGCTGTGAGTGTAAAAATCTAACTTACCCAGTAATTCACGCCAAATTTCTATGTTCTTGTTGAGTTACCGACTTATTATACTTAGTGTAAATTTCCAGGACAAAAAAATTAAACCTTTTTTTATACTTTATTTTACTACTTTTTTTTTAAACTCTTCCATACAACGCATTTTCCTCTTCTTTGGAAATTTACAGATTTAAAAGGATTAGAGACATCTAAACTATGTTTATATTTCACTATCATACTGGAACCACTGCTCCACTGCCACAGGAACTATTCTCCATAGGAGTTACCTTTTTTAACAATTAGTGCTCCTTTTCCTAGACTGCTAAAATCCAAGAAATCTTCTTGTTTTATTACCACTACTTTGAATGATTTTCCTTTTGTAGGATCTTACCATCTGATACCAGTCATTAGGGTGATTGATCTTCATATGTATTCTCCTCTTTTCTTTCTCTATAAGAGCACGATCCGTATCACACTCCATGTGAGCATGCCTATTGACTAAAAACTAGTGATTTATAATTTTGAGATTTGGGAGTTTTGTGAAAGCGACTTGCTGGATCTTATTTTGGTTTCCGCAAGTATCTAAGTAGAAAGTTACCTCTTCCACATCATGAAGTTCCAATAAAAGGCGGTAAATATAAGAAGCTATCTGATTGCCACCTCTTCCAGCAGTTGATTCGTCCCACATGAAACATGTAACTGCATTTGTTGCTAAATCGTGAACGGTAAGGTTAACCGTCCACAGTTGACGCTTATAAAAGACAGTGTTTTTTCTTTCTTTTCACTCACTATCTCAATAAATCCTTTAATTTCATCAAGGGTTTCTATGAAGCAACTTGCTATATGCTATATTTATATAAACATTCTCTATGTTTTTTTTCTTGGTCCTAGCTTTTCTGTTTTCTTTGGATTTATGTTAATTAGAGAAGCAATATAGTTGGCCCTTCTACCCCGACTTCCCAAGTTTCAATAATTTTGAAAACATTTACCCAGGTCTTCTTCATCTGAAAACCTGTCATTACATTTTATACGACATGCTTTTAATGGCCTCATATTTCTAAGTTTTACGACTTTTCCTTTTTCAGTAGTGTAACTTTTACCAGCATTTCTGAGTTCTTTACTTTCTTGTCTCTGCGTTGGTGTCCTTCCTTGTTTCTTATTTTTTTCTGTACTATTTAGCTCGTTTTCCACTGAAACATGGTCTTGGTCTTTTTCATTTGTCTTGTATGAATCTTTTCCTGTCAGATCCTGTTTAAGTTTGCATCTTTGATACTATTGTTATTTTCTATGCAGCTTCTTTTTTCCTTTGTTAACACACCTATTATTTTGTTATGTTGATAAACAGGTGATTGAATATACCGAGAAAAATAAAGCAAAATGCAACGTGCCCAAGTGGGAATTTCTACATACCTAGCGACTGAATAATGTACCCGGCTGGTAAAGTTATTTAAAACTCTTCAATACCTATTAGACAAGTCGATATACCAGTTCTGATACCAAATAAATCGTCAAATCCAAATATTCACGGGCTCCTACCAAGTAAGCTCTTGCAAATTTGAATTACTCATTTATTCACCTGACGGAATTGAAAGAGAGCTATTTCAAGATCGAGATATCTTGTTTTTACGAAAATTGACTTATCCACGAATGTTACAGATATTATCCCTTAATAACCAAGCTTATTTAATATATGCATAATTAAATACACATATTATTGATTGAAAAAGATTGACTTTTTTTCTTCGAAACTGTAGTCGTGAGTTAATTAATAAAATTAATTTAAATGTAGAAACTGAATTTTTATAATAATTATATTCTAAAATGTTTATCAAGATCAAGTGTCGTTACAGAATAAAGCATAAGATAAATATAAATTTTATTTAGAATTCTAGAAACCGTATTATTTCACCATTCACCTATGTTTTCAATAATTATTTTTTATTTGCCAGACAGACAGAGTATTGTAGTTCTTATTTTTGAATTCTCGTTCATAACGCCCGCCAGTCAAAAAGCCATATTGTTACTTTTTCCTAGAAACACTGACTAAAATAGTGATGATGATGTTGCAATAACATTTTTATTTCCAAGGTAGATCTAATTTTAACTAATATGGATGACGTCACGTGGATGATATCATTGGCATTGCCTGACAGTTTGTAAGTTACTGTCTGGCAATGTTGCCGATTTTTAAGAATCAAATTCTTTATAAATGATTCATATACGCGCAGGTTTTGTGAGTGCGTATTTTATTTATTCTGAGTAAAAGTAATTGTCGTTATAATTGAAAATGTTTTGCTTTTTCATTATTTGGCATTTTTATATCAACGACTCCAAATTCAGAATAATTCAGTATGTTTTAAGTATGCAACAAGTGGACAGCTAAAAACTATTCTATATTATGTAAAGTTTTTTTGCTGAATACGAATATGTAGGTCGCCTATCTCAAAAATTGGTAACAATTTTTATAAACAACTTTTTTAAAAATTAATTTTTAATTTAAGTCGAGAAATCGAAGATTTAACTAAGTCCTCATAACATGTTACATAGGATAGGTATATTTCTCTAACAGCTGCTATAAATATAAAGTTTGAACTTATTTTGACAATTTACTATTGAAAAATGGAGACACTTACTTTTTTATTGTATTAACAAGCAATAAACAAATAGCATTTTAAGTGCGCAACAACTTTTTATAGATAACATAAATAGCATTTTTAATGTATTTTTAGTCATAATTTACGATGGGACTAGATGTAAATTAAAATATTCACATTTAAAAATGTATTTATAGAAAACTTGTTTATAAAAATTAGTACCTTTTTTGAGATGGGTATTCAGCGAAAATTTTGCTGAAAAAAACTATCGACCGTTCTATGTATACAGAAAGGTACCCAGTTGCAGTACCATTAGGTAAGGTTTTAGTTTTCCTCAGTACTATATAATATTCATTCACACAAAAAAAGTAAAAAGAAACATAGAAACAAAGCACAGATTGGCCTATTGGCTAATGTTACTTCTTTACACACGTTTGCAGTTTTGCATAAGATGTAGTAAATGTGTTTCATTCTTTCTTTTTTTTCTTCTCCAGCTAATGCTAACTGATGCTGAACAATTGTCAAAACAACTTATCAGCTAACAACTCTATATCTTTTTCTTCTTCAGCCGGTATCCACCCATTTTTAGGCATAGACCTCTTCTACTTCCTTTTACTGATTTCTATCCCTCGCGATTCATATTTACTGTCTACCTGCTATATCTCTTATATCGTCCATCCACCTCTTTTGAGGGCGCCCTACACTTCTCTTCATCGTTTTTGGTCTCCATTCTGTGATTTTCTTAGTCCACCTTTGTTCTGTGTGTCTCGCTAAATGACCTGCCCAGCGTCACTTCCTCTTACTTATTTCTTTGGTAATATCTGCAACTTTTGTTCTTTGAATTTCCTCGTTCTTGATTCTATGTCTCAGACCGACATTGACCATTGCTCCGTAGCTCTTTGTTTTGTGCTTTTTTGAGTTTGTGAGCGCTGGCTTTCGTTAGTGTCATGGTATAAAACAAAAGTATTATACACTTTTGTTTTAAGATGTATCAGTAGGTCTTTATTTTTTAGTATATTAACCATTTTACCGAATGCCGCTCACGTGAGCCTTACACTCTTGCAATTTTTTTTTGGGTTTCCTTGCACAATTTGTTGGTGTGGTCTAGATATATGTACTCATTGACTAGTTATCTATGGAAATGAGAGCGTCAGTACCTTTACAGCATTTTCTGTTATCAGAACTATGTCGTCTGCAAACTTTAGATGGTTTTTTGTATATATAAAAATACACGTTGCAACATGTATTGAGGAATTTTCGTATACTTATATTTTTATTTACTGAATGTTCCTAGAGTCGATTCTTACATTTTCTAGCATCTTACAACTGATCAAGTTTCAATAGAATTGATGAATTTCTGATAATTATTAAAAAACCTGAGACCCAGAAAACAGAGTATACTTTTCCAAAGGTTTTTGGTACGCTGAATACGAATCTGAGCTCCAAATTGCCGAATTGGCTCTGGTTTCTGAGATATCTTAACCTAAAAGTTCAAAAATAGCTGTTTTTGGTCATTTTTAAGGTTATGTTGAACCGGTTTGCTGTACGTGATTTCCTTTTAATATAAAAAATTAGCATTAGTCTTATGAATTCTAAGATTACGTGGGTTTTCCTGCTTCTTGATTAAAAGGGGTTATTTGTAGCAGTTGATAGAGTTAGAGATGTTTTGTTTCAATCAATAAACACAATTGTATATGATTTTATTTTTATATGATAAAATAAGTAATTAATCTTAGGGAATCCAAGGTTAGGTGAGTTTGAATGCTTGTGGACTGAACTGAAAGATACTGTTTTTAGGGGTTGGTTGGGTTTGGGTTGTGTAGGTTTGAGATTTTTGGAATTAGGCTTATTTGAGTTATCAGGTTTGAGGTTGTTGGACTAAAGTTTTGAATTTAGGACTATACAATCATATGATTTGTAGGTTTTTTAAAACTAAGAAACTTTAAAATTCGATATCTCAGCGTAAACAAAAGATATCTGATTAAACTCAACGGTATTTAAAAAATTGTGCCTTATACTTTAAGATGTTTATAACATTTTCTGAGAGAAAAATTATAATACGATGCTACATAACATCAAAAATGGGCAAAAACCATAGACAACATGTCTATACAAAAAAAAACGCCATTTTTTGCACTTTTAGGTCAAGATATCTCAGAAACTAAGCCAGTTTGGCAATTTGGAGCTCAGATTCGAATTCAGCGCATAAAATAGCTTCTGAAAAGTATATTCTGATCTCTGGGTCCAAGTATTCGTCAAATTTTGACGTCATATTTAATCTACAAAAGCTAAGTGTAGCGGTGTCAAAGCTAGCTAAAGCTATCCCATTTAGAGATAAAGAGATCTCATTCCGCTAAAGGGATCATTTCATAAAACAGGTAGATCCCTTGTTTATGGAATTTCACACCTCTAACAATAGCACCACGCTGAGCCGAATAATATTGAGTCTCTCAGATAGCTTGTTAGACTGGGACTTATATACTGGGACCTAGGTTTATTTGTAGCAGAGACTACAATTCAAAACATCTAATGTGGGGCTCTAAACTTAATAATACTAAAGGCTGTGAACTGCAAAAAGGAACCATTAATAGATAACCTAAACATAGCATTCTCAAGGGAGCCAATATACTGGCCTGCAGACCCTGCGAAAAAACAGTTGTTCTCGATTTTGCTGTAATGAAAGGAATAAACGAAAAATACAAAATACTTTAAAATAAAGTCTTGTTATGATTTACCCTCTCACCATTTATCATCTCACCGGTTATCATAACCGTAAGTAGAAACAGATCAACAACAGAAAGGAGCTGTATGTTACACAACAATAAAACAAATTGGAGTTATTTTAGATATCAAGTAAACAATCAAATCAATTTACACATCCCACTAAAGACGGAGAAACAAATTGAGAATAACATAGAACTAAACACCATTACCTAAAACCCACATTGGAAAAAAACTGTTTTTATAAAAAAACCAATACAATACGAGAAAAAATAATTTAGAAAAGAAGACTCACAAAATAATGGTAATTAACAAGATTACAACAAGATCAGAGTAAAGCAGACTTCAATAATGCTCAAAAAGAACTAAAAAATTGATAATGGTAGAAAAAAATGCAATTTTTCAGGAATACTTACAAAAATTAGATGCAACCCAAGACCCTGACTACTTTTTATGGAAGGCTACAAGAACCTCATGAAGACAGAACTATACAATCCCACCAGTAAGAACAGAAACAGGAAAATCGGAAAAACTTCCTGAAAAAATATTCACATAAATAAAGTAAAAAATATTATACGATACAACATCGATCCAAAAAACTCTCAGAGAAAGGAGTTTCCTCTTCAAATTTCTGACAACTATTTAACTCTATAATGAGATTATGTCTTTTCCCATTACAATGGAGATTAGTACAGATAACAATGATACTAAAACCAGGAAAAGAACTAGAAAGTGTACAGTCCTACTACCCTATTAGTCCTCTTCCAGTGGTTTCCAAAGCTTTTGAACACCTGACACTTACTATATAAAAAAAATAGGTTAATGTCTGTACTAGAAAATAAAAACTAATACCATCACACCAATTTGGGTTCATAAAATAACATTCAATGATACAACAGGTACATAGTCAGAGAATCAATGAACAGATAATAGGTACTTCCCAGCGGTATTCCTGGACATACGCCAGGCATTTGATAAAGTCTGGCATAAAGGTTTCTTAAGTAAACGAAAACAGAATTTACCAACAAACTACTATATAATATTAAAGTCCTATATCACCAACAGAAATAATAATCGCTTCTGTTGGTGATATAGGATTTTAAGATTATGATTGCGATGTCAATAAAAAGATCATCATTATCATCATTACTATTATTCTCTTTATCTTGTTGTAACTGGTAGATTTATTTGCCCTCGTAAACAGCCATTTTGCCTATTTTTCGGTGATGATATTTGAGTGAGCAGTGTCCAGCAAGAGTATTTGTGACTAGATCTTACGAGTTCAATTTTCTGAAGTCAAAAACTTCTCTTTGTCATATCCATATACGGGGTCGCCTTCTTTAATTACATACCCAGATAGAAACTGCATAAGATTAGCATCTTATCTTCAGTCATATCGATATTAATTCTCATCACAGAAATGTGTTAAAATCTCATCAGGCGTTCTTTGATCGTCCTATTCTATTACCCCTAAAAACTTGAATTATAAGGATTGTTCATATCGGGTGACTATTATCTCGAGATTGAACGTACTCTGACCATCTTAATCTATGCTTTTGCGTAAATTAAATCCACACCTAGAATGATCTAATGAATTAATTACTAATTTTGCTTTTTTTTTGCCACTCCACTAATCCATCTAAGCCTGTTGTTTTCAGCAACATACATTCGTTATTAGGGTTTCTTTTTAGCTGCTCAATATGTAGTGCCAACATCATTGCTGTTCTTATGGCGGTTTTATAGTCTATGCCTTTCAGTTTCTTAAAATTTCTGTTAGCACACTCCTTTCATTCCATCCATTCCATTGCAAGATGGATAATTAAAACCAACATACACATGAAATTTATCAGTCTTTCCTACTCTTGTTCTAACACTAGTAGATCCTCTATTGTATATATCCCATAAGTTCCACATTCATACGGTAACTACTTTGTTAGAGTGTTAACCACAGATGCTTTCGAGGTACCTTCTCATATGATTTTTGAAGACTAATAACGCAATACATACAGACAAAAAAAATGTATACTGCAGAAGTTTAACAAAAAAAAATTAAAAATCAAAACAGTTTGGTTGTAATCTTCACAATCCGATCGCTGTAAACTGTGTAAACTATTTGCACTTTACAAATCGGTTTTGGGTTTTACAGTATACTAATTATTGTGTTTGTTGAAAAAACCATTAACGGTATGTAATTATATTGATTGTCTGCGTTATGAGTTTTAATTGACTTTTAAGAAAATTATTGTATATTTAACACCAAGTTAGTGAAGTAATGAAAGTAATGACAACGTAAAAACCCGACCCATGTTTGTGGCTACTGTATGAGAAAAGTTATATCTAACACGTGCTTATTTATATTTATTTATGTGTTAACAAAAAATAAAAATAAAATATGCCATATTATGTATTATGATAATTTGGTAGGGTTTTTACAACTGCTTATTGAAATTGATCAGTTCTCCTTCGTGTTTTCATCTTATTGATCCTTGTGTATTTCACTTGAATCGGTTATTTGGAAAAGAGGATATCTAGATGATACTAAATTTTACATCAGAAAAAAAAACACTTCTTTTTTCTTTCTCCCCCTTCTTCCTCCCTTCTTTTACGCTTTCAGTTATCAGATTAAAAAACTATTTTAAAGCGCCACAAGAGCAGTAAGGCTTGTTTTATGCGGTGGATACGTTCCACAGAAAAGCACATATAAAAAATTGCATAAAAAAGACATTACCTGCCTTGACAAAGTAGGTACACGTTCCGTAGCCTTCTAAAATTACATAAAACCAAGACAAAAACAAAAAAGTTTCCAGAAATTAAAAGAAATAGGCTAAATGATAAATCACTTCGAATATCTGAATGAAATTCATACAAAAGCTTTAAAAAAACTGGTCCATATTTCTATTCGTTTTTGTGACTATTAATATTTATTCATATCGTGTCGATAAACAGGAAAACAGGGGAACCTGTTTATATTACTAGCATTGTTGTTCAAAGTAAACTAATTATTTATGAACTTCGTCTGCCGGTGGACGTTTTCCTAAGTTGTCTCGTTCTAAAACGTGTATAAAATAGCTTAATTCTTCAATACTCTTCCAGTTTAAATCATAATGTTTTCTATTAATTTTCTTACATCCACTGCTTTTTCTTTTACTTGTAAGTAAATCTTTGTCTTTTAAAGCACGTGGTCTAAGAGAATTATTTATTAAGAGCGGTTTCAACATCCTATCTCCTGATGTATTGCTAATTGCTACAAAGTATGTAATACTATTATTCGATCTTTACTTGCTCCATGTCCACTTGCAGTTTTTTCATCCTTTACGATGTAGTACGGTTGGGCATTTTTTTTAATACAGTCTCGTTTCATCAGCGTTAAATACTTGATCGGCACAATAGTTCCCACCTTCAATTATTTTCGCTAGCTCCTGTGGAAATATTTTTGCTGCTGCTTTATCTGCTGTAACACTCTCTCCTGTGATCGTGATATTATGAAATGCATTTCTTTTTATAAAACCGATTAGCCATCCTTTGCTAGCTGAAAATTTTTTACCAGCTTGGGAAGTGGAAGTTGGTGGCTCTGACTGTTTCAGTAACTCATAAAACTGAAGAGTTTTTTCCTGGATTAAATAACCACTTACAGGAATTCATGGGAACGAATTGCTGTTGACATTCTGGGACCATTTCCAATAAGAACACCAGAAAAAAGTATTTGATGGTTGCTATGGAATATTTTTCCAAATGGCCAAAAGTAGTTGCACTACCCAACCAATAAGCAATTACAGTTGGTGATGCCCTGTAATGTCGTTGATCTGGGGGTCCAATTCTGCTTCATTCTGATCAGGGGCGCAACTTAGAATCGGAAGTTTGGAAGACCATGATGTTTTTGCTGGAAATTAAGAAGACCAGAACGACGCCGCTTCATTCTCAATCCGACGGCATGGTAGAAAGACATAACCGGACCATCAACAACCACTTGTCCCTATTTGTATATGAAAATCAGAGCGACTGATTGCCTGGTTGAAATTGGTGCCTGTTTCTGCTAGCCTTCCGAAGCTGCCATATGAAGCAACTGGTTACCCTCGAGCAATATTATTGACAGGTCGAAAGATGAAGCTTCCCATCGATCTTTTACGATTTCGCCAGGAATAAGCTATAACTCGCCAGTGACCGGATGAAGGTTAGGTTCGATCAGAAATCCACTCCCGTTAGCTTCAATTAAGTGATGCAGTTTGGCTCTACCAAAAAATCAGAAGGAAATGTGTAAGTCCTAAGTTGTAGCGGCCCTGGAAGGACGGTACCGTAAATTCACGATTCACCTATTATTTGCTTATTCAAAATAATTAGTCATAAAATTATATATATATAAAAAACAAAATTTAAGTGGATAAAAATACTTACAATAACGGTACAGTGAGGTGTTTTAAATTTTTCTTTACCTACTGTTTCTCTAAATTAGAGGTTATTTTAACACGTGTTGCATATCAAATCATAGAAATACTATTATAGTAATGGAAGATTACATAAAGACACAATACCATCTATTAATTAGTAGCAAAACTACAACGCATATTCTTTGCCCTGGGATCCACTGGGACCCCACAATACCACTTAACAGGTTGCTGTACATGTTCCAATACAGGCGACTGTATTGGAAAGCATCAACAGACAACTAAACTACCTACCTGTTAGAGCCTGCAAAAAGCTTTTTCTATATTTGCCGCTACTAATAGGATAGACAGCTATCGTTAGCAACCCCTAATATTCTCAATTTTAGTTTACAGAAATCTGCAGGTCGATAAATATTAGAACATAGTATTTTATTTTGAGTGCCGGAGGTGGCGCTCATGACTCCCTGATTAAAACATCACTCGTGGGGCCATGAGCACCAACATAGGTACTCAGGTTCAAAAATGGTGTAAAATACTTAAAAAGATATTAATTAACCCCCAAAGGATTCTTACAAAAACCTAAATTAAAATAATAAATAAAAATCGTCTTGGCCTCATGGGTCAACATGCGCTAGAAGAGCTGTAGCGTAAATGGCAAGTTAACTGAATACCATAATGTGGTACTCATGGCAGTCAACCTGTTAAGGGTTAAATTCCGTAAAAAACGTAACGGAAGATAATTTTGTCAATGCTCTAAACCATGTAAAACAGAGGAAGAAAGATTGTGGACTATTGATAATATCATTGAAGAACTTTGTCAATCTATAATAATTCCAATCAGGCCGAAGGACGAATCTGACACAGAAGAAGAGGAAAAGATAAAAATCCATAATTTATAAGTAAATCAGTAAGTTTTTAATTTAAGCAAATTTCTTAAATGTTAGATATCATACGATGTATACCTACGCTTTAACATTAATTTTATTAACATATTTTAACATTTTTAATAATATATTTTATAACATATCAATTTGCCCCTTTTTGATTCTCCAACGCTGACCCATGATTTTCATACTTGTTAGGTATATAATCCATGTGTTTGTATTGATATTTCTATGTGAACAGAGTGGGCTCTTTGAAAAGATTATCTAAAACTACATTTCAACAGGAGCAGGAGAGGATTTTATTTTGAGTGATTTCAGTTGGATCATTTTACCAGCTGTTTGAAAATTAGTGAAGATTTGCATTTGTACTGAGCTGCCAGTTGCCAACAAATAAAGTATAAAAATTTTTGGAAAAATTGTAAGGAGAACCAAATATAGAAAACAATATAGGTACCTACACTGGTTCTGAAATTAGTGAAAATCATGGTGGCAGCCGGCCTTCGGAAGAAAACGATAAGAAGTAGAATCCATGGAAATATAACCCGTTTGTAACCCTTAAAAGCATTTTTCTCTAACCTGAAACATTTATCTACATTCAGGCAACAACGCGCAAAATTGCCTGTTCACAGAAATAATTAGTAAAATGCGTTGCCAAGTCTCTCGACAGAGAAGTAATCTAGGATGGCATAGTTTATAATCAGGAAGTTGTGAAATAATAATTTTGAAACAAGCCAGAAAAAACAAACGCACTACATCGCATATAACGCTGAATCGACATAATTATAAGTTCTATTGGAACACAACTAGAAAATAATTATACATGCAAGGATGTTAGTGATGTACAGAACCGGCCTTGTAACAAGGTCGTAGTATACTAGTATGATATGGGGGTTACAATAAATATTTTTAACATTTTGATGTAGAAGAAAATCGTTGATTGTGTATAATAAATTAACATATTGTTATTATTACAACCTAGTTCTTTGTTTACAATTATGAAGTAGCCTAGCATTATAGAATAAATAATTGTGAACAATTTTGTTTATTTTTCAAAAGGGGTCAGTAATTTCTTAAGTAAATAAGAAAAGAATAAAACTGGGGATGTGTCAAAAGATAGATAAGGTAAACCGACCTAATAACGGCCCAGTTAAGGAATATTTGACTTTAGACGTAAATATTAAGGAAACGAAATAATAGAGAAAATTGATGTAACTAACGTAGATATATTTGATAGCTTGATGTTTTCTTTATCAAAATAATTATTAAAAAAATTAAAAATGTGTTTTTATTCGCAAAAAAAAGAAAAAATTGTTTTCACTAAAATGCAAAAAACTTTAGTTCCGGCTTATGTTGAAAAATTATTGGTAATTCCGGCCTAATGGTGATTTAATTCCTGCCGGTATATTAAAAGAATTATCTTTTTTCTTTGTTGTGTTTTAATGTTTTCAAAGTAATTATAAAAAATACAGAAGCATAAAAACATAATTTTTATAGAAGAGAGGCATAGAAAAACTAAATAAAACTATGTACATACGTAATACACTTTGAACATAATAAAAAACAACAAAAAATACTTTCATAAGTTACTTAGCAACAGTCTTTTTTTTATTTATTGTATAAGAGCAAAGAGCTATGAAAGACCTACAAATTATTTATCTCAGGTACAGAAAAAAGACCCCTTTCTTAATGTACTGAGGCGGTGCAATGAAACAAACAATTTTTTGATAAGGATAACCTATTTTTTCCATAGCTTTGATTTGATTTATCTTCTGTTATTTCTTCTACTAACCCTGGAAAATGTTTCTCCCCGTAAACTACAATGACTTAGTCACCTAGTTCGTAGTCGCCCACCTTTAAATCCATAGTATTGTTAGCTTTCGGCTTTCTAGTTCTTTCACCTGTTTTTCTCCCAGAACCAATATTTTTGTTATCATATTATTTTCTTTTTTATTTGCCCCATCTATCTCTCCTCTTTATTTTTCTTCATTCTCAATGTTTAGGTTTAATTTCATAGCTTTTGGAAATTTTAATTTTTTCTGTTCTCTTGCCATCAGATTCTGCATTTTTCTTCATGATGTTAGGTGCTTTTTTTCTTTTTCTTTAAGCTTTTGTTTTTTCCTTTCTTCCTTTTCATTTTTTTCAGCTTCTACTCTTTTCTGGTACTTTGTGAAATCATCAGCAATCGTTACTACAGGAGTTAATTTTTTTGCAACCTTTCTTTTGGACGTTTGAGACATTTTTCTGGAGAAATAAAATGCATTTTTAAATGGCGTTGGAAATTTAGGAGGAGTGATAACATAGGATTCAGCAGAATTTATGGGGGATTGATTTTCAAAATAGGTTTAGAAATCATGAACTATTTGTAGCTTTGACAGATCGGAATATAGCAAGATCAAGCGGCTGAATGATATTTATGGCTCACTTTAGATTTTTAATGAGCACTGCTACGGTGTTAATAAGCTTATCGCGTGTCACGGAAGAACCCGCGACAGCGCCTGTCACGGGAAAACCCGCGACAGAAAAAACCAATATCTATTTTACGATTAGTTTTTCCTAATCACTAGTTAAAACCGGTTGTCTTCCAATATTTTCGGGCACGTACTTTTGCATTCTTTTATCTTTAAATGTACTTTTTGGTACACAATACATCTTGGATGCTTTATATGTCAGTTTTCATGTCATTTAGGGTCCGATCCAGTAGCTCTTGTGAATATTTTATTCTTTGCATTGGCTTAGGCTTTAGTTCTAACCATGATTCTAGAAAAAAAAATCAAATGTGGATAATTGAGTCTTTTTTTGTAGATACCATGTCAGGCTTAATTTGGGTTAGGCCAAAACTTGAGCAAGTTATAAAAAAAATTTTTTTTTGGGAACAAATTCGAGATTTTTTTCAATTTTCTACCATTAGAAACCACCTGACTTTTATAGTTGTAAACTACCTTTTTTGCTTTTATAGAAAAAAGTATGGGACGGAATTTGATAGTAGGTTTGTTTTTGTTAATATTATTTTAAAAGAATATATTACTTTCATTTAATAATTTTCAACAAAAAGTTGAATTGAAAAAAACCACCACAGTTAAATTTTACTTTGTTCTGGCCCAAAAACTAAAGTGTTTTATAAAAAATACAACTATTAACCATTTCTAATAAACAAACTACGGCATGTAGGTGAAAAAATATTTTCGGTAATAATTTGGAAGCAAATATTGTAACCAATGAATTTCTCAATGCTTACCTGAAACATTAAGGATTGACCACCGGTTTCGAACTGGTTGCGTCGCTTGATTAAATCAAACTGACCAAAACAAAGGCTAGAACATGTCACCTCACCATTTATACATAAAAAAACAGCCTAATAAATTTCTCGCTAACATACACACGCGCTCTGTAGTATCAAGTTTAACCAACTTAAACGTTTAAGATAGAATAAACACTGAAGGAGAACGACTGGGCTTGAAGATTAATATAGACAAGACGAAGGTAATAGTGGTTAGCAGAACACGAAATATGCAATTAAATATAAGAGTAAACAATAAGAACATCCAAAAGGATAACTGAAGATCTATATCCAGACATCTAGATACGTAGCAGGATAGAGCAAGCCAGAACAGCATTTACTAATATGAGAACATTGTTAAGCAACAGCAGCCTTAACTTAACGCTTCGATATCGCTTTGTAAAATGTTACATTTACTCCATACTGCTACATGGTGTAGAAACCTGGACCACAAAGGCCAATGTGATGAACCAGTTGGAGGCCTTTGAAATGTGGGTATTTAGAGGACTACTTAATATTCCCTGGAGAGATCATACAACAAATGTCGAAGCATTAAATTGAATGGGCAGAGAACGAGAATTGCTGCCAATAATAAAAAGAAGAAAAACTGTTTATCTGGGTCATATATTTCGAAATTCCAATAACCAGTTCTTAATATGGATGGGAATTCTTATTATGGAAGGGAAGATAGAAGGAAAAGGGGCATCGGAAGAAAGAAATACTCATGACGTAAAAACATAAGAGATTGGAAAAACCTCGATGCTCGTGCACTCTTTAGAGCCACACAAGACCTAGAGAAGTATGGCAGAATTGTCGCCAACATCCACTAATTGGATAGGGCACCTTAAGAAGAAACGTATTTACAAAAAAAATCGATTTTTTGAATAGGCTGGATTTACGTCACGAATTTGTATAGGCCGTTAATAGATAGTTATGTAGATAATATATGTATATTTTATTATACGCTATTTTATTTTTCGCGTTAAATGCGTGTTGGCGAGTTGGTTTAGTTGGGGAGGGAGGAGAGGGTTCACATGGGAATGCTATGGGTTTGAACATGGTTTGTCGAGGATGGGTGGTTGGGTAAATCCATGAGCTCGCATTAGCAGGTTTTGCTGTTCCTGAAGTAGATCTATTCTATATATCCTGAAGTACATAATTTGTACTTATATAATTATCAGCATTACCTGTTTCTCCAACATATTTAATTAAGTTTCCCCATTTAACGTAATTTAATTACCATTAATAACTATTGGGCAAACAAGATATTTCCCCAATATGCCTGCTCAAGCATTTAGTTTGTGCGAGAATTGTCAGTGTGACCTTCTTGAAATAATGTGGCATTTTGATCAAAGCAGCATACGACATTTTGCCGATGAGCGTTACAATAAAAAAAATGTCACTTCATAACTACAACAAAGGTCTTACAGACAATCAGGATTTTCTTGCTTCAGTTTTAGAAGAATTATACCAATTAACGATAAATTCACCTAACACAGATATCTGCATCTTCGCATAAAATATTTTTGACGTGACAACGTCTTAAATTAGGTTGTGGCTCGGAGTCATTCATGAAAAAGTGTAACGCCCGCTCACGTCTGTTACAGTGAGTCACCGAACGAGAGAGAGGCCCGCCGGACCGGCGAATGCCTTGCGTCTCTCTCCCACTCAAACATGATCGGTCCGCTGCGCGCGCAGCACTAGAGAATTAAGCGCGTTGAATCGGTGCGTGCTTCCGTGCTTGTGTCTCTGTCTTTCTCGAGCGTTCTTGGCGTTCAAGACACATTACAGCAGAAACACTTCCTTTCATTTCATATTTCTCCTATCATCGTCCTATCCTCAACAAAATCACTCAAATAGAAATTAGTTAAGTTTAAGTTTACATGTACAATGTTTTAGTAAACAAAATATATTTCTATAGTTAAAATTTGTGCAATTCTTATTTTCATTCAATTCCTTGTTCCTATTGTGCAATTTAATAATATTCATATCAATAAATATTCTACCGAGAAAAAGACGTTGTCACGTAAAATCTTCGCCCGTAAAACCGACTTTACAGGCAACCGATTTTTTTTTCCTTTCTATTTCTTTCAAAAAATTTATCAACCGATTTTGACCTGTCTGTCTACTGGATAGTCAGAAAACCGTTCATAAAAAATCTTACTCCCCCATAGAGTATTTCTTCTAAATTAAGGATTTGTACAATTTTTAAGTCACCACAATAAACAAAATTCTTTTAAAATAGTAACATTGCGTTATTATTACTATTTATTTTTTACAGTTTGCTAAAAACTATTAACTTGCTATGCAACTAAAACAGGTCATTCAGTTTTTTAATCAGATCAACCGGTATTGACTTTGTTGGTCTTTCTTCAAGTTCAGGAACTAGTTTATATTAAGGCGCGTTCTCATGAGTCAATTTTAGTTGGCCATTTATAGTTGATCAACAAAAGTTGAATGAAAACTCTACTGAGTACCTGTCTTTCAACAAAATTGATTAACTTTTTGGTTGATCAAGAAAAGTTTGACGAAGTGATGAATCACCACGAACTGTTTTCAAATTGAAGCTTGTCTTGAAATGTGTGAACTGGGCAATCAAAATTTGTTGACTCTAAAAGCTGCTGTGGTGCACATGCATTTCTGTTATTTCAGTGTTTTTACCTTCTGACTATCAATATCAATCTCCAGAAATTTCAAACAGATGGAGGGAGAATATTCATCATATTTCATTTCAAATCATTCACACTATAGACAACAATGCAGGGAGAACTCGCAGAACTCATCTGATATAATTACTACAGCTGTAGCAGGTCTCATAGACTTAAGTTTATCTTGAAATGTGTGAAATGGGAATCAACATTTGTTGACTATGAAAGCTGCTGCGGTGCAGATGCATTTCTGTTATTTCAGAGTTTTCACCTTCTAATAATATCAATCTCCAGCAATTTCAAATAGATGGGGGGAGAATACAACAATGCAGGGAGAATTCGCAGAACTCATACACAGTACTCTTCGCAGTACTCTTACTACAGCTGTAGCAGGTTTCATAGACTTAGAATAGATCCTTTTACCACTTACTTTGGTTAAAAAATTGTATACTTTAGTAAAATCTTGTAACACATCGTATATCGCTGTACATCTACATACTTCTGCCATATTTGAAATGGTATTATAGGTACTCGGTATACGTAAGCAAGCGCTGCAAATCGATAAGCTGCAGCTAAATATCTGAAAGTAACTTGCAACTTAAATATAGGCGATATGGCTGGTCTCATCACTGCATCTTTTTATGGCATCCTGCACTTTTGACAGAAGCTCGTGGAATTTTTGTTCGGACATTCTTAAATAGTGTCTATACATTTCTTTATATTCTAACCCTAGTCCCTTGAGCAATGTTTCTGATACTTCCGATCTATTTCTTGTTAGACTTCACTGTCTCACCCAAAAACATTGTTTTTTATGACTTTTGTTTATATTATTAACAATTCTTGTCAGTTATTAAAAAAACCTGCAACAATTTTTACACATTCACGCAGAACGTCGTTCGACGCTACTTTTAGATTGACCCGTCGATTCAATTTTAATTGAAATATGTGAACAATAATTTACTCAACTTGCTTTCAATTTTTGTTGATCAAATAAAATTTTTCAACTAAACTTGACTCGTGAGAAGGTGAGAACGCGCTTTAGACGAGTTTTGTTTTTCAGTATACATTGTCACGTTGCGAAGTAGAAGTTTATAGGTGCGTGTACGAATCATCTTTGATTCTAATACAAATCATAGGTAATTCAGTAAATACTAAATTTACATTTTACATTTATATCGGTACCAGAATCAAGAACAAAGAAATATTTGTTTGTTTGCTGTGATTGCACTACCTGATTTCGTAGACTACTATTAGTATTACTAATATTGGAATATTATTTATAATTACTTGATTCCAATGAGTACAGGTCGATGCTGGTTTCTTAAACTTTAATATTTCAATGTCAATATTTGTAGAGTAAACATTTCGAACGGAATTTAATCGTTGAGAATCGTGACAAGTTTCATAAAGTTGAACTTTGATCGATTATAAGCCCATAAAAAATTTCTAAGTCTTTTCACTTTGTACGTTGTTCTTTCAAGTGGCGTGTCGGAAATAAAGTATCGATTATCGATATTTCGTTGCTGGAATACGTGATACGACACAATGACATAGCAGTAATAATAAATGCTGCGTTATCAATTGGAACAATCACATTTTTTGTTAGGAACGTGTCTTTATTTGTTTTACGTTTTGTATAATCACAGTGGAATTCAAAATATGCATAAAACTATAAACCTATGACCAGGCGATTAGCTGTCATCACTTCAACGAGATTATTTTACTTACTAATAGATTATTTCATACAAAAAAATATTAAGATAATATACAAACTATAGGTCTTGTGCTGGCCCTTTCGCTTCTCCTCTGAATCTTTCGTTGTCTAAATTTATCGGTACTCCAGCTTTGCTGAATCGTTTTAAATCACATATAAATTCTCCAATGTAGATACTCTTATACAGCTTCTGTTATATCTAGAATAATCTTGTCGTATGTCTTCCACACGCACTTTTAAACTCTACGAATATTACGTGGATTTCTCGGTTTGTTATCTTGCTTTTTTAATTATGATCTTGCTTTCTTTTTTTAAACAATCATAAAAAGTGAAAAAATCATTTTTTGCTTATAAAACGTTTCTTATACATTTTAGAGAACAGTCCTTTAATTTGCAAGTTTCTAAATTAAAATACATAAACAATTGACCGAGATAATTGCAAAAAAACCCTTATTTTGCAGAGCTCGTTTGTTTTCCGAGTGTTTTTTTTTGTTTGACACATGAATTTCTGCTGCATCAGCTAAATAATGTGTTATGCCTTCTATATTTTAACGGTATTGTGCAAAATGCATATACACTATTCGCAATATCTGTTTCAATGCTCTTCGAAAGCAAACGCCATTTTGCATATAAAATTCCAAATGAGAATTCAATTGATTCTCATTCGAAACAACCGTTTATTATAATTTTCCTCATCAATGCTCCCAAAGCATCTCTTGCTTATGGTTTAAGTAGGCAAGGAAGCAGTGGATATGCCTCATCTAAAACAAACCCATGTGGAGCTTCCACATTCTTTCCAGGTAAGAATGATGGTTCCGGAATGTCAAGTTCCAGCTTGTCTAATAATAGATCATATAAATCAGATGCTTGAAAGGTCCCGCAATCATTTTGTTTATCATATCCGCCAACTTCGACTGTTATAAACCGATAGTTCGCATCAGCAGCGCTTTGTAAGTCGACAGAGAAGAAATGTTTGTAGTTAAAATACATGGATTCTGAATTACTTGGACACTTAACCGGACATGCTTTTCGTCACTTGCCTCAGGCCCATTTTGAAAATTTTAAAGGCCAAAGAAATCCTTAGCAGTTTCTGTAAAAGTTGTTTGGTTGGTACTGGCATATGCAAAGGCTGAAGTTTATCCATACAACTGTAACCACCTCTGTAACAATGTTTCCTACAGTTGATGAACCAACTCGGAAACTGAATGACAAGGCTTTGAATGATGCTTCTGAGGCTAAATACATGTAACCAAATAATATGTACTTGTAATAATAAAATAACATAAATTTAAATTAAGCTTGAGTGTACATATTTACGAAGTTATAGGAATTCGACTAACTAATGTGGTTAGTTCCTTAACACTGAACTTTCCTGTAAATACATATTTTGTCTTCTTACAGAAGACAAACTGCGCAAAACATTCTGTCCGATCTGACGATTGTGCACCATCGATTCGCATTCACAGATTCGCAAGTCCCAGCCAATGTCCAAATAGATAGTTAAACGTCAAAGGACAGATAATTATACAGTGTCTTTGCTGGAAATAGAACGAAAAAAAACTAGAAATCCTGGCTCGAAAGACTGATAACAAAAACAGAGAGGAGAGATAATAAATTGAATAACTTACTATAACAAATTATTTGGTCGATCTAGTTGAATTTTAGCACACTTCAATATCTCATTAATTGCCATAATTTCAAGTAGTTATATTACATCTCATTATGCAAAAAACAAAGTTATTTATAAATTACTCCAAAAATAAGGGATTTTGCAATTATCTTCGACAATCGTTTATGTATGTTGATTTAGAAACTCGCAAATTAAAAGACTTTTTAAGATCTACGGCTTTTATTCGAATGATTTTCTCTGAAAGGTAGAAGAAACGTTTTATAGACAAACAATGATTTTTCATTTCCTACGCAGTTTCGCAGTTTGATTTCGCCTGTTCTTTTTCCATCTTATTTCTTGTTACTCTTTCATCTTTCCAATCCTTAGTATTATTTGTTGCTACTTTTAATATATGTATTTTTAAGGATTTTTAAGGAAGAATCAATAGATCTATACTAAAACGTGTTAAACGCTTCTCCGTTTAAATCTTTTCTTTTCTTAATTTTTGTGAGACATCCCATATATACTCAACCGTCTCTTCCATTCACACCATGTTTGTGTCTACTTTATATAATTTTAACTTTAATCAAAGGTGGCGATATCTAAATATTTTCTTTCTTTTCATTTTTATTGCGGTGTTAAGATACTATGCAAAAGCTTTGAATTTGAAGGAACCTCCACTCTTTTAAGGAACATGCCCTAATTCCCCAGTAATTCAATCCCATATTTGTTAGAGATAATTGTTTCGACCCACCAAAAACGTATTCTTTTTGAATATATAAACATATATTTGGTTCCGACGTTCTGGTACTACCAGTTGGATCGTGTTTTGCAGTAGCACCTTTGTTTGTTGAATAGTATGAAAATCACACTAATTGGGTAAGTGATCTACTTATTTCAAATACTTGTGGTTATTTTGTTATATTTCTCGTTTTGTTTGTCTGTCAGGTATCTTATTGTTCATACTTACAGGATTCTTTATGGACGAGTCTGTCTTATTTATCTGCTTTATTTATTCAGTAATAATTCACGGTGATAGTAAGTGTGAATACCGTTTAATGATTCTGAGAATCTAAAATCGCCGATTAACTTTCGAATACAAAGAATTTCCTGCTCCTATAATTTTAGAAAGTGGTTTTTATTATCCACTACTGGTTTATTTAGAGCAGCAGCAAATTAAATGAAAAAAGCCATGTTAGTAGCAAACATCTATAGCGGATATGTATCTTAAGAAGAATAAAATAAACAGAATAGATGAAAATCGATTAACTAAACAAATGCTAAGTTACAACCCTAAAGAAAGAAGAAGTAGAACAAAGTTTTTCATGCCGAAGCCCCGAAATGAAGAAGAAGAAGAAGAAGACAATGCTTATGCGAAAGCATTTATGAAAGAAACTGTTTCAAAACTATTTAATTCATACGCGTATTTTTCCTCTAAGCATATGTGTAAGCCTAATAGTTCTATTTTACAATGAAAATGATGTTTAAACATTTTTTTATGATTCACTGGACTATTGCTTTTAACCACGTATGTTAATTATTACCATGGGATGTGACATAACGTTGGATATATTTGAATGTGTGTAATGCTCGTTAGTCATATTTATTTTACTGAGAATATTGCTAATTAAAATTATTTTTTTTTTGGAATTTTATTACTCAACCTCTATGCATATCCTCATTTTACCAGCCTAGAACCGTTTTGGATTGGATGCAAAAATAAACATGTTCTTACAATATGGGGTTTTACACTACTATACAGGGTTATGACCATTTTTATTTCGTAATAAGTAGGTTCTAAATAACAAATATTTCGCTGTTGTGCGTCAAAAGGGGGAAAGTCGTAAAAGGCAAAAACAAAAAATGAAATTAAGTAATGGATTCGACCGTTACTTGATGGAAATTCATTTTATCTAACAATAAAACACTGAAAACTTTTGTTTTCAACACTTATTTTATTTTAAATTATTATCACTACAGCTGTTTCGGCCAGAGTGCCTTTCTCAAGTTAACTTGAGGCTAACTTTAATATGTCTAAAGCGGGATTTAATTGACTTACCCCTTTTTTCATATACCTATACGCACATAACACCTCATTTGTAATGGAACATAAGAATGATAACACTGGATGATAGGTTTTATTACGTTAATACAAGCTTTCATAAATGTAACATATATTGTATACCTATATCATCAATGACTTATACCTACTAATCACTACAAAACTAGCTAGAAGACACTTCAAACTTTTAATTGTCGTTAAAAGTTGAAGAATCGGCGAGCAAATCCAGTAAGTCTTTATCCGTGGAAAGATTTTTGTAAAATTCCCAAAGTGATTCTGATATATACAGTACTAAGTCCATCAGGTGTTTTTTCTTTTCTATCGTTATAGACACATGCCTGTTATACGTCTCCTTGAGTAATAAATTTGTAGTTGCTTTTCTTCCCTTTTTTTAAATCTAACGAGCCAACGAAACTGCCTACAGTTTACTTTGTTATTCTGAGTGTCAATTTTTGAGGTTTACTAGCATGGAACTAAACGAACAAAATCAAGAAACGCGAATTTCTGTAACTAAATTTTAATGATTTCTCTCTACTTGCCGGTTTTATTAGTGTTGGAGAATATTGGTAATAAGTTGATCACAATAATATGAACGTTTTATTTGCTTATTAAATTTTTTCTTATTATTTTTTCTATTAGACTATGATCAGTATCGCACTCCATAAGTGTATGGCCTGGTATTAAAACTTACAGTCAATAATTTTTAGATTCGCTGAGTATTGTAAATCACTTTCGATTATACGACCTCAAATTTTCTAGATAGGGTGTTCTTGTACAACGTGGTTCTGTGTTCTCTTGCTATGATACATATTTGGTGTTTTTGCCTGCAAAATGCTACTACAAAACAGTCCTGAAAGCGTTTGTTGTTGAAAGTAAGTAAAATATCCAATAAAATCCATTTTTCTGTCATTGTTTTCGCACAATTAATGTAATGGGACATTGGATGTCCCAGTAGTCTTTTTGCTCGGGTCATTAGTGTCCCATCAGTTTTTATATTGATGCTAAATAGTGCCAACAGTTCCACTCTTTGCAGTTCCTGAATTGCGGTTAGAAGTTTTTTAACACAAAAAGAATTGGAACACATCGTTGAAGAGCTAAGTGATTTGTCAGAACCAGAGGAACCTTTTCCTGGCTCAAATTCTGAAGAATAGCTACCCAGTAACGGAGTCTGTAACAAAAATGTGCTAAGGAGTCTGGGTGACTCTATCCAGTGTAGCAAAAGGGTGAACTCTAAAATGTACCTTGATACACCAAAGAACTAATATGTGGAATAACGGAAGATGGAAGGGATTAGATAGAAATAAATTATGTAAAAGAAATAAATAAAGGGTAAATATGAATTTTAAAATATAGCAGAATTAAGTGTTGGCTAGCGACTATGCAGGAGAATGACCACTTGACACTCAAAGAAGGATTCGGCCAATTTGCATGCCCTACAGAGACCGTAAGATATAAGAACTAATGACAAGAAAACCACCAAGAAATAAACAGATGAAAGATAAAAGTTGCTCTAATGAATGCTTGGGCGCCAGGAAGTTAAATGTTTTCTTCCGAGATATCTTGTATTGCTGAAATATGAAAGATAGGTACTAATTGAAATATTAAATTTTTAACCACAACTTTAATAATTACCAAACTTAGGTACAGACTATTTTAAATGCTTATATACTAACCACCACCTCTTATGTACAGTTAACTTAGCTATATTTACAGTAAAATCCCTGAATATAATTATAAAACAATTTACCCCTGATATACCCCTTAATTTCAAATCGTGACAAAGTTATACCCAATAATAATGTATAAATAATAAATATAATTATATACTACTCACTAATAGTTTAGTTTTCGTTCAAGAATTGTCTAGGTTTTCAAGTGAAAACTCTCTGGATATGTGTGCACACGATAACCTAACAAAGAGAAATTCAAGGGAGAGTTATAACCTCATCCCTTGGTAGACAATAAATAATTAAATTAAGTTACAATGATTAATGTTTTAAGAAAATTGAAGGTATTTATTATTAAGGATATATTTTTAAATTAAAAGTGGAACCAAAAGTTAAAACCTTGAAGAGGACGTAGCAAAAGTTATTTAAAATAATTGAATGAGAAACAAAAATAAAAGTAAGTTCTTCCTGCCGGTTTCCGTAGGTTGCCCTTGAAGATGATCCGGTGGAGAACTAGAATCAGGTGGTAAAAGGTACACCAAACCTGGATTCCCTGTATCAGGTACTCTTAGACAAATAAGTCAACTTAAAATTCTTCTTAAATTTCCTATAAAAACCAATGAACTTGAAACTTCTTCCCCTTGTCCTTAGTAAGTACAACCCAAAAAAACTAAAAAAAAAGATTTCTTCCCCTGACTTGCAACTGGATTCTGGGAGTAGGCGACTAGGGTGAACCAACTGAAAGTATCCTCGTACAAACAACAAAATAACTCAAATGATTTCTTCTAAAACGAACAGCTCTTGACAATAAAATAAACTTAAACTCAATTCTGGAAAAATGGCACTTCCCAGCCGCTACTATTCTGATCGAAACGATCTTTCTTCGATCACATCCAGTTGACAAGTAACCCGGTTAAGGTTCTACAAGTCGTTGGATGGATGTACTTTCAGAATCTTACCACTGGTGGCGCGGTTTAATGCCAACCTTAGAAAATAAGATTTACTGGGAGTTATTTAAATGTTTAGTTTAAGAATATTTCAATATGAATTTAATTTAGAATTAAATTAAAAGATTCCAGTCACAAAAAGGTTAACGATTATTTAAGTAACGGACTCGTTACAAGTCTCATGAAGGTTCAGATCAACACTAACATTCTTCGCAAAAGGAAGATTTCAAAAGAGATTTGAAAGGGTAGATAAAATCCGCTAAATAGTGGCGGAAAGTTTTTTATAAATTGTTTATGTCATCAATAGTTAACTCGTGGATAATATTATATGACGATATAAATAAGAAAAAGGGTAGTCTTCCGAGTTTTTTAGTTCCTTTGGAAGAGAAGCTTACAAAACATGGCAGATCCAAAGCCAAAGTGAATAGATGCATGGGATGCACTGGAAGAATTTCCAAACGCCAAAAGTGCATGGTGAATGTCGGGTTCAAATTTCCACTAGGAGGAGATGCCATAGATGTTGTCTCTCTATCGCCTGTGATTTATCACTATGTAAGAAGTGTTAATTTTTTTCATGTGATTTTATATTTTTTTCAATAAAATTACCTTCAAAATTTATTCGTGTATTACTAATGGGACGCATTGGTCCCAATATAAAACACTACTGGAACACAGTTGTCCCACGTCCTACCAAAGGATTTAAGGATAAAAAAATAGATCACTTTGGGCACTATTATAAGACTATTGATCATATTTTTTTGTCTGAAAAATTTTTATTATCTGTGGAATGTATTCAGTACTGAAAGGGTTAAGTTTTATCTAATGATACATTTGTAAATTGACTATTTATTGTGAAATAATATGTATTATATGTATTCCACTCGGAAATCTTTTCAAAAAGATTATTTTAAAAATTCTGCGAAAATGTGTAACCAACAACTTGTTGTTTGTAGGTTATGTTTTTCAAAATTGATGGTTTGCGTACTTGGCGTCGATCATAAAGGCAACAATAATACTTGTGGTTGAAAAACATTGTACACAAACAAGACAAACAACCCACAGTATGGTGGAGATATGATATAGATCACGGAACAGAAGCTCCGAATAAATTTCTGATGGATATCAATATTAAAGAAGAATCAGTCAAGTTCACCATGGAAAACAATTCACTTCCTTTTCTGGAGGTTGCTAACCACAAAAGGAGACCAGGAGACCGAGTAAGTCAACCATCAATTTTGAAAAACAACCTTGTATAACCAACAACTATTTGCAGCATTTTTCAAATAATCTTTTTGTTTGAAAACAATGTCCATAGTGGAAATCGAAACGTTAAATAACAATTATCAAATGTAATTTTCATTACAATCAATTGTGGCTTCTTCTTCTTCATGTGCCTTGTCCGTTCCGAACGTTGGCAATCAACATGGCTATTCTGACTTTGTTTACGGCAGATCTGAATAGTTCAGCAGATGACAATCCGAACCATTGCCGCAAGTTTTGGAGCCACGAGTGTCTTCTCCTCCCTGGACCCCTTCTGCTGTCTATTTTCCCTTGAATGATCAGTTGTAGTACTCTATATTTATTATGTCTCATAACGTGACCCAAGTATTCCAACTTTCTTTTCTTTATACTTATTCCTACCTCTCTCTCTTTACCTATCCGGCGTAGTACCTCTTCGTTGGTCACGTGCTCAGTCCAGGATATACGTAATATACGTCGGTAAGCCCACATTTCGAAGGCCTCTACTTTTTTTATCATTCTTGCGGTTATTGTCCACGCCTCCATTCCATATAACAAAACCGGGAATACATAACATTTCAGAAGTCGAATTTTGAGAGGTAGGGTGAGGCTTTTAGAGGTGAAAATTTGCTTCATGCTAGTGAACGATGCTCTTGCCTTTTCTACTCTTATACGTATTTCCTTTGCTTGATCCCAATTTGAGTTAACTGTTGTTCCCAAGTAGATGTACGAATCCACGTGTTCAATTCTTTCATTGTCTAATATCAGTTGCTGTGGTGGTTGTTGGGTTTTGCTTACTAACATAAAATCTTAATCTATAAACTTAATCCATAAAAACATTATTTTACTTGCCACAAAAACATGCCACAAGAAAGCAGTTTCAGAATCTTTTTAGACTACATATTCATATCAAAATATTATTAGATTATTATTCCTATATTTCTATCTCCTTTCATTCCATTTTCATTTCTTTATTACAATTTATTTTCAAATTAGTTTTAACATTATTGATAATTTTATAATTCACAACGCTACATTTTTTACATTTTTACAGTTAGTATTAAAAAAACTCACTGTCAGAAGTGGGATTCGAACCCACGCCCACAGAGTGGACTGCGACCTGAACGCAGCGCCTTAGACCGCTCGGCCATCCTGACTTATGGAAATCTATCTTTCTGACATTTCAAACTGAATCAAACTTCCATTAAAAAGTTAACTGAATTTAACTAGTTAAAACACCAGCAAACTTAATTTTCAACTTCCAAATTATATTTTTGAAATAATTTGGATAGAAATTTGTAAAAAATTCAAAGAAAAGAAAGAAAAAAAAAGAAAGAAAACAAAGAAACGCAATGTAGCAAGAAATTTACGGTAAAAAGGCTTTACTAAGGCGTTTGACTATAAGTTCTTCCATAACCGTTATCGATAATTATATAACATGCTGGCTAATGTATTTGCTACCATGTCGTTCTTTCCTGGAGCCGTCTCTTACAATCATGTCGCACCCACTGCAGCTAATTGGTTTATGTGTTACATCTTCCATTTATTCATCATACCCATTCCAGAATGCCAGAACCCTCTGATAGCTGATATAGTGGATGGATATCATATGTTTGTGGTAGTCTTCAAAAAGGGCTTGCCGCTTACGATCTATTGCTTCGCAGACGTGTAAAATATGATTGACTCAGCTTCTTCAGCCTTGCAAAATATGGTTTATTGAGGTTCTCTGCTATACAGCCTGCCCATGTCTCCATGAAAGAGCCCTACTGTGTGCAGGTGTTCCTTGAGTGGCCGTGTACTTGACTAGGTGTACTTTTTCAGTGGTGGTTATGTTGTATTCGGATTCAGACTCTCATTTGACCACGGACTGTACTTTTTGGTACTCCCAATGCTGACTCTGGATTAAAGTATTTTATAGTTGATCCTCTTCAGTAATTTCATCATATATTTTATTGCCGTATATTTCCCGATGACCTAGCGGATAACCTCATAGTTTTATTGACTACTGCTGTAAATAACGATGTTAAGTTTTAAAACTAATACCTAGGTGAAAACCAGTTACAGTCGGATCGCCTCGTGGGCCAATCCCGGTGCTTTTACGCTGTCGAGATCACGAAACTGTTGGAAACTCAATTGGTTTTAGTCCACACTTTTAAAACACTTGCGTCGTGGGCGCTGGACCTTACAGGTAAGAGTATGGAGTTGGTAGATGCGCTTAAAAGAAGGAGAGTACAAATTATTTACATTCAAGAGATAAGATGGAAAGGACAACGAGAACGAGACGGATAGGGGACGATTGCGTCTATGTTACCTGATATAATCCAGTCTCGGTAAAGGGTCCTTTACCCTTTAAGTAGTTACTTACAGCTTTAATCTAATTAATAAGGTGTACATATCTTAAACAATAGTATAAAAATTTTTATACTTAGTAAATATAAGTCCATAACGTAAGTGTAAGTGTATCATCGAGTTTAGGTACTGACAATGTTTTCATTATAAAACAAATCGATATCATTATCAAAAAACGAAGGGAATTTGATATAGAAACGCATATTGCATTTATAGATTTTGAAGTAGCATAGACACAAACTATAAATAAAAGTTACACTGTGCTCAGTCTATCACATACCCTGTGCAGAGTGTAACTCCTGCTATATTGGCCAGACCAACCGCTCTCTTCAAGGTCGTCTAACTTCTCATAAAAGCGACATTAGGATTTCCAAATCCTCTTCTACCTTAGCCTAACATGCCTTCTCAACCAAACATCAAAATACTGGCCATTAAAATCAAATCAACATTACAAACATCAAAATACTGGCCAAACAACAAAATTATTATAAGAGATCCCTCCTAGAAATGTGCCATATTCTTAAACATCCATCAGCCCTTAATAAACGAACGGACATCGATAATTTGAGCCAGATTTATCACTCTCTCATTGTTTTGTGTAAAACTTAAGAGGCCGCTGGTTAAATGAAATTAGAATAATAATCGAAGAAAAAATGTAATATTTTGACTGTAAATACATTAGCGAAAAATAGCAACTGTCAATTGTAAATAAATTACGAGAGTTAACTAGCTTTACTCATTACTGTTATCTGTACAAAGAATCGACTTACCTTTTGAAATATTGATGTATTCGTAGTCAGTGGATTAGCGTGGGTACCACTTCGCGACGCCCGGCGCCGAGGCTCAAAAGAGAACTTAACCGATGAACTGGATGTTTTTATATCCTTATTAAAACCCATCTTTGGTTAGGTTAGCCTTAGAACCAATTGTAATCACTCAACTGACGTTCAGCAATGTTAGTTATGTTTGTAAACGTTATACGAATCAGTTCCAATCGTTTTTATTTGATTGCGATTTTAAGTATTATTACTTAAAAATGGTGTTTGTTGTTAACAATGTCCAATATAATAGTGTGCGCATGTGCATGTTCAATTTCTGTGTGCTGAGGGTTTGCAACTTGCCAATGTGTAACGATAAGACTACCAAAGAGAATTGAAATACTATTATAAAAATAATACCTCAATCAACCATGGGAGCTTATCGTCTATGCTTCGCCTAGCTCAACATCTCAAGTGTGAGTTCCTCTTGCCTTAAACTAGAAATCAAATCATGAACCCTTAGCTGATAGCAAATAAAACAATTTTTAACATGATTTTTAATAACATTTTAATCATATTTATTAAAAACAGGAAACAATCAACTCTGCCAATGCTTAACAATGAATATAGTGAGGGTGATACTTAAGGCAACGATGGCATCAATGAACTGCGTGTGGACTCCCAATTAGACGGTTAGGTCCTCCCGAGAGCTGCAGTTATTCCATGTGTGTGTGGTCTCCCAATTAAGTGGTTAAGTCCTCCAATAGATTCAATAAATTTTCATAATACGGCCAGCAAAATGATACGGCCAATTAATACAGCCAATAAACCGTGAGTATGGTCGATAAATAAATTTATACGCGAACGCAAGTAGTGTATGGAAACGCATGTGAAAGAGAGGAGAATAATAGCCTGTGGGGTATTCCGCGACCAGGTAAGCGGTAACCCGCAGCTAGGTGCATTAAATACTGCACTAACAGACAGGAATTTGGAATGTGTGGAAGGCTTGATTAGACAAAATCGTCGAGTAATTTCAGAAAATGTTGATGTGAGTATAGGATTTGTCCATAGTATCGTACACAAATTTGATTACAACAAACTTTGCGGTTTCTCTTCAATTTGTTTCTCGCCTTTTATCAGAGGACCAAAAAAGCTTGGGAATAGATTTATTTTTTTCACATCTTAAACAATACAGGCAAAATCATAATGACTTTGTTACGTTAGTAGTTGCTGACGATAATTTTCGGTGTCATTAGTTTGAACTATCCAGTAAGCTATTATCGATGCAATGGAAATACGTAAATTCTCCGCCACCAAAGAAGTTTAAACTTCAACCTTCTGGGCAGTCAAGGTCATCTTTTTCGACCATGAAGGACACTTGCACATTGAATTTAGAGAACCTAGAATGCATAAAAACGCAGACCTGTATAATGAAACTTTGAACAAGCTCCATCAAGAGATTAGACGAAAACATACAGGAAAGTCATGAAGTGATTCTTCTGTATGACAATGATCGGCCTTATGTTGCTAATGTAGTGACAGAAAATCTACAACTAAAGAAATGGAGGATATTAGAGCATACACCGTATAATCCCGATTTATTGCCATGCGATTTTCACATCTTTGTGCCACTGAAAAAGGTTTCAGTGGGACGAAAAAGTACACAATGCCGTAAAAGAATTCTTCGAGCTTCGAACAACAGTCACAGGAATTATTTAAGGTGGGTATACATCGATTGGTGAAACAATTGGCGCAGTGGTAATTATTTGTAGATATATTTGCCAATAAGTTTTTTCTGTATCAAATTTGGGTTTCAATTGAACAAGCCTCATACACCTAATTATTGAACATTTCGATAACAATATTTTCTATATAGCTTAATTACTATGTCTATTACCGAAATGTTCCTTGTATACTAATTAATTTTGATTAAAACCATAAATTCTATTTTGTTTCAAATCATTAAATAATTTTAGGTAGGTACTTTTATGACGGGAATGAATCAAACCTTTATTGGTTAACGTTATGTCTACGACAAATTTATATACAAAAAGAAAGTTAATATCAACAATAAATCGCAAAATATGGTCCACAAACGCAAAAGATAAAAAATATCCTTGTTTTATCCACGAATTCTTTGTGGAACGAAATGAGGTCAGTGTGTCACGGCAGTAAAATGGGTTGCCTAGCAACAGGCGCGTTAGCCCGGCCTATTTTCGGGCTTTATTGATCGCTGCCCGCTTTTCTTTCTCTTGGGGTTAAACTGTATAGAAATGAAACTTTCGACCTTGATTTTATTTCAATTTACAAATTAATGTGCTAATTCGTTTATTTCGATATACGTTTTAGCCGTATAGGTACGTTAGGTAGGTAATTCGTCATAATTCGCCAAAATCAGGATACATTATTAACGTATACGAATACTTACTAATTTTATTTTATATTTGTTAGCTTATTTACCCTTACGAGATATGTTTTAAGATTATATGTAGCTAGTTTTAATTTTGACCGTTAGAAACAATTTTTGATTAAAATTATAACACTAACCGTTAATTCAACATATTTTGACAAAAAAAAAACATTAATCTGTAACAGTAGCAGATCAAGGTTTTCAAATTCTGGCAATTTTGTTAATTAATCTGATATTACGTTGTAATATGTTCTGGTCCACTTCCCATATTTTTTAAATATTGGTTGTTATCTTCACTGATAAATCTGGATTGTAATATTATAACCTCTAAAGCACTTTTTTCCCTCTGGCCTAGTTGGTGGGACAGCTGTGGGATGGTTTTATTTTCTCCCTGTATATAATTAAGCGTATTCTGTTCTCTGTTTTATCCCCTTTCTCGTAGCTCAAGTCCTCGTAGCTTTATAGTAACAAGTAACAAGCGTTATTATTCAAAAATATATCAAACAATATGATGTGGATGAGTTTGAAAATTACGCAGTTTTGATAAGTATAATAAGGTAAGTTTCTGACATCCCCCTAATAGTTACTTGACATTTTTTCTAAAAATATATGGGGAAATAAGAAAAATATACACATTTTGACAATGCCGAAACAACGAATTACTCCCTTACTAACGAATTACTTGATGAACCTGTTTTCTGTGGCACATATTTGTCAAGTGCGCCATATTTTTCATTATCGAGATGTTAAATGAACGGAAATTTTGTTGTCTTGGCTTGCTGAATATATTAAGAACAGTGATTTTGATTTTCGTCTTTAACGAGTGAAAATTAAATATTATAAGTAGGTGAGTCTAATGAATGACAATTATAAGTAATATACAATTAAGTACATAGAAGTAAATAGGTTAAGAGCATTATTTTCATAAATATAAAGGAAGAACAGGGGTATCAGCTATAGGTACATATAAAAAGTTATACACCTATTAGCTGACAGCTGTGTCAGCTATTCGTGATATGTATTTATATTTAAAAGGGTACATTTACTAATTTGATTTATCTTTAATGATGAACTGGTTTCTATTGTTTGTTTTTGAATTCAGGGTCTTGCTCCAATAACAGATACCTTGTCAGGTACTGGTTCCAAAACGTCAGATATTGGATCCAATGAAATATATATCTTAAGACCTTTACCTTGGAAAGTTAACTAGAACTTCTTTTCAGATTCAAAATGGCTACTGTAAGTAGAAATAAAACTTCTAGTTATTCCCAAGAAACCCTACGTGCTGCCTTACAAGTAATCGATAGGGGCATGCCAATATCTAGAGTTAGTAAACAATTTGCGATACCTAGGACCACCCTGCTATATAAAAAAAAACAGGAAAATACCCTAGAGAATGTAGAAAAGGTCCATCAACCAATTTGACATATTTTGAAGAATAGTCTCTAGTACAATGGCTTTTCCATATTGCTGATAGAGGTTTCCCACCAATTAAGCTGCAACTTATCGACTCCGTTGAGATGATTAGCAAACACAATAAAAGGTCAACTAATTATGTCAATGGGCAACCGGGAAAAATGTGATATTTGTCTTTTCTTAAACGACATTCACAACTTAGTAACCGAATCCAACACAATTTGAATTATGGGCGCACAGATGTTACCGAGAGGAAAATCAAAAATCGGTAGATAAAAATTTACCTTAAAGAACATAATTTTATGTCAATTATGGAAGATCCGACAAAAATTTTTAACGCTGATGAATCGGCATTCTTTTTATCACCCCATTTTACTAGTTTTAGTAAAAAAAGGAGCAAATACTGTTTACAATTTTACCGCAAACAGTTATAAGGAATGTACGATAGCATTATTGAATGCAAATGCAGCTGGAATGATTGCGCTTACGATGGTGATGTATCAATATGAAAGGATTCCTCAACATATCACCAATAAAATGCCATTAGATTGGGCAATAGGAAAAAGTAAAAGTGGATGGATGATTGGGAGTACTTTCTATGAAGCCAATGTGTTATACCTTGGTTAAAGGAAAATGCAATCAGTCTGCCTATAATTTTCTTTGTAGATGGCCATTTCAGCCACTTAGTAATCTTTGCTCGGAAAATGGAATTATATTATGTCATGGTTTTCCAGACATTAAAAAGTTCTTGTAAAGATGCTGTTCAACGTGGAGATTAACCAATAATGGTTGTAAGATAAGAAACGAAGATTTTGCTCCGATTCTCGAGCAAGCAATTAACGCTTCAGTTATTACTGAAAGACTTACCAATGGCTTTAGAGCAACTGGACTTCACCCATTTGACCCAAATGCTATATTTAGGATAAATATTTTAAAACAGTTCAGTTAAACCAATATGTTAAAGTTTTAGCTTCAGACTCTAAGACAAATGACAAATTAGCTTACTTTGTCTAAAAAGATACATCAGACTGTTTTAAAAATGTTTCTGCAAATTGGAATGTTGATAAAAAAGACGAATCGTTATATCTTGTTTGCAATAAAGCATGATCTTGAATCTGGACATTGCAACTGAAATATCCCAAAAGAAAAACATGGAAGTTGAATTATCATCTAAATCTAAATCAAACCCTAAAGCAGCAGAACTGCAATCTGGATACCAAAAGAAAAATATGGAAGATCAGTTATTTCCCTTGAAAGATGTACCCACTCCATTTAATGATTGTTTATTTTGGCTGAAATCAGATCCGAAAGGCAAAAAGAGAAAATCTAAGTGAAAATTACCTGCAGTGGCATGATCTTTAAAATGAAAGGAATATCAGTCAAGAAAATAAAAACAAAGAGAAGATCACGAAAGGAGAAAGAAAATCCAAACAAGAGGAAAAAAAAAACAAAAAGCAAACCAAGAAAAATTGAAGCATGCAAAAAAGAGAATTCTCTCATCATCCTTTTCAGATTCAAGCATGGAAATGATAAAAGAATCTGAAGAAGAACTTTCAAACGTCCTAGTCTTCCATCAATGTTGAGCAAGGCAATTTAACTATTGAAGACTATGTCATTGTCCAATGTCAATCCATCTTTTGCGCTTACGTCCGGTACTTCTTCTGCCGATTGGTGACATCTCTTTCTATTATGACCACACGGGTCTCCTCCATTCTGCTTATGTGGTTATTCCATTCTTTTTTTCTATTTAGTATCCATTCCCTTATATACTGTACGTTACATTTTCTTTCTCTTTCGATCTCTCTGAGGTATATGTCATTATTACTCTTAGATTGGCTTTATAAATTCTTGACTTCATCTCAGTTAATGTGTTTGTTTCGCCATATAGTGTTATTAAGGCATCTTGCCAGTCTATTTGCTTTTTGTACTTGATCTCTCACTTCTTTGTCCAGGTCTTCATAGCTGGACAGTGTAATTCCAAGGTATTTCATTTCAATTACTTGTTCCATACTGATGCCATCAAGTTCTATTTTACATATGGTTGGTTCTTTGCTGATTACTATTGTTTTAGTTTTCTGAGATGAGATTACCATATTAAATTCTTTTGCTCTTATGTTAAATCTGTAATCCAGTCTTTGCAGACTATCTTCATCTTGGGCTATCAATATTGCGTCGTCTGCGTAACATAGTATTTTTATGTCTTTGTTCCCATTCTGTATCCTCAACCGTTGTTGTCTCGGCGAAACGTAAAAATTGGCAGTTCCATAATTTCACAGCAGCCCTCAACATCACACCTTTAACTAAAATTTCTTATAATCCACGATGTTTGACAATCTCACCGATTCTGGGGCATTCTGGGCACTCAATAAGTTTCATCAGTGATATCGTTGACATCTGCAATTATCAACTTTATCGATTTTTTTACTAGCCAGCGCGTAGTTTCACACAAAATAAAAATAAAAGTACAAAATTTAAACAAAAGTTCGTTTATTTATGTATAGGTAAAATATAATTATAAATATATACGATTGATTAACAAGCTAAAACGGAAATAATCAAATTGGTCACAAATTAAAATATATTTACAAAGAACAATATCTACGATTGGGACTAAAGAGCATCTTCTTTATAATAATTCAAGTTCGAGGGTGCAAGATTCATGGGGTGTCTTCGCTGCATGAACATTTTTAGACGTGCTGACGGAATAGATGCAGAACCGATAGCCTATAAACAAAAGAAAGATTTAAACAATTTATAAAATTAACTTAATTTCAAATTAAATTTCAAATTAAATGGCAAAATCTATTAACACAATCACCACTTGTCAAACAAGCTAATTTCGTACTTGTCAAGAGTGCACTCGCACTCTTACTTACATGCTTGCGTTTGTTTCTCTTAATCTGTCTTTGGCCTAGCTATAACTGACGAGTTCTCAATAAAGACGAAACGTGTTATGTCGTAGTGTGAACTAACAGACTCTTAGAGAGTAACGACTGATATTCATGCTTTCTAGTATAGTATAACATGCCACCCTAAATCAATTACATGCTACAAAATCAGTTGTATCAGACCGAGTGTATATCTGTCGTTTTCTGTCCTTTATAATATGTATAATACAGTGTTATAACGTCATTTAACTGTCGTTTGTGACATGTAATTAATTTAGGATGCATGCTATGCTGGAAAGCATGAATACATATCGTTTCCCTCTAAGTCTGTTTGTTCACAGACATGTTTCGTCTTTGTTGACAACTCGTCAGGTAGAGTTAGACCAAAGACAGGTTACGGAAAGAAAATACCGATTCGAACATGAAAGGTTTAACGAATTGTGCTCCTGAACCATATATTTGGCTTTTCCATTCATCAAAGCGATCGCAATCTTTGCTGAAAGATGTGAACTATTGTACATTTCGTATAGCGCAAAGGAGAGAAAACGATATTATTAAATCGTTGTCGTTTATGGTCATCAACATAAATGGCATCTTTGTACGCTAACCACTTGAAATGGGAAATAAGCAGGAGACATTCGTTAGCCCGAGTGTATGACGAAGAAAGAATGCTGAAATGGCGTCATAACACTCTATTGACACCAATTCACACACGAATGGGATATGGATCAAAGATCCTACGATACACTTGTAGTCTCGTCTCATTAACTGTAAGCGCTTGTTAGAACCGTTGGTTCCACACATCTATCATAGTAACATAGTGAGTAATTTGTTGAGATATCGACATATGATTACATCATAATAATCAATTTCTCTATCATTATATGAGACACTGTTGTGAGGATTCTAATGCCAATCTTGCATTTTCAAAATAAAAGAAAATTAAACAGCTAGTGACACATTGACAGATGACTTCTCAGATGAGATTGACTTCCAGATGTCAATGAAATGTTGAGAGTTTGTGCTGTGATTAGTATTATCGACCTTGCATAGCACACGCACTCACAGGACCGTTTCAAAGATCCACTTAACGAACGTGCCAGACGTGATAGTGACAATGACGTTGTATGTCTTTAAGGTTCCGTGAATCAAAGAGTACAATGGGTACATTGTCTTTCTCTCTCATCTACGACATATACTGCCAATTGCTACAAAAATGACACACTAAGCATGTCTGCCTTTTAGGGCTATAATTTTGTACATCTTACTTTAATGTTAATATAACTATTATGTACTTAAATGCATTATCGTAATATTTTACCCGTACACCGGGTACGACATAACCTCAGAAGGTGTAAGTATTAAAGTTTTTATGATGTACTTGAGATTGACTAATTATTGTTTTATCATTTTATGTAGTTGACTGATGATGAGTGTAGGTAACTCAAAAGCTTGGAATAAAATATCTTAACGAGTACACGTGATGGTTTTATTATTAATGCTACCCCAATAAGCACGTTCTGTGTTGAAATTTTGTACATAAGATACTTTAGGAAGCACTTAATAATATTCTATACCACATAAAAAACCACCGAATACTGTTAAAGCATTGATCTGCAAAGAAAAAACATCTGTAGAATATATTAAACATTTTTGAAACAATAATATAAAGCAATACCAAGAATCAGCAAACCTAAAACTATAATATATAACTACTCGTTATAACCAGATATGAAGACAATAAGAGCTCGGTAAATGTGGTTTAAATAAAGAAGTTAGTGTTGATAATAATGACTTTATATTACCTCTTTTATCCAAACACATTGAAGACTTTTCTCCATATTCAACCTTTGCGCTGGAACTAGCACCAACAAACTCTTCGTCAAATCCTTGGCTTCTTGCGATACATCTCCAAAATACTCATCGGGGAAACAAAAATCGCATTTTAAAATATTCGCAGTGGTTTCTTCCACTGAGTCGTCGAGGAAGGGAGATACTCCGCTGAGCATGACATAGAGGAACACTCCTACAGCCCAGCAGTCAGTGTGGACTCCAACTGGTTGACCGAGAACCAGTTCAGGCGAGGCGAATTCGAGGCAAGCTGGTGGCAAGATGACATTCTTGGAAGTGTTGACTGAGTCTCCGAAGTCTACTAATTTCAATAGGGGGATGGGAAGGGTTATATCGATCATTACGTTTTCGGGCTAAAAAAAAACATAAATTTACTATAAAAGAGTACTTTAATAGTATCTAGTATAATATTTTTTTCAAATATGTGTATTTTAGGTAAACAGTTTTCTTTTTCTAAATCTATACCATTATGACTTTCAATTTTACAGAGGATAGAGACCGATTTATGTTATTATGAAGCTAAAGAAGATATGGGAATTTTTGTTAATTCGGTAAACTGCTGCTGTTCTAAAGAATATATGTAATAACAAAAAGAATAAAAGGCGAACAAAAACAAAAAACTAACTTAAAAATAAAGAGAAAAGATTATGAAAGCTAAATATCTTTAGAACCTCATCAGGTTACAAATGTAACTTTGAAACGGGTATTTTGAGTATTTCGCTATACAATCGTTGCACGTTATTCAATTTTGACGTTGACATTTTCGCACATTGTCACGAGATTGTCGAGGACAGTTAATAATGTAGGGAATTATAAAATGATGAAAATGTAAGGTTGTTATTATTATTATAAATCTATTTGGTCACAAGTCTACGATAAAAAGTTGCAACGACAAAAAAATTAATAAAATACAAACCAAAACAGCAGATTGTAACTTTTATTATAACTCTACTGATAAGAAAAGCTAAAACTACTGTAGTTTATGTCTAGGAAACTAAATACCGATATAAAAAATACTCTTTTTTAGACTTACCTTAACATCTAAATGCGCAATACTTTTTTGGTGCAGCCATTTTAAGGCAGATATTAACTGATACGTATAGTTTCTTACATCTGATTCACTGTAAGTTTCTTTATCACTAATATACTTAAATAATAAAGGTCCTTTGACTCTGTAAAAAATAAAGATTCATCTTTAACTGCAAATTATAATAAAAAATATAATCAAGTGTTATAACTATTTTCTAATATTTCAACAGTAAGACAATCAGATGCCGTAGCATCACATATAGTAAAAACATCCAGGGCACCAAAGGATAAAGCACACACCATTTTCGTAAAGAGAGAACTTAAAACTTTAAAACACGTAGCCACAGAAACGGAGCATTCCCTCCCCTTCACCAGCGAAGACATATCAAAGGCTTTTAAAGACGTTAAGCCAGCAAAGGCACCAGGATTTGATAATATTCACCCTGAATTCCTAATAAATTGTGGCAAGTATACAAAAGTTTGGCTGGCTCGATTTTTCACAGACATCATGGTAACTGGAAATATTCCACAAGAACTAAAGCGCTCTAAGATAATAGCCATACTAAAGCCAGGCAAACCCGCCGACAACCTAAAAAACTACAGACCAATTGCGCTTCTCTCTGCCATCTACAAACTATTAGAGAGGCTTATATATAATAGAATCAGTATAGAACTGTACCAGGCGATCCCAGTCGAACAAGCGGGTTTTCGACCAGAACGAAGCTGTGCAGACCAGGTAATGTCACTCACCACCTACATCGAAGCGGGTTTCCACAGAAGACTTAAAACTTCAGCGGCATTTATTGATCTCTCGGCAGCTTACGATACAGTATGGAGAGAGGGCCTTATATACAAAATTCTCCGTGCAATCCCCTGTAAACCAATAGCACGCCTAATAGATAGCATGCTCAACGACCGAATGTTTCAAGTAGTGATGGGCACAGATATCAGCCTACCAAAGAAACTTAAGAATGGCCTACCACAGGGGTCAGTGCTCTCTCCACTACTATTTAGCTTATACCTAGCAGATATGCCGGAAACACAGTCAAGAAAGTTCGGATACGCCGATGACTGGGCCCTCGCTACACGATGCAGAATACTAGAAACGTCTGAAGAAGTTCTGACGGCAGACTTATATACATTGGGCAAATATTTTCGCAAGTGGCGACTTCAACCAAATGCATCCAAAACAGAAGTTAGTTGCTTTCACCTGAACAATAAACTTGCTGGAAAGGAACTCAACATACGGTTTGAAAATACCACACTTTCCCACAACAAATCACCGAAGTACCTGGACACTAGACAGAACGCTATCATTTAAAGATCATTTAACAAAAACTGCCCAAAAGTTGAGTACAAGAAATAACATTATACAGAAGCTCTGCGGTACCACCTGGGGAGCATCGGTTTCCACTCTCCGCTCTACTGCCTTAGCCCTTGTTTTCTCGACCGCTGAATATTGTGCTCCAGTCTGGCTACACAGTCCACACGTAAAAAAGGTCGACAATCAGCTGCACAGCACTATGAGGATGATAGCTGGTACAATTAAATCAACTCCCACCCAATGGCTTCCAGTATTAAGTCACATCCCACCTGAACAATATAAACCTGCCGATCCACCAAGATACCGAGGATGCACGAAATACCCGTCTCCGTTCTAGAAAACCACCAATGAAAACGGCAAGAATGATACATGAGGAGTTCAACATCACGAATGCATGGTCCTAAGAATGGAACGAATGGCAAAATAACATGCCCTGCATTACCCACAAGCCACCAGGTTTTGATCTTCCACGCAAAACATGGTCCGCTCTAAATAGGATCCGAACCAGACATGGCAGATGTGCATACATGCTACATAAATGGGGAAAGAACCCGTCTCCTCAATGTGACTGTGGGGAGAACCAAACCATCGACCACATTATTCAAGAGTGTCCCTCAAGATCCTACAATGGTAGCCCTGAAGACTTCCTGTTTGCAACCTCAGAGTCAATTGATTATATTAATACACTTGATGTTTGTAACTATTTAAAGTTTGTCAAATACCTATATTACTAGTGTTTGTGTATTTGTTCTAAATGTGTTGTAATTACCATACGATAAATAAATAAATAAATAGTAAGACAACCATACGAAAAGCAAAATTGTATCGTGTTGCAAATAAAGCCAAGTGGTGTACTAACTGGGACAGTTAATCTGTTCGAGTTAATATTAATTATTAATACAATTCTTCAGTCTTTCACTGCTGGAGTGGAGTACAAAAACAAAACAGAGCTAAAGTCGGCATTAACAACAAGAAATCGGCTAGATCTGGGGGATTAAATATAGATCTGAAAAATTATTTCGCGTAATACATCAAATGTTTCAAAAAGTTATCAATGGGGAAGAACTACCTAAAGAGTGGACAAACGCTTACATTAGATCAATATTTTAAAAAAGAGACAGTGGAATTAGTATAATCTTATCAATGGGTCGATTGTATGGCAAAGTTGTTAAAAACAAACTAGAAGAAGATATCAGTGGTAAAATTGGCGAAGACCAAGCAGGGTTTACTTCAGGACGGTCCTCTGTCGGCAAAATATCAGTCCAATGAGTACTCGAAAAGAAAATGACAAGAAACAGGAAAATCCTCTGTAAATTTATAGATGTAAAGAAAGTACATGACTCACTATCAAAAGCCAACTTGTAAAACGCTATGGAGGATTTAGATATACCCCAACAGTTGATAATAGCAGTGAAAAACATGTATAGAAGTAATATAGCAATGATGGGAACGAAATTTTCCAACTGGTTCAAGACAACAAAGGGGTTACTGTAGGATTGCTCCTCATCGACGATTTTTAAAATATTTTTAGGACAAACCCTTAAACCTTGGAACAGGAAATGTAAAGGAATGGAGGCACCAGTAAGAGATGACCATATATACATATTAAACTTTGCAGACGATCAGGTGGGAATGGCACAAGATGAGGAAGACTTAAGCTTTATGGTCAGCAAATTGAAAGAAGAGTACTCGAAGAATGGTCTAGAAATAAGTTTTCAGAAATCAGAATATCTAGCAACAACAGAAGAAGCAGTAAAAAGTCGACTAGGCAAAACAAGAACGTGTTTCAAGCAGTTACATCCGGTGTTATGGGACATCAATGTCACAAAGAACACGAAAAGAATTTTCTACTCCATAGTCCGAAACATTATGACTTATAGGGCAGAAATCTGGATTAAAAAAAAAACCAAAAAAAAGTTATAGGAAGGTTATATATATTCCACTGAAATGGAATATCGAGAAGGAATTGTAGAATTACAAAATGGATACAATCAGAAACGAGGAAATTAAAAGGAGAATAGGGGTAACTAAAAATATGCTGGAATATATATAAAAAAAAGACTAAATTAATATGGGCACGTCACAAGAACAGTTAGAAATAGGTAGATATCGAAAATAACAGATTGGAGTCCCATGGGGAGGAAAAAAAAAGGTCGTGGAGGGATAAAATAGAGGAGGCACGGGAAAGATGAGACTTACAGGACGGGGAATGGCACGACAGAGATAGATGGCGACAAGGGCTATGAATAGGAAGACAGTGAGAGCTGTTGAATCTTAGATATATGGATGACTTTAAAGACCGTATTTGTGAACGATTTACGGAGTTGCTAGAGCTTTGCATTCCAGATTATCATGCAGATAAAAGAGATGTAATATCGTTCAATAAGATTGGGTAGGCAAAGATGGGCATGACAACTGTGAAAAACGAATAAAAATACTCTCCAGGACGCTATTATTATTGCCTGGGCGAGATGGAACTAGACGCAGGCCAAGAGATGAAAAGATGGCGTAGACGAGAACACGAGAAACCGGAACCGGCAAGTTGGCAAAGACTAGTAATGGTTGGAACTATTGGTAAAAATGATTAGAGAAACAGATTAGAGCTCTAAAAATCGCTGTCTTCCGCCGTGCTCTAATTAATGATTCTAGAAACGTAAGACTAAACCAGTCATTCAGAAATTGAGGGAATGACCTTAAGAGGCGGAGAAAAATGGAGAAAATTTAGAGAATCTTATGGAGAAAATCTAGATTCATTGATGAAGAAAACTAAGAATTCAACAAATGTATACTTACAATTCCAATATGATCGTATCGATGCCAGGTAATGGAGCATTATCGAACAAAGCCAACGATCTGATGATGTTGGAATGTTGCATTCCTGCTAACAGCGAATACTCAGCTTGGGTCACCTGATGAGACTGTTTTCGTCGTGAAATTTGTTTTAATGCTACTTCTTCTCCGGTCCCCCTGTCTCTTGCTAAACGGACGATCGAAAATCTTCCTCTGTCTATTTCTTCTAATTCTATGTACCTAAAATTGTCACATAATATATCATTAAACATAATAAATCAAACAATACCAGACTGTGTTAATTTCCACTCAGTATAATCAACTTGACATGCTTGGTTGGAACCAGAGAGCGAGACCAAACAACCTCTTTATCTTCAATCTACAAAAAGATACTATGAACAATGACTCTTAAAATTGTTATAATTTCTAGCTTCTTCTTCCACTTCAATATAGGTACATTGCCTTTTTTCTTCGACACTGCTTATTATTCGATTGGAATGTTGTCATTCCATCTCTCTCTAGGTTAATTTCGATTGGTGGTTTATCTCGGGCTATTCTAACTATTCTAATTATTCCATTCTTCCTTTCAAAACTGCACCCATTCTGATGTCATTACTTCTTATACTGTCCATTTGTGTCTTTCCTGTATTTTTCTTAGTATTCTCGTTTCATTTGTTTCCAGCTATCTTCCTGTTGAGCCAGTTTCTGGTCTCGTTTCAGCATACGTTAGGTCAGGTTCCCCATACCTTGTCGTCAAGGTATCCTGCTGTTCTACTTCTTCTCTGACTTCTTCCTCGATATTGTTCTCACTTAAAAGTGATTCCGAGATATTTAAATTTTATTAATTGTTCTAGCATTTTGTTTCCGATCTCTAGTTTGCACCTTATTGGTTCTTTTGATATTAATAGACTTGCTGTTTTTCATATATCGATATTTTCATGCTACAATTCTTAGCCGTCATGCTAAAGTGATGTAGCATTTTTGAAAGTCATCATTCTTATCAGGACTGCGTCGTCTGCATAACATATTATTTTTATTTGCTTATCTCCTATTTGATATCCTATTTTCATTTTTATTTGTTTTATCACTCTAACCTTTATTTTATCTAGCTGATAATAGAATTTACTCATAACAAATATTTTTACAGTTCTTTTTAACTAGAAATTTCACTTACCTTTGCTTAAACTGTTCCTGCTGCCATCTCAAATTTTCCGCCACAGGCAACGTCACGGCAATACTAGGTAAGCTGACGACGTTGTTCTGAGCAGACACGATCCTAAAGCTGTAAGTCTCCCCAGGAATCAAATTCTCGACTGTGAAAGAGTGTGAGTTTACGGGATGGTTATTATTGGGAGAAATCCATTCGCCGGAACCCAACTTGCAATATTCCACTATAAACTGAGAGTAATGGTTGCTTTCCCACTCTAACGAAACACTTGAACATGATATGACTTGAATTTTCGGTTCTGGTATAGGAGGGTAGCTGCTTGTGATGGACAATTTAGCCGTACACGTGATACTCCCGAATTCGTTGGATACTGTCAAGCAATAGGTACCCGCATCAGAAGCTCTGGCGTTTTCTATCACCATCAACGCTATGCCTCCTTCGTTATCACCTATAATAATTATTTTAATATAAATGTTTCTCATTATTCTATACATTCCGCTAAAAAATAAGTTGCGGATAATGAATTTATTATGTATTTATATCACTTAACATCGGAGATAAGTAAAAAACTACTATACTATATTTCAAGAGTAACATTAAGTAATGTCTCGGAAAAGAAACTATTTTGGTATGCATATTTTAGTACCTATGCTTGCCCTATAATGGCAATATTTCAGCTTTGGACTACTATTTTGTTGTCTGTTCAAATAAACATCTGCGCACAACATCCGTATACCCTAAAAAGTGTTCTCCCTGCTATTGTTAGACGAATTGACGATGAGATAAGTACACAGGTCATTGATGTACATCAAGGAATTACATTAATTTGTTGGGTTTCGTTTATTGTAAGTAGTTATAGACCAGTCAAAAAATTGAACCTTTCATGACTTCATACATAACAAAAACATTATTACTTATGTAAATTATGCACGCCTATGTATTTTGGGTTTCGGTGGAGAACAAGCTACATTACAATGGCCCTTATATATTAGAATATAGGATTATTACGTAAATAAAGAATAAAGATGTGAATAGTGGTACATGAAAGTAAACTTTATGATACTTAGAAAATAAATGTTTTGTTTTAGACCAGCCTTAGTACCAGGCTTGATTAGAAAAAAAGTATAAAAAATAATTACCTTGCACAAACTTGCCGTTATGCAAGACAACGACATTGGGTTCCATCTTCTTCCAAGTTTGCCTCGTGTTCCTATTCCAATTCTTCACTCTACACTTAAACACCACCTTGGATCCACTCTGAACGGTAATATCTTTCAGTCTATCACGAAATTCTGGTACACAACGGTCCGGGTTCTCCGAAAGGATTCCTTCCAGAGACTTTCTCGGTTTCTTTAACCTAAAAGACCACAGTTTCCTACTGTAATTAGCTAGAACGTGAGCAGGAATCCAAAACTCTTCCAGGCTAGAGCTGGTTCGGACGAAATATCCTTGGGTAGGGTCGTAGCGGATGATCGTGACTAAGTCCCCCAGGTTAAGGTGCGGCCATTCACAGACCAAACGCGCTTGAGTACCGGGAGGCATTATTAGATGATCCGCCTAAAAATGTCACAGACAATATCAATGTAATATTAATTATAACGATAACTACGTAAAATTTTTAGAATCTAGAAATGTATGGTATTTCAACAAGATATGATAATAGAAAAATGTCAGACCGAGCTACAAATGCTTCAAGGTACAAATGACTACAAAAAACATTCAACAATGAGATATCATTAAACAGATCAAAAGCAAATCCATGCAATAAGACAATTTTAGATTTTTTTGAACTGATGCAGAAAACTCGACATCACGAGGATCATTAGATAATTTAGTGACGCAGAAGCATTCTTTAACAAATTAAATATGACAGTATAGAGCGATTCATGAATTAATTTGTTTTTGACAGCATACCAAAGTAAAAGCCTCCTATAATTAAATCAACAATTGAAAAACTTAAAAATGTAACACCAATTTTGTCCAATAAATATTATATTTTCAAATTAAAGCATCGTCTCATGAGCAACATTGATCAACATCATAGTGGCAGACCAAAATCTGAAACTACTCAGAATACCACCCATTGAAGTCCACCGTATCATTGTATGACTGTCGAATAGAACTGCGTGAGACAAGAGACACAACGAATAGTGGGTATTTATAATATATTCACATATCAGAATTTAATAAAATATTTATAAATGACAGTTGGGTCATTGGGTGACACAGTTACTCACACAGGTATGCACTGAAACATTTGAGTGCTTGTCGTGATGTTTTCGAACAGTTTCGACACAATCTGAAGGACCTCTTGTGCTCTTTCATGACAATCGATGATACCTCGGTTCACCCATCTATTCTCGAAACTAAATAATAATTACAATGAACACGTAAAGGTTCTTTGCCACCAACGAAGGTAAAAATAGCTTTGCCATTAAGAAAGTTACGGTAACCGTGTTTTGGAGTCTACATGCAATTATCCGAGTTGACTACTTACAGAAGAAGAAACAAATAAATGGCGAGTATTATGACAACTTTTGTAACAACTTAGCGGCAAAATCAAAGTGAAATGGCTTAAATTTGGTAACGAAGACAGTTATTTCCCATCACTAGAATAAACGTGTCCACAAAACTGCGATTAGAATGACAAAAATTCGTGACACTAATTCAACCCAGTTTTGGATTAGTGTTCAATCGCTCGATTCTCCAGGTTTAGCTCCTAGTGTTTTTAATCCAGAAAAATCGATCGGAGAAAATTGCTGCTGTAAATAGTTACTTTGTCCTGAAATTTAGAATATTGTTGGAATGCGTATGTTGAGGAAGCAGGTAATCGAAGAAACGAAGACATTTGATAGAGTTCAGGTAAGATAAGCACAAATCATAAAACTATATGTATTTTAAAAACATATTAAGTTTCAGTAAGATTAGACAAAGGAATAGCCTTAATACCTCTACAATAGATAAAATAATAGTAGAAATTATCTTCTATAGTCTCGGGAAAATTGCTTGTCTATAGGCTACGTCAATAAACAAAAGACACAGACAATCAGTAATAGAAATAAAAAACTTATCCAAATGCAGATATACCGACAAACCATAATATTTTGGTAGAAAAAGATCGGAGTGAGATTAAAACAGGTTACAAGGGTGAAAAAGCAAACACTTACTCGTGATGAAGAAAAGCAAATAAAACGCTAAAACAAGAAATAACCAGCATATAGTTGAAAAATATGAACAGAATTTCATAGAAAATAATCTACCATGATACCTTTTACCTACAAAAGAAATTAAAAGAGATCGATGGCAACAACTATCCCAAAGTCTAGAAGAGGAAAAGGGACACAGAGTATTTATGATACTGGGATACTGGGATTTTACTTGGATTATTAGGTAAGATAGGTCCTGGACCTAGACGTAAATCCTGGCTGGCCAATCTTAGGAAATGGATAGTGGTCTAACGTCAACTGATTTATTTCGAGCTGCTGTGAATATAATAAGATGGGCCAATGTGGTTGCAACATCAATAAAAGATAGGCACTTTTAGAAGAAGAAGGGATATTACCAACTATTGACTTAAGTCGACTTTTGTCATAATACAAAAAAAAAACACCAATAACATGCAGTTTTTACCAAACAATAATTATGTTAAGTCATGTTTTATGGTGACTTAAGTTTACATTGTAGTGAATGGCTTAAGCGTGAACAATATTAGATATACTGATATTACCATAGTACTGACTAAATGCAGTGAAGACCTTCAAAATTTAATCAATACAGATAATTATCAAACAAAATTACATCGAGTTAGAATGACACATATCGGTTATATCTTTCCAGTATTTATGTAATGAAGTATAAGCATTAAACTGGAATATGAACGAATGGAATGGAAAAATATGAACTTTTGCATATCATCATACATGGAAAAATCCAAGGTAATCGTGGTCCTGGTAAAAGAAATTACATGACTTCAAAACTTGAAAGCGAATATGGCAACCAACATGATATCCAACGATTGATAACGTTGATGGAACTAGTAGAAGACGACGCTACTTCGACGATAAAGGTGAAAACATGCAAAGGAAAGCTTACCATTAAATATTTAATCAGATTTGGGAAAAGTACAGTGAACAGTGTAAAGAATCCTTCGCAAAGTATAATTGTGATTCATGGCAAAAATATTGAATCTGTTTGATTTAGTAAGCTTATTCTTCCCGAATATATGTAACTATAATGTAAACCTTTAACTTTCATAGATTTCGAGAAGGCTTTTGATTCTATATATCCAAGGCAGTAATAGAAGATTTGACCAAGGCATTGACAAACCGTACAGAGACTTTATCAAATATATAGAGACAAGTAAAAGCTAAGGTAAAAGTTTATGAAAACACTCCAGAATTTCCCACTACCAGAGGCGTCCGACAAGTAGACGCAATATCACCAAAGCTCTTCACTGCAACTTTAGAAAATATATTCAGCAAAATGAACTGGCAGAACAAAGGCCTATCCATTGATGGAGTAATACCTCAGCCATCTAAGGTTTGCAGACGACATCATTCTGATTGCTAATAATCCTGCAGAACTACAAGAACCTATAAACGACCTAAATGAAATGCAGCTAGCAATGAAGTTGGCCTAAAAATGAACTTAACAAAAACAAAAACCATGTAGTGGAATGTGAAACGAGCTAGTGGATGTCCAAGATGTAATAATAAACAACACTGCACTTGAGACAGTAGACATATCTGGGACAATTAATACATAAATCTGGCTCCTTATACCTAGAAATCAACAGAAAAATGAAACGGGCTTGGGCATCTTTTGGTAGAAATGCAGTTATATTCAAATCTAAGATGCCACTTCATCTGAAGAAAAAAGCATTCTATCAATGTATACTACCAATCATGACATATGGCTGCGAAACTTGAACACTAAAGAAAGAGATAATAGCGAAACTCAAAGTCACTCAAAGGCCAATCTTTAAAATCGTAGTGGGCGGGACATTTAGCGAGAAGAACTAACAATAGATGGTCCATTAGAATTACACTCAGAATTATCCAAAAAGCGTCAAGAAACCAAGAAAACGTCCAAATATAAGATAGGAAAATGGCATAAGGAAACAAACCGGTACAACATTGCACAGAAAAATGAATATTAGACAATCGTGGGCAGAAATCAAGAACGACTATGTAAGGGAGGGGTAGAATACGCTGAGAATGATGATGATGATGATGTAATTATGATGTACGTTATATGTGAGACCTAAGCTCATATATGGTTTTTTGGAAACCAGAGCTGATATGAACAGAAAAAAACATATAAAGAATCTTAGAGTCTTAGTAAGAACAGAATAGCAGGTCAAAGTTAGGAACGAAATAAGGCAGAACTATATAAAAAGAGTCAACAACGTCATTTGGACCGCATTAATATCCTAAAAACCAAAGAAAATATAGATCTAATAAAGTAAAAAGGATAATAATAAATGTTGTTTTCATTTTCATTCGGTAGTTGTTGTTTCTTTAAGTAATCCCTCTTTCTTGAAATATAGTGTGTAAAGTAAATATATGAATAAGTACTTTCAAAGTCTTAAATGAATAACTAGCAAAAATATGGGGGTGTATATAAATCAATGCAAGCAGCCCTAAATATAGTTGACGACTGGTGTAAACAAGAGAGACTGATAGTCAATGCTCAGAAAACACAAATTGTCAACTTCACCAAAAAAACAGCACTACAAGGCCTAAAACCACCGGTGCTGGGAAGAACAGAGATTTCATTTGCCAAAGAAACAAAATACCTTGGGGTATATTTTGATCATAGGCTTTCATGGAATACTCACATTCTAAAAACCACACAGAAAGCTACTATGTCCTTGGGCAGATGTAGAAGAATGTGCGGTAAGAATTGGGGACTTAACCCCAAAATGACTCTATGGTTCTATACAAGGGTTATTAGACCCATGATAACCTATGGCTCGGTGACGTGGTGGACAAAGACGCAGCAAGTGGGAGCAATAAGGCTGCTAGGTAATACACAAAGGCTAGCATGCTTGTGTATTACGGGGGCCTTAAAAACAACTCCTACTGTATCGCTGGAAGTCCTGTTGAATCTACCACCACTTCATATCTTTATACAGGGCGAAGCCAGATCCGTGATGCACAGATTAATCCATAGTCAGCGACATATAAGCCAGATGCACGGTACTGACAACAGAAAGCTAATCGAGGAGCTAAAAGCCGATATTGTGATGGGGAAACCTATCGATGCAACAGTTACGAGATATAGCTTTGACAATAAGTTCACAATTAAGATACCAGGCAGGGAAGACTGGAATAAAGGTGTACCCATACAAGCTGCCGCTACCTGGTACACGGATGGCTCAAAAACATCGGAGGGTGTGGGAGCCGGCATAGTAGGGACAAATCAAGGGATAGATTTCCCGGTAAGTCTATCTAAGGATGTGACAGTTTTCCAGGCGGAAATAACTGCAATCCATCACTGCGTGGAAGAAATAGAAAGGCAGGAAAGAACGTTCTGTTCAGTTGCCATCTTCACAGATAGTCAGGCAGCGCTTAAGGCACTCAATTCTGTAGAGGTCAATTCTAAGCTAGTATGGGATTGAGTGTGTGCCCTAAATAAACTAAGAGACCGTAGCAAGGTTACGGTAGCCTGGGTACCGGGGCACGAGGGTCATAAGGGCAATGAAAAAGCAGATGAAATGGCCAAACAAGGCTCATCATTGCCATTCATTGGACCGGAACCCTTCTGCGGAGTTGCTAAATCAGTAACAAGAACGGCTACAAGGAAGTGGGTAGCTCGCAAATCTCTGGAATGGTGGAGGAATTCACCAGGACAAAGACAGGCGAAACAGTTCATTACAGAACATTCGCCAAAATTTACGGCAGATCTAATAAGCAAAGACAGGAAAACAGTCAAGGTCATAGTAGGTCTTCTAACAGGGCACTGTAAGCTGAATAGGCACTTGAAACTGATGGGATTATCAGATGATGACCTGTGCAGATTCTGTCACCTCGAAGAAGAAACAGCAGAGCACATTTTATGTCAGTGTGACAGTCTGGCAAATATGAGGTTCTTTGCATTAGGAGAAGAAAATCCACCGGCAAATAGCTACATGGAAGGTACAGTCTCGAAACTACTAGACTTTATAAAAAGGGTCAGGCTAGAGAATGTTGTCTAGGACTAGAGGACCACAATAGATCTGAAAAGGTCGCAGTGGAATAGGCCGAAAGGCCACCTCTCTTAATCTAATCTAATCTAATATAAATCAAGGGGCATATGTGTTCGCATTTTTTGTCCATATTCCCGCTTCATATCAACAAGAAGATGATAATCAGATATTTTAAGAGAATCGATAGGAATTACTTCTATACACTTTCAGAATATAGATCAAGAACTAGATTATTTTGCTCAATTTTTTATGCTTTAGGACACACATTAGCTACAGCTAAAATAATTGTAAAGTAAATACCAAAAATATGACTATTAAGTAGAAATACGAACGGAGACTTATAATTTTACAATGACCCAATAAAATCCAATATACTCTAATTTACAAGAATAAACAAATCATAATACAACTAACGTATACCTTTATCAAAATAATGAGCCTATTTTGAGATCGTAGACTTTATATTTTCAAATGCATTATACATTTCACCAAAACCAAAGCAAAAATTTAAAAATATATAAAGCTAAATGTCATGCTCACCATTTTATTTAAAAACTTGTGTCGACTGGTATTGCATTCCCAATTATTTCCATTTCAACTTGTTAATACAGTTAAAACTAACGGCAATAAATAGTTTTATTGTTTATATAGATTTATCTTAACATAACATATCACAGCCATCTCTTATGGTTAGTTGGTAGTATTTGAAGCTCTTTATTACGATACCTGAAGAGATAAACACTAGTTTAATTACATGCGATCGATTATGCGTTAACAGCTAAAGATATAGATTAGGTAATTGAGAAATTTTATCGTTAGTAAAAAGAAAACTGATAAATAAGCAAAATAAAAAAAACAAAAATAGTTTACTAAACTTTACGTGATTATATAATTTAGAAGACGCATCTTCAACGCAGTGTTGGTATCTTCCTAGGTTTTGTTATAAGATAAAGTGAATTAACGCCTGATAAAAACAGAATTCTTAAAAAAAATTATAAACTTGTGTGTAAATTATCAAGTTTTACTTGATCCGTTTTTATACTTACGGTAAATTATTATCTTATATAAATGCCTGTTTTTTAAACGAGTACTGCATGTGTGGGGCTTGGATCTCCGTTTTGTAAATATTTATTAATAGTAAGGTATTATATTTTTGTTTACATATTTTTGAATTTTCTTTCTTATTAGATATTATAACGAGTAAGGCCGTTGTAGGATTTTCAAGAAGTCAATTTTTTTGTTGTTGCCTTAAAAGACGTTTTGAACCTTTTAGAATAAGAGAACGACTTATAGCCTCACAAATGTTTTTTCCTTACAATCCTAAGCGATTCCTGAGCGCTAGACTAGCCTAATAAATACAGCCTAACGATTTCTCTAAAACACCAACAGATGTTGTATTCACTTAAAGTATTTTGAAATAAAAATATTTTATTATAGCGTCACACATATCACACCTCAAAATTTTAAAGATATTTTTTCGAAATATGATTTTTAAAACGGCACGCGGATTAATCTTTTTTCATTCTATTCACTACAAATTTTGACCATATCTTAATACTCGGTACGTGATTTTTAATACGTTGTTTGATTCTAATATTTGTTAACGAATGGCCAAAAAGTTGATTTTTTCGAAAATAATACTATTTTCAAACGCAATTACATAAAAAATATTATATTTAAAATCCCCTACGTATTTCTCTAGCTATGCTCCTGTGGGAGGATTTGAAAATTAATGTATTGGAAAGTTCTTAGCTTTGCATAGAAGCAAACAATATTTGAAAGTCACATTTTATAATTTAATATATTTTCTTCCTGAATCGATATATTTATTACAATGCGTAAAAATTCTCTTAAAACTAGGCTGCCACAGGTTCTATCCTCTTTTCGTTAGATGAAAATTTATAATATTTTTTCAGCTGAGGAAAGACAATTGTCGGAAGCAACCAGACCTTGGAAATAAGGGTAGTTTTTAAGAATTATAACTGGTACTTTGGTATTATATATAATTCTCAATTATTGTTATCCAGAAAATCAAGCATGAGTACTCCTTGGCAATCCCAAAAAATTAAAGCAAGGACTTTTCCAACAGATTTTTGAACGCGAAATTCTTAGACTTTGGAGAACCAGAGTGTCTCTATTCCATCGATTACTGTTCTGTTTCTGGGTCATAGAAATGACACAAATTTTGTCGATATTAAATAAACGCGCCCCCCATCGAGAATAATTTTTTTATAATATCCAAATATTCATTTATGTACCCACTTAGTTCACATTTATTATTGTTTTTATATGGTGTTAAACCACAATTGATTGAAACAATAGTCATATTTTACATTTTTTTATGATGTATCGATTTCCAATCAGGAAATCCTTTTTAAAAATTATTATAAATTAGGAAATTATTAAGATACGGACTCTCTCTTAACATCAAAAAAACCAAATTCATGAAAATTAGCAAGAACAATAATACAAACGTATGGAGCCGAATCATGGACATTAAACCGGAATACAATAAATCGACTTAACGCGTTTGAAATGTAGACATTTAGAAGATTGTTAAGGATTCCATGGGTAGATAGAGTCACGAATATAGAAATGTTAAGGAGAATAGACAGAGAGAGGGAAATGCAAAACTTCAGCCTTCTACTCTGTAAAGGAGGACACTTAAGACGTAAGATCTAAGAACTCTTATGCGTATATTTATACTTAAGATAAGTTGCAGAGAGAGTTTTTGTTTCGTAGCTATCTTACCTCAGGTATCCGTAATACGGCAGCCCAGGTAGCATATTTTCTTCACTCTTTCAAAAGATCGTTTATTTTAATTTGGGCGTTATGTTCTGGGCGGTATTCTTACTAATGATCAGGTTTCTCCAACATGATCCATCATTCTTTGGAGCTCCTGCACACTATCTACCAGCAATACGGTATTGTCCGCATATCTAATATTTTGTATAAGTTGGTCATTTACTGTAGTACCATCTTCTGATTTATCCAAGGCTTTTCTAAAGATGTTTTCAGAGAGTATGTTAAATAGTAATGGTAAGAGCATCTCTGTCAAATTCTCCAATGTGAAGATCTCGGGCAAATAAATTTCGAATCGCACGGTTGCTTTTTATAGTGAATATAAATTCAAGATTAGTCGTATATCCTTACCACCAAGTCCTGATGTTTTTAAGATATCGATTAGTTTCTCATGTGGTAGTTTGTTAAATGCCTTCTCAAAATCGAGACGTCGTTGACATCTCTGGCCTCTGTATTAGATTAGAAATCCAAACTGAAAAGCGCTCTGATCTTCTATTAGCCCATTAATGTTGGTATATTCCTATTGCTGACTTTGAGTATTGATAACCAGAGACTGCTGCATGCTGTTAATGGGTTTTGGCTTCTTTCTTTTTTGTCTTTTTTTATTCATTTTCCATTGTACTCTGTGCTCATTGTCTCGGGCATGTTTACATATCTAAGGCCTGTCAAAGTCTCTGTTTTATATATATATATATATATATATATATATATATATATATATATATATATATATATATAAATGTGCACTCGTAAGTGAATGGGATGTTTTCGGTCAATTTGGAGATAAAAAAGACAAGAGTTGTGCTACTTTATCTATTTATTGAAGACGTTTCGCCTATTGTTCAATAAGCGTCATCAGTTCATCTAAAAGAGTGTTATTAGCGATACATCTAATATGAAAAAATAAATATATATATATATATATATATATATATATATATATATATATATATATATATATATATATATATATGATTCATGTTAATTTCTTTTAACACTTAGTGGTCTTGAGGTTTCTCCCTTATAAAAATAAATCCGAGGATACAATATCACCCTCATAATTTCAAGTAAAAACACGGCTATTTGTGTACAAAATCAAGGCCAAGTAAGTCAACTGTCAAATTGGCTGAAACAAGCGCCAAATAATAAACATCTACAGGTTAAAATAAATAATAAATAAATAATTTCTTAATTTATAATTTTCAAAATGATATCCGCATAAGTGCCGCATAGGAAAGGCAAGAACGGTCTTTAACAAAATGAGCGCCATCTTCAAAAGTCACAACATATCCCTAGATACAAAAATGAGACATTTGAGATGCTATGTTTTCTCTGTGTTGTTGTACGGGGCGGAGGCATGGACGCTTACAGACACCACTATTAAAAAACTTGAAGCATTTGAGATGTGGCTTTATAGAAGAATGCTGAGAATATCATGGACAGCAAGGATCACGAACAGGGAAGTTCTAGAAAAAATGAAGAAGGAACCTGAGATTGTGTTGACGATCAAACGCATAAAATTGCAATATCTGAGAATTATGAGAAATCAGCACAGTCTATATTGCAAGGTAAAGTCAAAGGTAAGCGAGGACCCGGTAGAAGGAGAATATCATGGCTGCGGAATTTAAGAACATGGTTTAAGAAAACCTCAACGGAGCTGTTTCGAGCCGCAGCGAGCAAGGTCATGATTGCCAATATGATTCCAACATCCGAAACGGATAGGAACCAGAAGAAGAAGAAGAAAATGATATCCGGATTGGAAATTGAAATGTCAGTTTGGTTTCTTATTTCTGTTTTTTTCTGTGCTTTTCCATTACAAATGAAGATACTTGAGTGAACAATATTCGACCTGTTCAATTTTTCAAAACATTACAATTTTGACGGTTTCGATGACTTTTAAAAACAAACTAAATCTTTTTTTTTTCTTGAAATTTTCAAATACGTCATGCGTTGAATGACATGTCCAAAACGGAGAGTAATTCGTTCTCGTGTAATATTAATCGCAGGCTAGATTACTGCCCAACCACTGGTTAAATAATATCAAAATAAAATTTAGTCGCTACATAAAAACTCGATTAAAAAGCTTTTGAAACTCTAGTAAAATTAATTTTTAACTCTTGAATATTAACTATAATATACTTAAAGCTACTTACCTGATCTTACAAACCGGCTACTTGTCAGCAAATCCAAATGTTAAGTAGTAATTTGTATATGGTATAAAATTAAAAACAAAACTAAATTTTAGTGGAAGTAATTCCATTCGGAAATATCACCTTTTTTGGATGAAATGTTTCTAAGAATGAGAAAAATCTGAAGGTTTTTTAAATGGTGTTAATGGAGTTAATGGATTTTGAGACAAGAGCTATGAGTCATGCCGATGCGGTACACAAGTTTACCTGTTATATACAAAGTCATAGCTCTTTTCAAAATCCATTACCTATACACTTCAATACGGTTTCGAAACCAAACTAGTGAAAAAGTGAAGCATAAATAGACACAATCTGGATTTTTTAAATAATTGAATGTCTAGTATTACTGACACAGCATTTGTTTGTTGATCAAAAAACGGAAGCTTAATCGATAACCAATCAAGAATCAAAATAAAGGCTAGAAAGAGCATTGAGAGGACATAGTAAAGACTTATAGTAGATTGCAACTGCGTTGTAAGGGAAACTCTCTAAAATAGCAGAAATCATCATAGAATTAAAATAAATTTCCTAACTAGATACCTGCACGTATACTTGTGGCTGCATAAATACACAAACGACAAATTACCCAAAATAAAAACACTCAGAGAACTTTAGAACTTTTATATAGGTACAACTGATAGATAATAATTAGGTCAGTGCGAAGTTAGCAACGAACTATTGGAAATTTTCAATTTCTTTTGGAAAAAATAGCATAAAGTGAAAAAAAATTAAAATTTCCCAAAAACCAGTGGTCTTCGTAGTCATTATCAAGAAAGTCTCGTACATTACTGCTAAAGTTGGCCGGAGAGCCGCCATGTAGTTTCCATAAGTTTTGCCGAATACTTAAGCACGTCATTTAACAAATCAGGTAAAACATTTTGCAGGAAATGTAAATAATCAGCACCATTTTAACGAGCAAGCGATTTCACGGGTCCAAGTTCGTATCCAGACGTTTATGCTAAATATAGGCTGATGCTTAAATTCTTGAACAACGTGGAAATTTTTCAGCGTATCTACGTTACTGCTCGAGCGTTACACCTCATTTCGCAATAAACTAAATGTATATCAGGTATTCCTTATTAGTATATTCGTCTTCGTATATATTATTGCTTTTTGTTGTTAAGCATTACGTTTTATTTAAATTTATTTACATTCCATTCTTGTGAACTCTTTTCCAATCATAAAACTGGGGTCGCCTTCATCGCGTATTTATTGTATTCATCTCGTACTGGTATGTCGATTCCTTCGCATCTTTTCTTCCATGGTGTTTGGTATTTCTCTAAAAATATTTTTAATAAAAATGAGTGTATTTATAGAACAGCTTTGCAATGGTCTTCTTATCGTCTTGAATGGGCTGTATATGTATTCTTGAATTTAATGCCAATGTGTTATCATTTTACAGTAGATTCACTGCTTCTGTTCGTTTCTATGTGATTTCGATATCATTGATTCCTTCCCCTAATTTATTTCTACAATTCTTTTATTAAATACTAATGTATAAATACAATCTATACATGATTTTCCTGCTGTAAACCCTACTTGGTCTTCTGAAATTGTTTAATATCTATTTCTAACTTTAAGATTTTAAGATTTTTTCATACAGTTGTTCTGTAGATATTACATTATTCCCCGGTTGTTCTTTCATTTTTCTATTTCTTTCCTGGAAATGGATTTAGGATGTAATATATTAACATTGATTTAATATAATGTAATATATTAACTTCAAAATACGACTGTTCCAAACAGTCAACAATATCTGTTTATATTTTATGACGTTCTACACTTCACTAGACAATTCAGAATTTTTCGATGGCATCTCGAATACTTTTTTAACTCTCCCCTCAATTCAGATCTCTTTCAAATCTTTATGTAACAAGAGGAATAATTTCTCTATTTTTAATCAGTTCGTTTAGCATTCTTTCGAAATCATCTGATTTTTGTTCTTTCGTGTTTTGATTGTCTTGTAATTTCTATCAAGGTTAATTCTATTTGGTCCTCCGCATAGTTTCTTCTTCTTCTTTACGTGCCATCTCCGCGACCAATAGTTGGCAATCATCACTGCTATTCTAACTTTTGACACTACAGCCCGAAAGAGTTGAGTCGAGCTGCATCCAAACGATTCTCTGAGGTTTCTCAGCCAGGATATTCTTCTTCTACCTATGCTGCGCTTTCCTTGAATCTTTCCCTGCATTATTAGGTTTAGGTATTCATATCTGTCACCACGTGTTACATGACCCAGATATTGTAGTTTTCTTATTTTGATGGAATAGTTTCTTTGTACCTTATTACTTGTACTATAAAATGCTGACGTTTTCAGTTAGCAATTGTTTGTAGTCCCCATGCCACCTTCGTTCTTTCAACTATACAGTTTGTATACTCTGCGTCTTATTTTTTTTGGAATGACTTTAAGATACTTCATAATAATGCATTATTCATGCCTCCAACATATGGTTCTATCTGCGTATACATTTTTCCCATAGTACATTGTTTTCATTTACTCAAGCTCTCGCTCATCTTTCTTATCTACTTCACTGAAGCAGTGAATAACTTCCTTTTTTTCGGTGCGGTTTTCATTCTATTTCTTCTTCGTTATTACTATTACATCGAGACTCACCCTCTTTGATTCTGCTTTCAAATCCGTATCAGTCCTTGTATGTTACATATGTCGCTTAAATTTTTTTATAATTGAGTTTAGAAGTTGGGTTCCTTAAATCAAAATTATTCTCCCCGTATACGACGGGGCCTCATCGGATTGCTCCCAATCGGATTACTCCCAAGAATCATGATTATTTTTTTTTAGTTGTGTTCATTATGTTTCCGCCCTTAAGATTTACAACTTAATAATGTCTACCACGACGGCCCCTTTTGGAGGGCCTATTATCTAATCATATCATCATCATCCTCCAGCCTTCTGCGTCAAAAGCTGAACATAGGCCTCTCCTAATTTCTTCCATATCTGTCGGTCTTCAGCTTCTTGCAGCCAATTCCCAGCGATTCTTTTGACGTCGTCTGTCCATTGTGCTGTCCACCACTTCTGCTTCTTCTGTCTACCACAAATTACAATTATGTGTAATTTTGTGGGTCCACTGCCCGTAATTCATTTTGGTCACAGAGTCCGCCCAGTTCCACTTCAGCCATGGTATACGATCTATGACATCTGTGACGTCTGTCCTTATTTTTTCGTTTTTATCAGTTTGACCCTGTATCTGAGAGTAAGTCCCAGTAGCGACCGTTCCATTCGTCTTTGTGCTACTCTGAGTTTGGTTGATATAGCCTGGGTTATAGAAAGTGTTTCGGCGCCGTAAGTCATGACTGAAAGCACACATTGGTCGAACATCTTCTTTTTTAAATAATTTGGCATGTTGCTCTTGAAGATGTCTGATAGAACTCCATATAAGTGATTCTTCTCAGCAGTTCAGCAGTTTGGTTGTCCTAGTAATTTGGATTTTTTGACCTAAGTATTTATATTTATGAACTAATCCTATTTCGTTGCAGTCGACTTCTGAATTTTCGCTTCGTACCAGATTTCTCATGTATTGTGTCTTTCCAAAATTTAGGTTTAAACCAACTTCATTATAGGCGGCATCAAACTTAGTAAGCATAGTTAATCTGTTATCAGAACAATGTCATCCACAAATCGTAGGAGGTTATTCGTATAATCTGGATCAAAAACTACTATATCTATAAACAAACTCAGGTTTTAAAATATGGTAAGATAGAATTAGTTTATTTCCAATGTAACAAAAATGTACAGATCTATTTTTGTTTATTTTGATAGTTTTATGTTGATAAAAAATATGTTGATATTTGCAAATTTCATTCATAAAAATTTCGTTTTTCCATTTATGTGCCATTACTTATCTAAAACATTGAAAAACGGGGATGCCAAAAATAAATGGTTTTCTAATAATACGTACTATTTGTTATGGACACAAAAAGGACAATTTGATAAAGAACCGATACTGATACAACGCGATTGCTGAAAATATATATTTTTTACACATTTATAAAAAAAAAAGATCTCGTACGCATCGAAAATGTACAAAAAATCCACGGTTAAAATGTCATAGGAAGATGGAAATTAAATTTAGAAAGTACAAATAGTCTTGTAGTTTAGATAAACTCAATATACGAGTAGATAACAATACAAAGTTCTACACTTAACTTTTAGCCACAATCTACAATAGCAATCAAGATAAAGATCAAGATAATCAAAAGACAATAATTTAAAAAGGTACATGGGGATTTTAGAAAATTAACGATTTAATGACGTTACGATATTATTGAAAACAATAAAATAAAACACGAATTTTAGCTTTAAAACGATGATAACTATTTTTATTGCAAGTATAGTAAAAATTAAATATGGCAGTCTAATCAAGCTATAATCACACATTGTTATCGTGACACCAAAACGTTTGTTATTCAAACCAATCTACTACCAAGTATATCTTAGCACAAATACCATGTTAGTTACCTTTAAAACTGTTTAAAGACGGAACTATTTACCGTATGATTAGCTTCCGACCACCTCCTGTGCATATCACCCTTCTCGCTATTCTCCTTCGCGGTTTCCAACACCACAGTATCACTCTTATGCTTGTTTCTCAAACTATTCTTAAAGCCTTCGAAAAAGTTCAGTCTCGAGCGTGGATTATTGTTTTTGCTATCGTTCAAATCGTCTTCCGATGGGATACCAATGGTGTTGGCCTTGTGAACGTAATGGTTCTTTTTGTGGGACTTGCTGGGCTCTGAGGGCGATCCATGAGGTAGGGCTCTTCTTAGGGGCGCCACTTCCCACACTGATAGGTCGGATAAGGAACTGGCAGGTTAAAGAAAGAAAAGTAAATTAAAAAGAAAAAAAGCAAAGTTGGAGAAAAACCAAATAAATTAAGTTTAAAAAATAAAAATAAAATAATAAGTGTACACAGCAGAGCTCTGATAGTTACATTAATGCAGCAGTTTGTTACAATGTAATGAAATTAAGAATTTATTACTGAAAATATACTTATATTAATGTTTTAAATTTGTTAATTAGCTATTGATACATGGGCTCAAAAGCTACAAATAATTTACTTGGAACTTTTGGGTCCAGGTTTATACCAAATCACATATGCACAAAAATGTCGGTGTAATATTCACCAACATCTTCGTATCCGGCTGAGAACTGTTTAGCTTATCACATAATATTCTAATACAGTCGTCATGCTGAAGTGTATGAAGTAGGATGAAAATATTACCGATGCACTATTGGCATTTCTTTTATTATTTAACTCTCTAAGGCCACGTGAAAAAAACGTGCTTTTTAAAAATAAATTTTAAATTTTATTCGTAGTACAAAAGATATTTCAAAATCAAACCGTTACAGGTGAAATTACATTAAACTATTTGAATTTTTTTTCAAAATGGCGGCTCTAAGAATGACTGTTTCAACTCGTTCAAAGTGTCATCATTTCTTGGAAACGAATCATCCCAAAGTAAAATACAAAATGGTTTTATATTCTGTATCGAATTGGCTAAAGTCGGTACTACAATGAAACATTTTCTCTGAAAAAAAAAACAAAATGGCGGACTTTTGAATTTTTCGACCTTTTTTTAGCACTTAATTGTTTATAACTTTTTTAAATAACAATCAATATTTTTGTTTGTACAACCGACCATAGGCAGACATCTAAGGAGTAAAGTACCGTTAGGTTCATATTGATAAGTGCAATAGTTTCGAAATATGAGTTGAAAAATCGTGGTTTCGAGAAAAGCCGGTTAAAGTAAACAGCTGCCGTCAGCCGGGGCGCTTGAGCGGCCTTCTCGACATATTTCAAGGTCGCGCGGGCCTTCGGGACTAATTCTATACTATTTTCTAGTCATTTTCGAAAAAAAAATTCGATTTTTTGAAAATTGTTTGGAGGAACCTGGCCTTAATTAGACAATTGCAAAAGAAAAAGATTTTAAGTATTACAAAAAAAAAAGGTAAAGTAAAGTTAGGAAGATTATACTTTCATACATATATGTACTACTTATATTCTCAAAAAATTCAACCGTTAAAGGTCAACCTATGAACTTTACGTCTGTCATCATACTAATTAGCTCTCTATACAACAGTTACGTGACACAAAAGTCTAGGATATCACACAAGTAAAACAAAAATATGCAATTTAATATCACTCATAGGAATACTGATATAATTGACAGAAAAAGTTATAGTATACGTTGAGTATCTGGACAAAGAAAGTGACTGAAAGGATTTGAAGAACTAACGAACTCTTGGAGGACGATCATTCATAACAAAACACAAAGATTAGACGGAAAATAAACACCACTAGTTTACTAGTAATTCTTCTTCTCTCTACATCTCTTCCGATACCCTTTCAGATGTAGGAGTGTCATTCCGGTTTATCATTTATCCACTTTTTCCACTCTCTTCCATTCTTGGCTAATTCCTTCATCTCCTCTACGGTTTTTCTTTTTTCCCATTTTCATTATTCTCTTTACCAGTCGAGTTTGATGCAATCTTACCACGTGGCCGAACCAATTCATTTGTTTCTTTTTGATATTTGCCAATATTGGTTCTTGGCCAATGGTATTTCTTATAGCTTCATTTTCCACTCTGTCCCACTTGGTCTTAAGATCTTGCCTGCTATTTTCCTAATATATTTCATTTGCAGGTACTCCAAGACTCTTGCCGGTCTCACAATCATTTTCAGCGAGCTCAAAAACCACCAGTAACTAGTTTTGTCTAATTATATAAAGAATTTCCACAAATCTCCAGAGGAAGCCGTTGATAAGTAATAACATATGCAGATGATCTAGTCATCACAAAAAAGACGAAGATGACAAATAATTCAAAAATTAGATAAGGACGCAAACGAAATGGGGTTAGAGATACACCAGCACAAAACAAAATACATGGCGATAGAGAAGGAAGCAGCAACTCAGAAATATCTAATAATACAGAACCACAAGTTTGAAACTGTATCCACCTTGAGCTATTTGGGAGTAACAATTGGGAAAACCGAAAAAGAGAGAACAGAGGAAAGAATTCTGAAAGGCAAAAAATATATGGAATGAATAGAAACCTTTTGAGAAGCAAGACTCTAAGTAATAGAACAAATATGAACCTATTTAAGACCTGTTGTTACATATGGGATGGAAATAACGACGATTAACAAGAAAGAGGAAGATAGTCTACTGAAATTTGGAAGAAAAATAATGAGAAAGATACTGGGCCCCAACGTAACAAGAGAGGGAGAAAGAAGAATAAAAACAAATGCTGAAATTGAAGAAGAATTAAAGGGAGAAAATATAATCAGATACATAAAATCTCTTTCCTAGAATGGATAGGACATATACAGAGACACCCATACTCAGATATTGGTGAAAATAATAACTAACTGTACACCACTTTGGACCAGGTGTAGAGGAAGGCCTAGAAGGTGGCGGGATAATATATTATAAGAACAATGAATGTTAGATACTGGAAAGTTCAGTGCAAGGATAGGAAGAAATGGAAAAGAGTCACGACTGCAGCAAATATACAGCAAGCTATAAATGACAAAGAGGAATAAGCCTCTACCAAGAATAGGATCTTGAACGCCATGGCGTTAGCTATAATCCCTAGGGGTTGTAAAGCTTAATGAATGAATGAATGAATTTATTCGACTAATAGGTATTATTTTGACAGAGACTACAAAGTCCTTTAGTGAGATTGTAACAATATTATTATCATATAAACATAAATCAACATATTAATCATTAAAACATATAATCAGTAAAAGAAGAAATCTTTCTCTCTTCCGATTAAATACTAAAGTAGTTTGCATAAAACTGATATCAATTGTTAAATGTTTAATAAAAGCTTTTGATAATAATTATTAAATTGAAAACATTATTTTGTAGGCCATACACATTTCTAAACTATTATAAAATACCAAATAAAAAAAATCCGGTTAAAATTCCTTAAACACAAACAATGAAAGCAAAGAAACACTTTCAAAAAGAAGTATGTACTATGAAAAGATATAATAGTCAAACTTTCTCATTCTTGTTTAAGGTGTAGTATAAGAACGCAATTAAAAAATTATCTTGCGAAGAAAAATATTTATGAAGCTCAAACTAAATTAGTTTTTCCCTCAGATGATATTAATAGTGATACAAAAATGAAGAACAGGTAATAAAAGAATACAACAAAAATTTTAAAACTTATGAATAAAATACAAGAAAATTCGCTTGGTTTGTCTATATAACTAAATTTAACGCATTTCTATTTAAATTAGAGTTGCTGCCTGTTAAAAATGCGAGGTATCTAAAGATAAAATAAAAGACAGCTAGCGCGCAAAGCTACTGGTTTGAAGTGTCAGTTTTTAAAGCATGCGTCGAGAGATATATATCACCGATATAATATACTAAAGATGGAACATATTGGTACGTTTACATGCAGCTGATAGGCGACGGAACTGACGTCACATTGCTAGCTACAATGTCCGACGTGAATTTGACAGGTGATTAATTATTTCCCGATATTTTAATGGTAAACAGATAAAATTATTTGTTACGTCAATAATTTCATGTATTCTTTCTGGTAAATTAATAAATTCGTTAAATTTTTAATATTTTGCATCCAGTCCCATCAGAGGCGTGCGATGTGCAACTAGGTACGTGTAAAATATATATGTTTTTATGTTATAAAGATACTAATTTTTTTAAGTTTACACCGTTACACGTCATTATATATTTTATTCAAATGTAAATCACAACTAAAATAAATAATTATTGTACATATTATATGTACCAAGGGATTTTTTTTTCGTACACCACTGACATTCCACTAAGCCATTGTTACTAGCTACTTTGGACGCAATTATTTATTCTAAGGTTCCATTCATACTATATTATATCGATGAATAACCAGTGTCGTTGCGCCCTAACTCTATTTTATTTTATCTTTGATACCTTGCGTTTTTAACAGCTGGCAACCCTAATTTTCGACCATTTTACCTCAGGCAACCTTATATCATCATATTAAGAAAAAAATTAACTTTAATTTGATATAAAAAACATGCATATACGTCATGAGAAGCTTATTTTATTTAAAAAATAAATGAACGAAATAAAATACTTCGTCAAAAAACTAGTTACTATGAATTTAATTAAAAATATTTGCTGCCACTTTTTGACTGGTAACCTATTATCAGTGTATTCTCCTAATTTTAAATGTAAAAATGTGAGTTTGATGAACTACGTTATGAACGTAGTGATCCTGTAGTGGGATCTTGTACTATCAGTATAGGCAGGAACAAGTTGTCTAAAAGGTTAAGTAAAAAAGTACGCCAAAAATTCAATGTGCCGTATTTTATAATAGTTTTAACAAAATATTTTAAGTATTAAGACTTATGAATGAGAGCTCTAGCAGCAGTACAAAAGCAAAATAATGAAAATAATAATAATTTAATATGAAATATATATTAGAAAATTAAAAAATAAATAAATAAATAAATATACAAAAAGTAAGTATAAGATATAAGCACTGAATGTCCACAGCCTCAAAATTAATCATATCACCGACGACAAAGTAAAACACATACATTTTAAAATTTTTTCGAAAGTTATAAACAATCTTGCAAGTAATACTGTAGCTCCCTCTTGAATTACTATTCAAAGTTACCAGAAATGACTAATTTGACATATCTTTGAAAATACAACTTCAAAAAACTACAACGTGACATTACAGTAGTTTGGCTTATGTCAGTTCTATTTTAATTTGACGTCAGTGAGTAAAGCACATAAACTGTAAACATCCAATGTAGGTCATAAGGAAAACAACTGTCAACTTTCACTTTTTATTCTATTGAAAATTTTGTATTTCATCGCTTATCAATGAATATATTTATTTACAAACATACATCCTATGTACAATATTTAACTTATAATTAATACAATAATAAATTATAAAGTATCTCACTTGTAGATTTTAGAAGAAGAGTATTATTGTGATATAGATAGGTAGGTATTAAGAATTTACCACATGATTATTGGAATACGGGCTATAGTGTTGTAATAATCAAACAAAACTCACCATATGGGTTGTTCCAAAATGGAATATAGAGCAATGTTATACATTATCATTTGATTCCTGAAGATTTAAACATTTTTGTCATTATTACATGGACAACAAAGTATATTGTAACCTACGTATATTGATTGAACACATTTTACAAAAAAAAAGAACAAAAAAATTAAGTCAAATATTAAGTTGAAGGAAGCAACAATTTCAATTTAGATAAATTTATTTAAAATACATTTATTTTAACTTTCGATTTCAGAAGCAGAAATGAAATCGTCAAAATAAACTTATTTTCAATTAAAATTGTGGTTATTTCTCAATAAAAATAGTTAGATGACTTAAAATTCCACAAAAAAATATTTTCAGGCAAATTTCTTGCAAAGAATCTTTGGATTCTTAGAAACAGCTCCGTAAATCCAATTAAAAAAAATGACCATTTTTGATTATTTGGAAACGTCAATCTTTATTTTTTTACTGCTTTATTTCCAATGTTAATGGAACAACCGGTGGTATACACTTTCAACCAAGAGTACTACGTAAGTATCAAAACCTGTGAACTAAAGCTTAAGATGCATTAATGTTTATTCTTTAATCCACAGAACCAACAAATACAAACTTGGTATCATAGAAATGGTCAACTGACACATTTTAAAAGTCATAAGTTGTGAGTTTATATAACAAATCGAGATTTATCTTATGTGAGCCTCAATTTCCATTACGGATGTTTAAATTAGACTTGCACATTTGTTACCGTTGTAGGTATTTAGCTCCCGCAGGACCTGAAAGTACATCTTGTTGCAATCTTGTTGGAGAAAATGGGAAACAGTTCAAATTTTGGATGGTTTAAATTGAACCATTTTTGTATTGTCTGTTGAATTTTGAGACTTATTAGGTAGGTAATTAACATATACATGAACTTACACAAAGCTTTCTACAAAAATCTATAAATACTTTAAAATATAATACTTGACTATTGTTCAAGGCGAATCCCAGCACAAAAAGCAACATTCTCAACTACGTTTTTTTTTCATACAGTTTGAAATATGAATTTCAAACAGATAATTGTTGTCAACCTTTTTAATTGAAAGTAATCATGCCACAGACACGTTTCTCGTTTGTAATTCGCCCTGTTATGGATAAGTGGCGGTGTATGGTGAGTGGTCTACGAACGACATTAAAGCTAAAAGAACGCAACAACAGTGTTCAAATTCCCCGACGTGCTATAAATTCATTCACTTATTATGTGATAAGTTGATTATAAAATCAATATAATAAATATAAAAGTTGATTATAAAATTATAAAATAAAAGAAAACGATGAAATATGTTTGACATTTTACAGATTTTTAAATGTTGCGTTCTTTTAGCTTTAATGTAGTTCATAGACAACTCAGCACGCATCGCCACTCATCCTAAACAGGGCTAATAGGTAGAATATATTGATAGCCAAGGAGATAAATAGGCTATTGACTATGTCATTTAATAAAAAACTAAAGAGTTCAAGGAATGTTTTGGTTGTATATGGTCTTCATCTCTAAAAATGATAAAATCAAAAAGTGAGAATCGAAGATAAAATCAAATAGACATTGCGTTTTTGGGATCGGTATAAATTTGTCAATTTTTAGGCTTTTTAGCCATAACTTAATAACTATCTGACTATAAAAAAAATTTATAGTCAAAAATAAAAAAAAAATCAAAAATTTTCCACTTTTTAAGATTGTTTTTGGATTAGTTTATTAAATAATAATAATAATAATAATTTGATATTAAGAGATACATTTCGATAGGAAATTTAATTTTCTACGATCATCACATTTTACTCTGTCTGTAGCAGTTCTGAACAGTTCTATTGTTGTTTTTCTACTTCACTGCTTTAAACTTTTCAACCAGGACGTGCGTCGTATTCCCGGTCATATTTTCCCCCTACTTTCCCTTGTATAACTAATCGCATCGACTCATATTTTTCAGTTTTTAGTATGTGACCAAAGTAGCTCATTTTTCTTTTCTTCATAGTGATTATTTCTTTTTCTTTTTTTCTTAATATTTCCGTGTTTGTTACGTCCATGTTGTCCATGATACTTTCCACATTCAAAGCTGGCAAGTATTTTTTCAGTTGCGTCCGTAATTATCCAGGCTTCAACTTCATATAAAAGGGTAGAGACTACGTAGGATCTTAGTACTCCAGTTTTAATTTCTATTCCCAATTTTCCATTGCATAATACTGCTTTCTCTGGTCATCTCAATGCGAGTTTTCAATGCAATCATGTTTTTGTTTTTTTTTGTTTGGAGCCATTCAGAGTTAATTGATATGTCATTGATGTCTTTTAGTGCATCTTTAAACAACTCTTCTAAATACATATTAAAAAGTAGAGGGGATAGTACAAATCCTTGTCGTACTCCTCTTCTTATAGGAATCTCTTTAGATTTTTGTTGATCTACTGGTATTATGGCTTTCTGATATCGGTATACATGTGTAATGATTCTCACATCCTGATCATCTATTTTTGTGTTCCGTAAAATGTTTGCAAGCCTTCTGTGTCATATCTCGACATTTGACATCTCGACACCGTACCTCGAGTGTTTGTATAGTAAATAATGCCTCTATAGTGCCAAAGGATTTTCTACATCCAGATAAAGTTCTAAAAACCAGATCGAGATGTAAAAACCAGATCGGGTTCTAAAAACCAGATCTTTAAACGGACAAATATTGGTATTATAATCTTTTCCATTTTAGATCTCGAAATTGTTATGCCCTGGGAGGGTATTGTACCTGCTATAACAGCTTTCATGCTGCGATCTATTGAGACACGTCTACTGCGACGGTGTTACCATTTAAGCGGGACACCTGGTATATATTAAAAGACACAGCCACTTGTGCTAATAATAAGTAATAAAATAATTTTTCCGGTAATGCCTTACAGAAGAATAAAAACAATTGATAGCAAAAGTAATCGCAACTGAACTTTGTCACTTTGTTTTTAAATACCGCCATACAAAATACTTTTATTCTTTTAGCTCAATACATCAGTTTATAACAATACATAACGAGTTTAGTTAAAAAGTAATGCCAATATGCAAAAATAGGGCAGAATTGCATAATACTAATATATGTAGAAATACAAACGAGAAACCTCACTTGCGTTTTAAAAAATTTAAAAATTCATGTTGTATATAATTTTCCTTCTTTCTACCAGGATTTATGTCTCTGATTTATATCTTTTTATTATTGATTCGCCTTGTATTCTCGACAAAAATAAATCAAGTATTGTTTTATAACCAATTACCAAGAAACAAAGAATTTATAATTCTAATATCGTTCGCACGATACTGTTACATAATAAATGCAATTTAAAAACCAGTAATTACTTGTACAACGTTAAATAATATATTAAAAACACCTTTTATATGCAAATGCGTTAATATTAGAAAAACATGCAACAATGTATTGCTTTTAAATGTATAAATGATTGTCCATATCGACACAGAAAACTCTTAGAATGCGTGTTTTATAAACTTCCTTTACTTCTCCTTAAAAAATCTGATTTGGGCTTAGTTCATATTCATACATTTTTGTTTATTATTAGTAGTTATATCCGCAAATATTTATGAAAATATATTTAAGGGTGATAAATACACGAAACTTTTGATTTTAGCCATTTTAAAATAAGGAATTTTTCGCAATGTATGAAGAATGAAAATTAATTAATGCGAGGGTACCAAGAGAATAGCAACATGCAGGTTGAGGCACATCCTTTGACATTAAGCCTTTAACCTACAATGGGATTTTTCTCATACTGGTGGAACCAGAATCGATCAAATCCAGAAAAATAAAAAAAAAACGGGGGACTTAAGAAGGACCAAAAAATTATCAAAGCTAATAAAGGATGTCAAGCAGACTAAAGACAGTTAAAAATATCCACGAAAATTAGAGGACGATCCGCCTACTACTAGAGAGACAACTGATGTGACATATGTTTCTAAGTGAACTGCTTCTGGCAGAATTCCAGACAAGATAATAATAAAAAAAAATAGCAGACCTGCAACTTATTTACAATAAACCAATTGGCTGAGAAGTTCTGCATTTTCATTCCCAAAAGATTGTACTGTTTGCAGTTACAAAACTGCTAGAAAGTTAATCAATGCAGCAATTGTCTTAAGAGCTACATGGACAAAATGGTATAGTATAGTCCGAGAATGAAATACGGCACACAAAAATGTCTTAATAAAACTTATCGATGAAGTTGCATGAGCTCCTCGATATGAACAAAGTCGACTTATGGATGAATATTTTGCGTGATTATGTGCTGAGGAAGAGTCCTTTTACATCAGGATTTTGTTTTTCAATGTCAGTCAGTCTAAAACTTAACCTACCTTCCTACCTTAACCTTCCACGCGTGAGTTCGAAGGATAATGCATGTATGCGAAAGAAATGTCTTAAGGAAAATGAGCTGAACAACCAAACTATTAGGAAATGCCAGCTGATTAAGGTTTTACCAGACACTACAACACTACCTCACTGTAGTCAGGAGAAATTCTTAAAATAACCACAAGAAAGTTACTGGCTTTTATATAGAGTACGAGACTTCCTGGAAGAGTTTAATAAAAGGGCAGGGTATCGTACAAAGGTCTCACATCACAGAAGACGAAGCACATTTTAATTTGACAGTCAAATTTGATTTGATTTGACATTCAAATCCCACTTACATTAATCAAGTATGTGTGGCGGTAATCTACGTTTTTAAAATTGGCTTTTTAAAATAGAAACACATTCCTATATATTAAGATAAAAGGGTATATTGCCAGTAGTAAATACAGAAGAAAATACCTCTACAAATTCTTAAAATTATATACCGCATAGACCAACAATACCAGACTAATAAGAATAAGAATAAACAACCAGACTGCTTGTAAGCATACCAGCAATACCCGTGATTAGATTAGGTGCTAGACACCCTAGATCTGATTCCTATTTAATTTAATTATTAATAAAATAATACAAGCTGCTTAACAACTCTGTAAACATATTTTGGATCAGATTACGAAACAGTACAACTTGACCATATCGACGGACAAAATCCAGGATTCTTTGCGATGTAAAACTGTAATTGATGTCAATACCATTGCACAAGTGATGTATCGAAGAACGAACGAAGAATGAACAAGAAGTTAAAATAGAACCATTACGAACGAATTGTCATCAATCTGTTAGTGAACCTTCTATTCTGACTATATCCATCTATAGCAGAGATTGATGGGACGAAAATATCGTACCATCGAGTCATACTTTTGACACCATTTTCAATTTGAACTGAGAACCAAGGAGAGGATTTTAATTGTCTTGAATGGCGCTTATTTTTGATTTAGGTTGGTGTTAACATTTCAAATCCTTTACCACTGTTTTGAACTTTGTTTAATGTTTACAAAATATTAAGTAAAGTTCACTGACAACAATAACTGACAAATTACTCTGTATTATCATTCTTAACCTATTAAAAGATCATTCTACAGAATGGCAAAGAAGGTTCCTATAAATTCGAGTCATCTATCGTACGCACTTATCGTGGAGTGTGCACAGAAACTGTTCTATCCCAAAGGGATGGCATAAAACGAGTTCACGGAATGAATAAGTCATAGCAAAGAGTTAAATCAAATCATCCTCATGGTTTAAACCTATTACAAAACAAGTTTAGTGTATTTATGTTTGTCTAATAACCAAAGCCGTTTTAAAGCAAAATACTTGTGCCGATTTCTATGAGTTCGTTTTTTATTACAAACAAAAGCAAACGTACATACCCTGGTATACTCTGGTATAAACGATAACACATACATATCGAGAAAGTTTAAAAATCTTGAGGTAAATCCACAAACAAATCACTATATGTATAAATCTAAGGTGATGACATGAAAAATATTTTTGTTGATATACGCGCTCTTTCAAATTACCGGCTAGAAAGTAGAGAAATATATTTATTTTGATTTAGAGCGAACCCATCAACACTTAAAGCATATTTTTTTTATTCTGATGAGCTGAACAACTACTGATTTAAATCTTATTTGAGCAAGAGTTGGTTTAAAGAAAGTGGCAAGATTTTTTTTAACTAGATTTATATTTAATAATTTTTTGTTCAGAAATAAAACATTTTCGCTGTTTAATGTGACTTGAACTATTTTATTGCTTCGACAAGAGCGAACGACAAGGACATTAACATTAATTAAAAATAAAAAAAACTATGACTAGGAGATCACAATAAATCTTCAAAGAAGGAACGTTGTATAAGTATCGTACCTTATATTATTTAACTTCAAATTAAACCAGATATATGTATTTGGGAAAATCCAGGCACATACGGAATAACTCTAAAACTGTAAGCTTTTTCGGCCTGTGTTTTGTAAAGATACATCATTATCAGAGTTTATTTATCTGAGTTAATTGCATAATAAAGAACAGTGCAGATGTGTATCAATAAATTAACTTGCTGCATGTGAACACTTAGGTTATCTCAGGGGCCTTGAAATTAAGAATCAATCTTCACATATACATGAAGAGAAATACGGAAGCTTGCGAAAATTATACGGGAATACAGGAATTATATCATAGGCATGCCACTCTTAAGTAACAAATCTATGTTTTATCAGGAATCTATCGCCATTCTCAAAAGAAAAAATACATGGTGAATATCAGTAGGGTTTCTTCTTATTCTTCTTCCTCTTTATAAGCAATTCTGCTTGTTCATTGGCGGATTAATACATCTATGGAAGGTTGTCACTTCATCTTTTGCGCGGTCGTCCGATACTTCTTATGCCGATTGGTGACTTATCTCTTGCTATTTTGACGACACGGGTCTCTTCCAGTCTGATTACGTGGTTATTCTATTCTTTTTTTCTATTTCTTGACTTCATCTCAGTGTTAATGTGTCCATTTTGCCATATAATGTTATTAAGGCCTCCTGCCCTGAGCTCTCACTTCTTTGTCCAGGTCTCCATAGCTAGACAGTGTAATTCCTAGGTATTTTATTTCCATTATTTATTCAATACTGATGCCATCAATTTCTATTTTACATCTGGTTGGTTCTTTGCTGACTACTATTGTTTTAGTTTTCTGAGATGAGATTGTCATATTAAATTCTTTTGCTCTTATGTTAAATCTGAGGACCAGTCTTTGTAGACTATCTTCATCTTGGGCTATCAATATTGCGTCGTCTGCGTAACAGAGTATTTTTATTTCTTTCTTACCCATTCTGTATCCTCTTCCTTTGTTAACGCTTTCGATGATTTCATCCATGATCAAATTGAAGAGCATGGGGCTCAATGAATCTCCTTGTTCATTCTATGAACCTATAGAAATAGCCAGCGTCCTTCCGCTGCCTATTTCTATAGGTTCTGTAAGTTGTCCATCTATTCTGACTTCAATTTTGTTGTTTTGGTAGATGTTTTCGATAGTTTTTATAATATTTAGGAGAACTTCGCTATTATACAGAAGATGGATTACATCTTTGAGTCTTACTCTGTCAAACGCTTTCTTTAGGTAAATCAGACACAGAAATGCTGGTCTATTATACTCTAGTGATTTCTCAGTAATTTGCTTTATAACGAATATTGCATCTGTACACGATTTTCCACTAAGAAAACCCTGTTGTTCATCTGCCAAACTTATCCTCTGATTTATTAAAATTGTAAAATTTTGGTTGTAATTTTTAGCGTACTATTTAACAAGTTTATACTTCTGTAGCTTTCTGGCTGGTTTTTGTCTTCTTTTTTGAATAGTAGAATTAGTTCGCTTGTTCTCTATTCTTCCGGTATTTTATTGTGTTTTATAATTTTATTAATTGTCAGTAGGGTTTCAAACCAAACATATTAACTATAGATCAAATATATACGTAAGTAGAGTGTCTATGCCGGTTCCCCCCGGCATAGGGAAATCAATGTGTTAGAGAGAGAGCGTTCTATCAATGTGTTGGAGAGAGACAGATGACGTCACATGCCCCCGACGCGCCGTGGAAGGAGTCTACTGACTTATAGTTCAACTTTTATCTGCTAGATGTCACTACTAGTCACTTGGCATCCGCCATTTTTCAACAATAATTTATAAATTATTTAGCTGCCAAATCTTGTTGACTAGTTGCAACTTTTATCCGCTAGACGTCAGTAGTAGTCACTTGTCATCAACCATTTTTCAACAATAATTTATAAATTATTTAGCTGCCAAATCTTGTATCAACGCCCATTTTTTAAATCCAAATTACAATTATTAAATAAATAAAAAATGCTACTAATATGGGGACTCGATTACAGTTCGACAGTTCGATTACAATCAGTTTTTACATCGTTAAAACATATCGCTATGTTCTTAACATTATTTGGAACGTTTGTATAAAGGACATTATTAACAATAGCTGTGAGAATGATGAACGAGGTTGTTAGTTGAGACATCTTGTTGGCTGAATTCTTTTTAACGGGTATTGTGTTGTTTTCGGTAATTTTCTTTCTGACAAATGAAAGTCTGCAAATCGTTTTTCAATTGCAGTTCTATCTTCGTACCACTGTATATCGGCTTTTAACTTTTGTATTTTTTCGTAAAACTCTTCTGATCTACACCGTATGGAAGACATTGATGAAATGAAGCACGTTTGACGTAAAGAATAAATATATATTAATTTTATATTTGTTTTAAATTTTCCTTAGTCCTGACCTGTGTCTAATAATAAAATATTTATGTGTTAAATAGTATGTATATCTTAATTGGATTTTGTTTTAAAAAAAAGCATCATAATTTGATATTTGACAAGATTTGGTAGCTAAATAATTTATAAATTATTGTTGAAAAATGGCGGATGCCAAGTGACTACTAGTGACATCTAGCGGATAAAAGTTGAACTATAAGTCAGTAGACTCCTTCCACGGCGCGTCGGGGCATGTGACGTCATCTGTCTCTCTCCAACACATTGATAGAACGCTCTCTCTCTAACACATTGATTTCCCTATGCCGGGGGGAACCGGCATAGACACTCTACTTACGTATGGAAATATAAATGTTTAGGAGTATAGCATCCTAACCTATAACCTGTATATCGATTTATAACAGGCATTCGATGGAGTAAAAAGAAAATGCTAGAGGGGGCTAACATATCTATTTAATATTACAAATTAAGTTAAACGAAACGATGGCTTGACAAAAGTACTATTTAATATAAACTTGGAATTAATTGTGAAAAAATTAGGTTTTACCGACAGTATAATATATACCTGATCTCTTTAAATATTTGTCTAAATTTCACCTAAATATTAACAAAAGAAAAAGAAGATATATGTGGAATGCACAAAATCAGGACGACATCAAAACCTAAAGGTAGAGAATTACACTTACTCCACCTTTCCCTAGCTCAGCTCAATATTAAATGACAATATATAATAAATACCGGTTATATATAAATAATCAATGAAGAGCTAGTTATTGAACGGTGAGTCCAACCCAAGCAGGCATATAAAACAATTATTGGGACATTTTAAATTGTAGAATCAAGGAACTAAGACAAATAAAACATTTATACAGACGGCACTCTGCGCATAATTCAGTCAATCAGTGTCCAGCTACATTTCAAGACTCTTTTACTTATTCATATCAATTATAGTAAATTATTAACGATGTTCTGAATGCCGGGCGTTGACTTACTTTGAATCCTACAGATTGAAAATTTATAAATGTTCAATAATTGATACGTATTCCTATAACCCTCAAGCAATTTTCCAAGAACTGTAGTTCAATGTAACAAGGGGACTGCTCCCTACAAACAACCTATTTCATACATTTTCAATCAAGAAAGATCCGTTTCAATGCTCTAGTTGAAGTGAATTTTTTAAATGCAATTACGAGCATTGGGTACGAATTTTATACATAAAAATGCAAATAAATAAAATTGCAATAAATGCAAATCTTGCAACTTCCCTTAATATACAGAGCGCGAACATCAAGTTGTGTTAAATTAGTGTCTATCTAATTTGCCAAGATTCATGAGTGTAATAGTAGGTACATATAAACTTCGACAAAGCCAAACAATAATCATATACCCGAAGTACGCAGAAGTGAGACAATATGTTAATTGGACTATTTCATATGAATAAAAAAAAAGTATCAGATTTCAATGTAAAGGTAACTTGAAAGCTATATCGTCAAATTGTTCAATTTTGACTGTTCGTTCTGTGATATCGGTAAGTATGGTCCAAAAGCCTAAGGACTAAGTTAGCAAAAAATTTTGTCATATTTAACCTTGCTTAAATTTTGACAATGAAACAGACAGGGATCATACATAGTATTAAAAAGATATATCAAACATTACCCAATTTATTCCTCAATTATCACTTAATTGTTTCGTTGTATTGGATATTCCTTTAAAAAATCAAATACAACTTAATTAAAGGTAACGCTGAATTATTTATAACACTTGCGTTGCCCATAAAATACTATTTCGTTGTGATTTTAGTGGATCACGCTCAAGTCAGAAATTTTTTAAGCATAGTAGTATAAAACTATGAATTACAATTCGCTAGTGAATTGGGCCGGGAGGTGAATGAGCAGCATTGCAACTAATACCAGTAGACGAGAATAACAAGGATGTTTTAATTTACTTGAGTGTTCTTTGGTAATTTGTTTGAACTCATTTGTTCCACTTTGCGTCCATTTAAGATGTCAGCTGTGATGTTTTTGCATGCCTGACTGACTAGAAGAATCTAGAGGGGAGTCAGACAGAGGTGCAATTTCACCACTGATATTCAATCTGTACTCGGAGAACATTTTTAAAGAGAGAAAGATATTGATGAAGGCATCTCAATGAATGGAGATACAAAAGTGTTTTCCAATACCATAGAAGGGCTGCAAAACTTAATAACGAAAACAAGTAGAACATATGGAGTGGATATAAACACCAGCCAAACCAAGTTAATGATCATCAACAAGAAAGATACAACTGAAGCAAATCTTGCGACGATGAACGAGATAACAATTATCCCAAAAATGTGCTGAGTTATGATTGGGAATAAAGGAATTAACGGAATTACTAGCAAGAAAGTCAATTTTGAACGAACTAGTTCAACGCGCTTTTAAGGTATCCATATCCAACTGTATATATACATTTTTTTGCAGAAATTTATTGCTACAACGGATAAAAAGAGTTGATCAAATGCCCAAAACAAACAGAAATCAAATTTACCATAACATGCACTAAATTTCCCTATTAAAAAATATTTTTAATTTGATTTGTAAGACAAAATGTGAAATAGAATAGCATTTAAAAATAACCTAAATTAAACCTTCATTGTTAAGTATTTATTACCTCGTTTCCTTATTTTAAAGACTTCTAACTATTGTCTCCATTCTCTGTACTTTCTTATAAGTATAAATCATTCAATCTGAATGAATAAACCAAATATAAATAAAACTATTTTGACGTCATTAAATTTTTAGTCCCATCACCATATTTTTTGATCACAAGCCATTGGTAATAATTATTCAAACATTCTTATCGATCTTAGTTGTAGGATAAGAACGATAAATGAGATTTTGTATTGTATCTTTGGTAAGTTTCAAGACTGCCGTACAGATTTTGATTTAATGTGAACAATATATAGTCTCAAATTGAATAGCTACATAAATCAGTGTCATAAAATGAAACGAAACGATTTCAATACATAAATTTATATACTTTAAATAATGATAGCGGTTTATCATGGCGTCAATGAATTTTTGCATTACATAAAACACGATCAGCACTCTTAAGGTTGCTAAAATTTAAAACAAACAGAGTTGTAAAGCAAAGAACTAAACATATACGATTTTATATTAAACTGAATGCTACGCTTTTATATAGAAGTATAACATATGAAGAAACATACAACCAGTTCCTATTAAATAGGTTTCGTTGATAAATGGTGGGCTTGGTATACAAGTTTGAATCAATTTTGAAATTTCAATATATTTTAATTTAGTTTCCAATAAAATAGAACATAACAAGTCAGATAATTTGTCGAGCCTAACCTATTTTTCGTCAAATAATTATTTTATTCCAATTTCTTTTGATTTTATTCATTTGTTAACTAACCTTCTCTTTCGATTTACTATTTTTCTTCTAAAAATAGTTGGCGCTCAACTTTTCTATCCACAAAATATTCTGTTTAAATCATTATTGTTCAATTTAAATTTTCATTTGTTTCAGTCAATTCTCTTCTAATCTTTGTATAACCCTCGTATTTACAATTCCAACTAGCTCCAAAATTTGTTTGTGTATTGGTAATTCGGCTTGTCGGTGTCAAATTTAATTCAAAGGAATTATAGTAGTAGATATATGTCTTCTGTATTTAAACAAAAAACTTAGATCAGAAACCCACTTTATTGGTTTGATCTTTTCTTGGGGTCAGTTTAATATTCTACAAATGTTCAGTGTTGTTTTATATATATTTTTTGAATTGTTTTCTTAACATATGTAACCTCTAGAAGCCATACGTTCATTCACACCTTTAAAAGGATCTGCAGATAGAACCTTTTGGGTTATTTCATTCTTCTTTTAAAGATACCCCTCGTTAAGATACGCAAAATGTCCTCACTCGCAGGATTCAATGTTTTTCATTCTTTTACGTTCTGTTATTAAAAAATAAAACTCAGCGTAATGTTAACCCGCCACCGCCTCTCCCAAAAACGTTATTCTTCCGTTTTTATTTTTTTTTTAGGTGGGTTGCAAACAATTTAGAAATTTCAAAAAATTCACACGCATAGCTGAGGCTTTTAAAAAACTTATAAACCTATAGGTTAAGTATACATAACATGTATTTTCTATTTTGTGTATTAAATGTGTGTATTTTGTGTATTTTGTGTGAATAAAAAACTAATTTCTGATTTTTCGCAGATTTTTCCGTCAGGTGCGCCACCTTCAAAAACCGGTTATTTAACTAGTTATTTAGGAGTTTTTTGGATTTTCCTCATTCTATAGACTTCAAAGAAGATCAAATCTTTTTATAGGTTATATATAATTCGAAGTAAGTAATTCGATATAGTCTTTTAGGACATTCAAAAACTGGGCGAAACAAGTCCTTAGTCGCTAAGTCTTAATTTTTATTTACATAAAACGTAAAACATAAAAAAAAATTGATTGAGATAGTATCCATCTCAAAAAATAAGCAAATTCCGTAAAAACCATTAAAAATCCTGAAAAAAAAAATGATTTCTTGGGGGTTTAAATTTGTTTCTCCAATTTTGGAACGTCCTAAAGGACCCTGTTTGCTTCAAATTACAAATAACCTATAAAAAACCTTGATTTGATCTATTTTGAAGTATATAAAATGGAGAAAATCCCCAAAAAACTTTTAAAGTAAACAGTAAACAGTTTTTTGGGTTTTTGAAGGTGGCACACCTGACGGAAAACTGGAAAAACTCAGAAATATAGTTTTTGATTGAATACACAAAATAGAAAAAAAAACTAACAATCTTAAAAAAAAATTTATACGCTTTTTATAAAATAATGCATTTTTATGTACCTACACTTAACCTATGGGCCTATAAAAAGTTTTGTAAAAACCTTAACTACGCGTGTGAATTTTTTGAAATTTTTAAATCGCCTGCAATTAAAAAAATAAAAACGAAAAAATACGATTTTGATGGGAAGGGGTGGGGGGAGCGGTGGAGAAATTAAATACGACTGAGTCTTATTTTTTAATCCCGTAGAACGTAAAAAAAGAAGTGGAAAAAGACTATTCTAGGAGTGAGGGTATTTTGCCTATCTTAACGGGGGGTACCCTTTGTTTTAATAATTAAATTCATATTATATTTGTGTAAATCATATTGTCCTTGCCATCGCTATTTTTTTATATTTATTAATTTTCTAGAACCTCATAGTAAAGCAAGATATTTAAAAAGTATGTTGTCCGCTAACACAAGATTTCTTATTGTAGTTTCTTTTGTTGTATTGGGTTTTTCTTGTTCCCCTTTTTGGGGGACTACCCACGTGGCGTTCACAACTGATCATTAAAGAGATGTAGCAAGCCTACATTTATTTATTATTTTACATTGTTATTTTTATGTCGTTTTAATTTTAAACATTTGGCAGCCATTAATCTAGGTGGTTGCTTTATTGTTACACATTGCTTGCTATTTTGTTTTATTGTATTTTGTTAATATATGTTTAGAAATCAGCTGTGGGAAATTTTGGTTCTTTACTGATATAACTGCCGTTATTGCGTAAAGTGTTCATTTCTTAGACTTCCAGTCCTGTATATTGCATATGCCATTAAAGTTTCCCAAAATCAATAAATTACTTTAAGAAAAACGTTAATTTTTAGTTGTTTTAATAATTCATAATATGACAAAAAAAACTCCTGCGTTTTTGTACCTTGTTTATCTATCATCTTGAACATTCCCGATACATAACCAGTCCAAAAATTTCTTTGCATATTTCATTTTTTCTTCAACAATATCTGTTTTCCATTACTTCTATTATTTTCGTTTAGAGCATATTTAAGTTGTCTTTAATCAATTCAATGGTAAATTAAGATACATTTGTTTAAAATTTCTTATTTAAGACAATGATTTATGTAGTTAACATACTAAAACTTATACAATTTTAATTTAAAATGTACAAAAACAAAATATATAAACATATATTATATAAATACAAATACGAACTAATGATGTCGACTAGGCTACACTGTGAGGTACAGTTTGTTAAATACATAATCTCTTCAACAACCATTACTGATTTATACCATAATAACTCTTAAGAAAAAGGTGTTTATTAATAAAGTACTTGATGAGACCCCTTACTCACAGTATGGCGTAGATTAACTAAAAGTTCCTCATAAATTTTAAACATATAACATAATCACAACCAGAATTCAGCATATCTTTTTGAGACCGTTAGGTACATGTGTACGAAATGAAAAATGTTTTTGGATACTCACGCTTCTTTAGTGGTTAACTCTTTCTGGTAGGCTATGGGACTTTGGATGGCCTTAAGGAAGTCCCTCTGTTTTTGAAGGGTGTCGTGGATAGTGATCAACCATTGTTCTTGCAAATCTACTGTTCCCGCTTGCAGGACGAAACCCAGGCAACGACTAGGATCCGTCGATTCTAATATAAAACAGTCTTCTTTTGTGCTTAAGGACATTTTGTTGACCTAAAACATATACATATATTAACTTAATATCAACTTAGTAATTGGCTTAGTAAAAGGCAAGGTAAAACTTGCCTCATACTCCATCAACATCTATTTTACGATCTTTCGACCAATGAATATACCGACCGGCGGGAAGACAACTAGGTGGTGGTCATACATTTATATTATAAATATAATATACAGTACGTTAAGTTTTAAATTAGATATACACCCTATAAAAATGGCAACACTGCGCCATGTTGACTTTTCCACGAACTTGCTTTGTTGCCCCGTCGCCAATAATTTACCATTATACAGTGGTTTTTTAAAGCGTTAACAGCGTAGATCTTTAATTTATTTTTGTAAACAACATGTCTGTTTATACGCCCAAAGAAAAAGTTCAAATAATAAAATAGTTTTATGGTGGTAATTCTGAACAACAGTGTGTAGATTTATTTTCTGTGTTTTTGAGGGGAGACCAATTTCTTGTGTACAGTTAATTCATAATATTGTTAAAAATTTTGAGTTATTATTGCCTTAAAAATTGCAGAGCACGTCACGTCAAAAATTGTCAAAAAAGTGTCACCAAAAAAAAGTTAAGGAAAGAGAATACCGGGATACAAAAAAATGTGCGACAATCGAGGTAGATTCAACACGTTTAAGTAGAAGCGTTGCTAGAGAGTTAGATGTTACTGTAACGAAAGTATGGAAAAAGCATGTTTACAAGAATTTTAAATATTCGAAAATTTTCGATTTCGTAATAATGCTTGTAAAAAAAGGTCAGAAAGAACAATAGGTCCTTTAACTCTTTCCGAAGTAGAGCAAGCATCATTGCGGTTAATAAAACTTGCACAATTGGATTCATTCGCGAAAAAAATATCTTTCTATCTAAATTTTAAATTCCAATAAACCATTACCAATCAAACATAAACTTTCAAATCTTACTCCATTTTTAGATGAAAACCATGTATTACGAGTAGGGGGGCGACTTAGATTATCTGGATTAGACTTTCACTCTAAACACCCTATATTAATTTCATCTAACCATCCTTTCACTGAGTTGCTATTTGAACATAAACATAAAGTCCTATTACACGCAGGTCCTCAACTCCTTCTCTCATCAGTTCGACAATATTATTGACCAATTCGGGGAAGAGACCTTGCAAAAAAAACTGTAAGAAAGTGTCTTACTTGTTTTAAATTTAAACCTACATTTTCCAGTTGTCCAGTAGATTTTGCAGGACCATTTTTACTAAACAATAAATCGGGTAAGGGAGCCAAAGAAATAAAACATTACGTTTGTGTTTTTGTATGCTTTTGTACCAAAGCCGTTCATCTTGAACTCATTACAAATCTCACAACCGACTGTTTCCTATCCTGCTTGAATCGTTTCATAGCTCGACGAGGTATCCCCAATGAGATTTATTCAGATAATGGATCCACTTTCGTTGGAGCTCGCAATGAACTTAAACAATTTGGTCAATTTCTGTTACAAAATAATACTTATATTAACGATTACACTATTCAACATAATATAAATTGGCATTTCATTCCACCGTATGTGCCCAATTTTGGCGGTCTTTGGGAGGCGGCAGTTAAAAGTATGGAACACCATTTAAAGAGGGTCTTACTCGACAAAAAACTTATCTACGAAGATTTTAATTCTTTGCTAATTCAGATCGACGAAGTCTTGAATTCTAGACCTATGTTTGCACTCTCTAATGACCCAACTGACCTAACGCCAATTACTCCTTCCCATTTCCTGATTGGCTGTTCTATTACAACCATTCCCGACACTGACTTAAGCACAATCCCAATAGACAGGTTCTCCAACTACAAAACGATTCGTCATAAGTATCAACAATTTTGGAATCGTTATGTGAAATAATACGTTTCGCAACTGACACATCAATACAAATGGAAAGAATCTTCGCCTCATTTGAATATTTGAACTTATAAACAACCACCATGTAGATGGACTTTGGGACGTATTATTAGCTTGCATTCCGGTAAAGATAAACTTTCAAGAGTGGCAGAGGTAAAAACAAACAATAAGTGTACCTATATGTAAATTCTTAGCCCTAAGTTTTAATTTGCCTAGACAGCAACCTTGTAAGCCCTAGGCAAAATCGTTACAATCTTATAAGAGTAGTATGTTTCCATATGTTGCCATAAGACCACAGTAAAGAACGTGTGAAGAGATTTCGTGTAATAAGTTATTTCTTCACCCTATCGATCCACTATTTACCACCACGATTAACCAGCTACCAGTCAATTTAAATCAACAATTTAAACAACGATCATCCTGAGGCTAGAGCCAAAATTTGGATGAACTAAAAAATCGAATAAGAAAAGTCTCCAATTCGATTACGGCAGAAACTCTTTCATCTACCCGCAGAAGTTTTTATGACAGATTGGGATACTTTTCAGCCGTAGAAGGTCAAATATTTGAATCATTTCTGTATGGCGTAACGAATTATTTCTTATTTTATTACGAATTATTTTCTATTTTCAATAAGAGTATAATTTTTGTTTTATCTTTTTAAAGAGATGCGCTTTTATTTTGAATTCAACTACAAAAAATTGTTCACACTATTAAAAACTGATACAAATGCACAGCCTTATAAAAGTCAGTGTATTTTTATCCAGTTTATGTACTCTAAGAAATGAACCAGGTATACCTAATGAAAACAAACATCGAATTCGAATGACGGAGATGTAAATCTCATGCATTGTTATGTGTTACAACTTACTAAATGATTTACTGTCGTAGTGTCGGAGGGGATCGGAGAATTACAATTCCTCCGTATTTTAGCGCTTAATGTAGTGTGCAATATATAATCCAAAACGTACTATATGAATATACAGAACTATAAAAGATCGAAGAAAGAACGAAACAGTGCACACTAAATAAAAGAATGTCTAATGATATTATATTCGAATTGTAAAAAATACTTACTTGAATATGAGCTTTATAAATATATTGCGGACTAGTGAACTGCGTCTTCTTTCCTACCACTTCAGAAAAAATAATACTTTGTTCGAAGAAAAATACATGCAAATCCTTGTTTTTGCCTATGATTGGATTCGATCCAGGTAGATCGGAAACTGTTAACATTCCGTGCAGAAGCAGAGTTCCTTGTGAAGTAATTTTACCCTAAAAATATATAACACATAATTAAATATATTACTTAGAATCAGTAAAAATATTTGTATAAAACCGGCAATTATTAATTGTCTTCTCATTCTCCCTAACCGTGATAAACCTTAAGTAGTCGAAACAATTATCTAATGTCACTTTACTATGTCGACTTCGTCTTCTTCTTTCTTGGTTCTACAAATCTATAGCCGCGTTTACTCTTTTCCTCCACTCTTGCGGTCTTGTGCAGCAAACTTCCATTGTTGTACCCTCATTATTTAGATCACTCTTTTCAACTTTTTCTTGGGCGACCTACTGACCTTCTGCCATCAGGCCTTTCTCAGAAGGTTGTATTTAGTACTCTTTTAACATTCGATCTCAGTACATGCCCTGTCCATCTTATCCGATTTACCTTAATGTATGGTACTGTTTTCTTCTCCGTAGAGTGCTTTGAGTTCCTGATTATGTCTCCACTCTCCTATTATTTCGACTCTACAAGGTCCAAAGATCGTCCTGAGCATCTTCCGTTCTAGAGACTAACAATTTTATTGTTTTACGTTGGCTCAGTGTCCACGTCTCACTTCGATACGTTATTATGTAGCGGATTAGTTTTATATACCCTTGTGTTAGCTGTCTTTGAGAGCAATTTTGATTTAAGTTCCGTCGCTAGGGAATTTACGTTCTATTTCCTGACATGATTCTAGCTGCTACATCTTTTTCATAACTATTTTCAGGTATGATCACTGATCCCGAGTATTTGAATTCTTTGACAACTTCGAAATTGTATTCACTATGGTCACGCCTATATTTAATTCATTGACATATGTTTTACCAGATTCAGAATTAGCAACCACACGTGACGTCTTCGTGGTCCCACATTGCCGTTGAACTGCAGTTGTTTTATGTTATGTTTTTATTATCCAATCATCAACACAGAGCCTGTAGAGTCAGTCCAATATTTTGTCGTCTGCAAATAGTAGGGCGCTTAAGTGAGCATGTCAATAGAGTTGTACACCGCAATGTTTTGACTACTTGGTTATTTCGATTTTTTTTTTCGGTTCTTTTCTCACCAGTGTTCACCACTACTTTCGTCTGTGGTAGTACAAAATTTTTATTGCCTTTGTAAGATGTGGAAGGGAGCCGTTGTCTTTCATTATTTTCTCGACGAGTTGTTTGATTACAAATATATTACCACTACATGAATCTATTTTGTACTTGTATAGTTAGGTAAAGTACTTCAGTTAGAACCTTTAGTCTGTTGTTTACGGTCTTTGCGGCGATTTTATATACAGGATTTAGTAAACTAATGCCTCACAATCTGGAGTCGCTTCTTTTGCCTTATATAAATAAAGAGATGACCTTCACTCTTTTCCATGGATTTGGAATTTTATACCTCTGTCAATACATATTAAAAATAGGGCAGAAACTGTCAGCATATTTCATTATTTTTGTATTTATCTGCAACTTTCCTATTTTTCATATTTTTAAGAGTGGTTCATCCATTGTTATTTCGTCAACTTATACGATTTTACTATTGTCGTTCACATATGTCTTATTAGTTCAGATTAATTCTTGGTTTTTCCAGGGTGCTTTGTAGTGGTTTATCTATTGGTCATTTTTGAATAGATTCAGTTTCGCCGCATTTTTTTGTATGATTTAAATGCAACATTACTTTATATACTAATGGCGAGCTTGGTGAGTATGTTATATTGCAAATACAACCTGAAAAGTCTTCTAAATTAAAGCATTAGAGCAGGTATTTGTAACAAAATCTTGAAGTGATCTGAAAATATGTCGTTTGAAGGAAGTTATAGTAATATAACAGAAAGTTTGCACAAAAAAGCACAGGAAGCATTAGGAAGTAAACATCGGCAAAAAAGCAATAATTTATGGTAGTCAGATGTTAGAAGTCGAAGAACTAACAAACAGAAAGAAAGAGTACTATCTAGAGTCGTTAAATATGAAATCAATTGAAGAAAAAGGAGCATAAACCGGGGATAAACAGGAAGTTCTAAATAAAATAAATCATCTAAGAAATGAGATGCAAGATACAAAATGTCAAGGTTCGGAAACTACTTCCTTGTAGCATGGTTAAGCTAAATATTATCTTTTTATGTGAATAAGCCACAAATTATTGGTTGTGATTGTGATGAGAATCACATTTTTAATTAACTAATATTTGACGTTTCGATTTCCACTCCGGAAATCGTTCTCAAAAAAAAATTTATTCAAAATGTCATTAAATAGATGGATACAGTAACGGAAGAAGATGCACAGAAGCATGGAGATTTATTAACAGAGTTAAATTAACCGGCACTGAAAGAGTATCATTTCAAAACATATCAGAAGAACAGTGGTTACAACACTACAAAACGTATTAATTGAAACAAGACCACAATATATTCAGGGAGAAACATTGGTTAGCATTGAAGGAGAACAGATGCAAATGGATGAAGAAATAGTAAAAATAGCAAACTAAAAAATGGAAAATCAAGTGAATTATTAAAAAATGACACGAAGAAACTGATAACATCTTTACCAAATGCCTGAATGGACAGGAAGTTCTTAACCAATGGGAAGTGTCTTAAACCAATATTGTCTATCTGCAAAAAAGGCAAGACGCGGTCCGTTCTGGTATTTTTATTCAGGGTTCCTTGTTCCTTCTTCATAGAATTATGTTGTTTCATTTCTCTTCCTTGCTCTGATACTTCTATTCTATATTCTATACTTACAATCAAAAGTCAAACGATAAATGTTAAGAATGAAAAGAAAAATGCTTACCTCAAATCCTTGTAGTCTTCCAACATCCATCATATCATTAGCAGTCTTTGGTACGATCACCATTATATTGTATGCTGCCCTAAGCGGTTCAATCTCCGCCGTTATCCCCGCCCTTTCAGTATATTTCAAAATATCCTTAAGCATCAATTGGTATTTCATGATTCTTTGCACAGGCTTGATTAACAAATCACAAAGTTGCAACTTATGTCCTAATTTTACCCGTAAATCTTCGAAATAGGTCTCTAGGTATTCGGAAACTATATATTCGGATACATGTTTGTTCTTACAATAGATAACGTACATTTGTAATTTGCGCTCATAACGTTTGAAAAGCGAAGCTAGTTCAATGGGATTTTCTACGGCTTGTTTTAGGGATTTTAAGAAAAAGCTAAAACAAAAAGATATATATTTTAGTTAATTCCAGAAAAAATGTTACACTACTCATGAATTTGTTTTTTGGTATGTATGCATCTATATATTTCTTTAGAAATAATAGATAATGTTAGACAATATTAGAAAATTACTCAATAAGAAATCATCAATAGCCTTTCAATGGGAAATATTTCGTTATAAAAAATTTTAGCTTCATTCCCAGATATAAAACTTTACACTAAAAACGGCGTGGCATCATTGTAATCTCACGCCGTTTTCAACGTGTTAACAAATTGCATATAAATGATGAGGTACTTTTTCACTTTGGTTTTATTAGTAAACAAAATTTTAGATACTGGGCAGGAGAAAACCCTTGTCTGCTTCATGAAACACCTCTTCATGCTCAAAAAGTGACAGTATGATGTATGGTTTCGACAAATAGAATTATCGGTTATCGGATAACGCTCTTAATGCTTTGTTTCCAGGGCGTATTGTTTCTCGAAACGGAAATAACAGTTGGCCTCCTCAGTCTCACGATCTAACTGTCAGCGACTTCTTTTTGTAAGGTTATGAAAAGTCAACAGTGTTTGAAAGTGATCCACCCAGGATAAATACTTTGGAAAAACTTTTTAGTAGACACTTATACTGGACGAAACTTTGTCAAACATAATAAGAGATAAATCAGAGAACATTTTGCACGAATTTAACTTCGTTTGGGAGAAGCACGATAGAAAATGTGTGCTCGTAGACAAAGCAGAAATCATTTTTTAGAGGAGGCGATATTTAAGAGAAATTCGAAAACTGACAAGAGAAAGAAAGTAATTTCCTGCCATAAAAACTGTGTTAGCATGCATTTCCAAATCAACTATAACTATCAGGCAAGACAGTTTGTTGTCATCGATATTTCCTATTGCGAGAAACCTGGATTTATGACGCGGTCACACGTGTTTTTATCCAATAGCTTATCAATGATTATGGAATATCTATCAGTAACCGGTGGCATACCGCGATTAAAAACGTATAGACCATGATATTATAAATACATAATACCCTTTATTACATAAAAGTTGACCTTATAAGTTTAATAGAAAACGCTGATTCAGTTTTAAGGAGACAAGATTTATGTCTAGTCATAAGTAAAAATACATGACAATTATACCGATCAAAGTGAACTGTTTGTACCGTTCGCTGCAAAGATATACTTGGGATACAGGACAAAACTCATAAAATATAAAACCAAGAGGTCGGACTTATGTAGTATTGGGCAAATTACGCCATATCTGCGAAACAGACAAACTAACTACTTTTAAGGTTTGAATTTTAACCAGCAATAGAACGCGCATTATTAAGAGTAAATCTACAATTATATTAAAAGGCTACTGGTTACAGAATTGTCGAAACCAGCAGTTCCTATTTTCTTTTTTCGGAATAATTTTCCTTTGCTGGAACTCCAACCCTTATGACCAAATAAAAATGTGTTGTTGTATTTCAGTAGAGTGATCCCATTGGCTGTTTAATTTGGTACCGAGGTATTAGTAGCTGTTTACCGTGTCAATTTTGGCTGTTGGTTAACCAAAAGCAGTTTATTTAATATCGCGCTCACTGACTACCAAGTACTTTGGAAAATATTGTTTTAAAACCATCCAAGCTATCTGCAAAAACGACTGCGTGTCAGGTGTATCTCTGGTTGTTTGCACGAACTCCGTTGACTAAAACGTCTTCCTGTAGTTCTCCCAGTGTTTTCTCGAAGATATGTTCAGAGTACATGTTAAATGTACCGGGGATAGAATTCATCCTTTTATCAGTCCTCTATGTATAGAGATTGCCTCTATCAACTGGTGACCCACTTAAATATTGGCAGTTTTGTTGAAAGGATTACTATATTTTAAGTCTTTATCATCTAAGCCGGTTCCTTAAAATTGTTATGGTTATTCTGTTTTATTCTATTAAATACCTTTTTGTAGTTGATACAACAAATGCATACGTCACAGTTAACATCACTGTACCTTTGATTTAGAACATACTTATGCACTAGCAACCAATGACATGACCCAAATCAGATTCCAAATAATCCAAAAAATAATAGAACAAAACACAATTCGCGAAGAATGGAGATCAAGCATCCTAATAACTCTCTTCAAAAAGGGAGACAAATCGGACCCGGAAAATTACAGAGGAATTAATTTATTAAACACAACACTAAAATTAACAACCAAAGTGACAAATAAACTAAATGAAATTATAACACTAGCAGAAGAACAACCAAGTTTTAGGTCGGGAAGATCATGCACCGACGCTATATTTATAATGAGGCAAGTGCAAGAGAAATCATAAGAATACAACAAACCGGCATATCTATGTTTCATGGACCTTAAGAAGGCATTTGACCGGGTCAAATTAAAGGAGGTTATCCACTTATTGTACGCAAGAGAGATACCTCTAGGAATAATCAAAACGATCGAAAATATCTACCAAAACAACACAATAAAAGTAAAAGTAGAAGAACAACTAACCGACGTTATTGAAGCTGGCAATGGGATAGGACAGGGAGATTCCCTGAGTCCTCTATTGTTCAAACTGATTATGGATGAAATAATAGTAAAAGAACTAAAAAAGGATATCAGGGGGGAAAACAGTTTCAAATAATCTGCTATGCAGACGACGCAATACCTCTCTTAAAGTGAAGACGATTTACGTATGCTACGCCCATTTAATATAACCGCCAGAAAATTTAACATGTTAATTTTTCCAAAAAAGACAAAATGAATGGTTACAAAAGCAAATTTATAAGATGTAAATTGGAGCTGGAAATTCAAATAATCCAACAAATGATGGAGTTTAAATATCTAGGCATCACATTATCTAGCTATGGAAAGCTAGAAACTGAAGTGAAAGATCAAGTGAATAGAGCAAACAGAGCCGCAGGCTGCCCTAATGAAACAATATGGAGAAATAAAAATGTCGAGAAAGAAATAAAAGGCATCCTCCTCCTAAGTGCCTTCTCTGTTGAGGTTGGCGATCAATATTTCTCTCTGTTCTGGGCTTGATGCATTAATTAATTTCCTCTTGTGTGGGTCCAATCTCTGATGTTTCGTAGCCAAGATTTTATCTTTCATCCTATGCCCCTTTTACCTTCAATCTTGCCTTCTAATATTACCTGGAGCTGCTCAAATTCCCTATGGCGCATTATGTGTCCTAGATATGACGTCTTTCTAATTTTGATAGTATTGACCAGATGAGGGCGTGTGTTCATTGCCCTCAGTACTTCTTCATTCGTAGTTCTGCTGGAGCAGCTTATTCTTAGCATTCGGCGGTACATCCACATTTCAAATGATTTTAATTTGTTGACGTCATACTGTTTTAATGTCCAGGTCTCACAGCCATATAGTAATAGAGACCACACATAACACTTTAGTGTTCTCCATCTTATTGAGGCTGATAGCTTGGGGTTACAGGGCTTTTTACGCGTATTCATGAAACCAGATCTTGTTATTTTAATGCGTCTTCTAATTTCTTAAATAAAAGGCAGAATTTACAAACCATTTATCAGACCAATAATGACATACGTGACAGAAACACGACCTGACACAGAGAGGACAAAAATGATGTTAGAAACAGCAGAGATGAAAACACTCCAAAAAATTGATGGTAAGATACTATTAGAGACAGCTAGAAGTACAGATATACCACGTAGATGCAAGACGGACAAAATAAATAACTGGTTAAGAAATAGAAGACTAGAATGAAACGATCATATAAGCCGAATGATAACAAATAGAGTAGTAAAAACGGCAAGAGACGGTTCCCCAATAGGAAGACGATCCTACAGGCACATTGAAAAACAGACAGTCATGTCTATATAAAAAGAAGAAAAAGAAATCAGATTCCTACAAGCACCGTAGGACAGTTTTTGTAGAACTGAACTGTTGGAGGGGGGTTTGATGTTGTATTGATACAAAGGTCCTGAGTATAAATAAATGTCCACGGCCAAATCAAAGATCCATCGGGTGTTGGCGGAGAGCTTATATTATTACATGTAGAAGGACTGCCGAGGACTTATTAGTATTATTATAATACTTAATGGAAGATCTACATAACGATAACCTTTTCACTTTTCCTTTCTTTAAATGAAGAAATTAGTAGATTTTATTTTTTAAGATGATTTTCATCTGCTTAAGCAGTTGACCAATGATCAATTAAACCAGTATTTCTAATTAAGACTGATATGATACTTTTTAAATAGACATTACAAAAACATCTAGATTTTAATTTGAATATATAATATTCAGGAAGTAAATTACAAACTTAATAAGTATTAGCATTTCAGTTTTAAATAGAATAAAAATATAAACAATTCTACCAAGTTAAAGTGCGGAAACGAAACAACCAAAAAACCCAATTAAATTTTTACATACCTTCTAGAAAAAATATTATATAAATGTTAAATTAAACTCTAACGTTTAGTATATTTCCCAGGTGATTTCCGAAGTAAATTAAGTTTGTTTTTTTATTTTTTATTTTATTTTTACTTTATTAGCATACCTGTGCATCTGCTTCCGCATTTACACCAGTAATAGTGTTAAAATGTTAAAAAATAATGAGATCAAACTTTAGAAGGTCAGGATATCAATGAGGTAGTTTGATCTTTGTTGTTTATGATTTATCGCTAAATGTGAATCACGGTGACCTAACATTTGTTAATCACCAAGTAAATATACTTATCAGTAAGGTATTTTAATAACCTAGTTTTAATTCTATAAATCTAATTTTATGTTCATTCAAATTAGTCAACATTTTTGAAATCAATAAATCAATGAAATAAAAAAGGTAATCGAATATTTATAATTGGTACCTTGTTTCTTTTATATATTTATTATATATACATACATATATATTTTGTGTCATTTATTAGTTTCTTAACGATAAGTCGCACTTTGTTTTAACTGTAAACTTGTTACTTCTCCTAAATAAAGCTCAAAACCCAAAATGTTGCTTTTAATTTAATATTAATTATTAAAGTTAATTTACAAAATACAGTACCAATGGTTTACAACTGTAAACAGATAGTTAAAATGTCAACGAGACATCACAATTTCAATGTGACCACCTAAATTTTTTGCCCGCCAGTGTGAAGTCATTTCGTATTAGAGACAAACAAATAACATAATTACAACAAATGGTCGAATTGAGCTCCTGGGTTTAATTGACAGTATCCAAGACGTCCAATGAATTCTTGGGTTACTCGGTTCTTAGTTTACTTTACTTTTTAAATATCCCCAAATAGAAAAGTCCATGAGATTCAAATCTGGCGACCTAGCAGGCCATTCAGTGTGGCCGCGTCATACAATCCAGCGATTGGAAAAAGTTACATGTAGAAAATTTCTAACCACTACAGCATAACGTGGACTTGCTCCATCCTGATAAAACCAAATGGTCGGATCTATTTGACCAGGATTATTGATATCTGGAAATGTTGCGGTTAAAAATGGAACTACGTAGGTTTGCAACATATCTAAATACCTTTCACCGTCACAGTACCGCCAAAAAAATACTGTCCTACAATGGTATTCCTAACAATCCCTACATTTAGTTTTTGGGTATATTGGGTCCAATAAACTTACATTGTCCAATTGGGATTTTCTGTTGCCCAATAACGACAATTTTGCCTATTAACGGTACCATTTAAACAAAAAGTTGCCTCGTCGGAAAACAAGATATTATATTCAAATCCATTATGTCGATTACACAATTCTCGCATATTTTCGCAAGACTCCATGCGTCTATCAAAGTCGTCTTCATTGAGTTCATGTAGAAGTTTAATTTTATATGGATATAATTTGGCCTTTTTTAGAATTTTATAAAAACAGCACCACGACAGATCTCATTGTCAGCTGATAAAGTTGTAATTGAAGAATGAGGATTCTCTTCAATTTCAAGTAATATATTTAATTGATTGTCGTCGGTAACAGTAGGTCTGCCACTCTTGAGTTTATCTCTAACATGGCCAATATCATTAAATTTATGCAACATTTTGCCTAGCGTAGCTTTACTTATTGGTACTCGATCAGGATATTTTTCATTAACGATATCGCATACTTCCGCCATACTTCAATTACGATCGCCGTAACCTACGATCATCAAAACTTCTATTGGTTTTTTTTCTGACAGCACTATCCTAATTTCAAATAATTTCTATTAGGGTAATATTTCTCAAAAAGATACTAGTGCACACTTCTAAATCGATGTGACACAACAAATCAATTTAATATTGATATATCCAATGGTAACTACGAACTTACTGTCTGGTTGCTAAGGATATGTCTTCACAGCCTACTTGATTTTTGGTAATATACTGAGTACAGTCGTTACCAATTTATTTTATTGCATTGTTGATCTACAGCCCATTGCAAAGCAATTATCATTTGAATGGAACTGGTTATCTTTAATAGATAAATAATCTACCTTCTGTATCGTACAATATGCCACTCCATTCGAGCATTTGTTGTAATTATGTCATTTGTTTGTCTTTAATATGAAATGACTTTTTTAATAATTTTCTTTGTAAAATAAATTTTGAATTAAATTTTAAGAAATACGAGTACTGGTTTCCTTTACACTTTGTATACTGAAGTTTGAATGTGATGAGTTTGGTACGGTTGTACTCAGAAAAATATGGGCTTTTAATTTTTTAGGTAAAAATATGCCCTTTCCATTTAAACAAAATTATCGATGACGTCACACCTGCTAAGATAGTTATTTTTTTCCAAAAAGGTTAAAAAACAAAAATAAATATCGACCTGTCAGAGCTTTACCTCTGAAATGAGATAATAGGCCGTTTCTACACTTTATGAACACACTGTATGAACGTGTGTGGTTGTTTTTGATTATAAACTCAAAATTTTTTTTATAATCAAAATAATGGACAGAAGCAGTAAAACTTTCATTATTTCTGAGATATACTGACATTTTCAGTTAATAATTAATATTGAATTAATAGCAATATTAGAACTAGAGTATTGAGATACTACGTGTTCTCTGTCCTGTTGTATGGAGTTGAGGCCTGGACAATTACAGAGGCGACAGAGAAAAAACTCATTAACTTTGAAATGTGGTGTTATTGAATAATGTGGAAAATATCTTAGACACATAACAAACACATAACAAATGCGGAAACCCTACGAAGAATGAAAAAAGATAAAGAAATACGAATTTATGCGGCTGGTCATACAGAGGAAGGTGGAAGGTGGAAGGCAGAAGAGGACCGGGGAGAAGACGCACGTCCTGGTTGAGGAATCTGAGACAATGGAGTGGGAAAACGTCAATAGAACTTTTCAGAACGGCTGCAGATAGAGTCAAATGGGCCATGATGATCGCCAATGTCCTTAGGGATGGGGCACGTTAAGAAGAAGAGCAATATTTTGAGTTTTGAGCTTTATTTAGGAGAAGTAACAAGTTTACACTTAAAACAAAGTGCGACTTATTGTTAAGAAACTGACAAATGACAAAAAAAATATTAAAACTAAACACTGTTGGAAAAACATCTTCATAAATAGCGTGTATTTCCCCCTCTTTCATTAATGACAGCTTGCAGGTGAAGAGGCATACTTTCAATTAAATTACTGATCACATTCTGGTCCATGTTATCCCATTCTTGTAGTAACAACTCAGCAGCTCATAAGCGGTTCTTGGAGCGGGTGTATGCCTTCGGATACTTAGGCATAACTTCCCAGACATGTTCGATAAGATTAACGTCTGGACTGAGTGGTGGCTAATCAAATCGCCTAATTTCCACTTCACCAAAATATTCTCTGAAAACTCTCGACAGTATGGGGTCTAGCTTTATCTTGCATAATAGTCATGAAAGGCATAACATGATTATCTAAAACTTCTGTAATGTATCTGTGAGCCGTAAAGGAGCCATTTTGTATGATAACTAACTGAGATGACAAGATGTGCGTGCTTTTAAAGTAATTACTGCCCAGACCATAACCGACCCACCGCGAAATGGGAGTCCCCCATCAATATAAGCTGAAGCATATATTTCTCCGGGTCTTCTACATACTCGACGACCGACGTCCGTCTGATACATTGAGACAAAAACGGGACTCATCTGAAAACAGTACGTTGCACTAGTGTGAAAGCAGTTATTTTATAAAAAAGTAGTAAACGTCCTAAATACGATGACAGTACGGGACTGAACTGAGAAATATGAACAGCAAATAATACATCATTTCTCGGAAAGCAATATATCAGCGCCTACTAAGAAACCGATATAACCGTAAACAAATTATTACCTCAAAACAAAAAATTTATATGTGATCTAAATTTTTTGCCCGCCAGTGTATTATTTCTCTTTAAAGGTCGATTTATAAACTCGCGATCATAAAATCCGGGTCATCTTGAAAATCACTGATATTTCATTTTTAACGAGCTTTATCGTAAATAATAATAACACAAATACAAACTAATGCATGTTTCTAATAATTTTTGCGGTTTCCTTTGTAATAAAGAATTACAATAGTGCCGATTTCGCGGTAAAGTGCACACTTTGCAAAATAAACGCTACCTGTAACTGCCGCTTGTTTTAAATGTCTCATTTGTGCTTCGACTTTCTGTTCAAATGCAATGGACAAACGTTTATTATTGCCACCATTAGTGTTTATTAGTGCCATTATTAGTGTTTATTTTTTGCCAAAAATGCCTTTGACTGTTGTTGAAACGGCACAAATTGTTGCACTTGTGGAAGACGGTCACACTCAACAGCAAGTCGCAAGAACTGTTGGCGTAAGCCTTTCTACGGTTCCACCAGTGCTTCAACGCTTTCAGTAGGCAAGTTGGCTAACCAGACGACCTGGCTCTGGACGAAGTGAACGACCACGCCACTAGATGACCGTTTCCTTGTGTTTCAAGCTTTACGAAACCGGACCTCAACTGCGGTTATGCATCAAAATCGTCTAGAGGAAGTACGAAATCGCAATTTTAGTGTTGCAATAGTCAGAAGAAAACTTGGTTCTTCTTGACTATCTTCTCGGGTAATGGCTAGAGGACCGCCACTTCGCCGGGTGCCTCGAGTTGGCCGACTAGCTTTTGCTCGACAATACGCGCATTGGGAAATTAACGATTGAAGCAAGTGTTATTCTCAGATGAATCCCGTTTCTGCCTAACTGGACCCGATGGACGTGTAAGAGTTTGGACGAGAACCGGTGAACGATTTTCACAAGCTTGCATTGTTCCAAGAATGCCATTTGGTGGAGGCTCGGTCATGGCTTGGGGAGGTGTATCTTCCGACTTCCACACAGAATTACCCTTCATCGAAAATAGGTCCCTAAATGCACGAAGGTACATTACGGAGATTCCAGAAGAACATGTTATGCCCAACCTGGCAGGGCTTCGATAAAACGCCGTTTTTATGCAGGACAACGTGCGACCGCACGTTGCCAGGATCAGTATGTAATACTTGGACGAGGTTGGAATTATGAGGGTACCCTGGCCAGCTAGGTCTCCGGACCTGAATCCCTTTGAACATCTCTGGGACGATTTGAAAAAACGTATTCAAACCCATACACTTTCTCCTAACAACACACAGGAGCTTAAGGATCTGTTAGTGAGAGAGTGGAATAACATACCACAACATGTAATACGGAGAAAAATTGAGAGTATGCCCCGTCGTCTGCAAGAGGTTATTAGAGCAAGGGGAGGCAATACACGATATTAGTCATTGAAATTTCACTGATGTTTTACCACGTTCTGTATTTTCCATTTTTTTTTTCGTATGTCTGTTTTAGCAACAATTTGATTTGTTTTCTGTATTTTCAGCAAAAACAATAAAAAACCATTTTTTTTTCTTTTAAAACAAACATTGATGACAAATAAAAAATACATTAGCCAAAAAAAGGTTATTACTGCGCCAGAGGCAAAAATATTTAAGAAACTTGAAATTTTCAAGATGACCCGGATTTTATGATCGCGAGTGTACATATCAGTGCCGTATCCGTTCCGTGTTATGTGTGACAATACCCGCCAAAAAAAAACCATTATTTTCTCTTGTGTATATTTATACAATGGCGTTTTTCGGACGGGTCCTGTCCGTGCCCGGCCTGAAATTAATCCCAAACGATATTTTTGTTTTCGGCACTGGCGATGCACGAAAATGACAGAGACCGCACGGACTTTTATAAACACGATTTTATTATTCTGTACATAAAAAAAAGAAAATGAAAAAAGAGTACTGCAACATTCTAAAATATTCGTGAAATTTTATTCATCGTCCAATAATTCTCTGTATATTTTGAATTCTCCTTCGGTTTGTCCTTTTTCCTGCTACAAGGCAGTTGTATGTAAATATAAGATTAAACATACCCGGACTCGGCACTGACACGGAACGGACACGGCGCGGATATGTATAGATCGACCTTTAACCTTTAGAATGGAACAACTTAAATTAAAAATTTTTTTTGAATAAAATCCTTTATAAAAAGGTATATAAAAAACCCAGTTGGGCTATGTTGCATTGACAAAACGTTTTCGGAATAAATATTCCATCATCAGTGTCAAGTTAATACATGGATGTAGCCACTAAATATGTGGGTAAAAACCCTTTAAAAATTATTAAATGAGATTTGATTTACATTATGTCTAATTTACAGTTAAGATGTTAAAGTTACCGTTGGATTGGTAACATGGTGACATATGACTCTACGTTAGTTGCGAGTCCTGAGACGGTATGTCTACGAGGACTTTGTCAAAGCAACTGATTGAAATGACAATCTTGGCAGGTTAAGACGGAAGTTATGACTTAACCTGCCAAGATTGTCATTTCAATCAGTTGCTTTGACAAAGTCCTCGTAGACATACCGTCTCAGGACTCGCAACTAACGTAGAGTCATATGTCACCATGTTACCAATCCAACGGTAACTTTAACATCTTAACTGTAAATTAGACATAATGTAAATCAAATCTCATTTAATAATTTTTAAAGGGTTTTTACCCACATATTTAGTGGCTACATCCATGTATTAACTTGACACTGATGATGGAATATTTATTCCGAAAACGTTTTGTCAATGCAACATAGCCCAACTGGGTTTTTTATATACCTTTTTATAAAGGATTTTATTCAAAAAAATTTTTTAATATATGGTATACAGCCAAATACAGGAACTTTGTTTCCTTGTGGAACTTAAATTACATTCGGAAATAAATGATAGAGACTCAATGAAAGTTCGGATTATTACGTACGTAATTGGTAGTGATCTTTAAAGTAGATTTTTTACTGTGCCAAGAAATAGATAGTTATGCATGTCGTTTCATGTATCCGGCAAGTAAGGATTCGCAGATAACATCGTCTCGCTTCGCTCTCGAATATCGGTATTACCGGAAGTGACATGTTAGTCAAATTTAAATCACATACATTTTTTTTAAATAGTCATATTTTATTGTTTTTCTCCATAACAGATTTATTTACTCATGTTTAAAAAGAAAATAAACTTACTTTTTATGCCAATCATAAATGACTTCGATATTTCCAAAGACTAGTTTGTCCTTTCCATCCTTCAAATCCTCTGGCATGGGTATTTCACATTCGGGATCCTTCAGAGTAGCTATGTAACCATCAACGATTAAAGACAAATCTCTAACGTACGCTTCTTCGGTATCTATCAACTCCTGCAGAACGTATTCCCTTTTCCTCAATAAGATTTCTGTCTTCTTGGCGGTGTCCATGTTATCTTCGGACGGCTTGTCGCTTTCATCGCCACTGAAAGCCAATCCCGTGGCTTCGTTGGAGAAACCTATAGTAAGCAAGTAACCGAAAATAAATATGTGAATTGGACAATGTCCATAAAAAAATAAAAAATGTCCAATAAAAATATAAATTGAACAGTATATAAATGGTGTAATACACTATCACGACAGATATTGATTCAAGATATTGACGACAAAAATTTTACTAATATATTTTTAGTATAATTAAATTAAGTTTTAAGCATAACAAAATAAACAAATAAGAAAACGAAAATACGGATCGCATACTGTAATAACAAAAAATGTAGTGATCAATTATTCATAATCAGTTGCATCACTCTCATTATGAGCCAAAGTCTTCTTTAGAACAATATTCCATTCCCTACTGTAGTGCCACATTTCTTCATCCTTTAACCACGATAAATTTTATGTCATCTTCTAATTAGTTGTGCCTTTTTCTTGCTTGATTACGTTACTTCTAAGGTTTCACCTTAATCAATTTCATAACGACAGGCTTTGCAAAAGTTCCCTACAATTCAAAGCTATAAGACCTATTCTACAATCCCTGCTCTTTCACTTTTCCATATATTCTTCCTAAAATTTTCGTAAATCAATCAATACCAATCAGTTGGCAGTTGGTATTTTCGTAAATCTTTTCTGTTATGGGGGTTGGCTATTTCGTTTAGAACATTTTCGTATCGTTTTTGTCTTTTTCCGCATGAAAGTCCAAATATATTTATAATCTTCCAGGGTTGATCGGTTTCTGGGCTTTGCTTTGCTTCATTCTCGATCATCTTCGCCACACCAGTCTTCATTTCTTCTAGCTTAACTAAATTTCAAAACAGTGCTGTGTGTACTGCTTCATTGTATTGAGCTCAGTATTCCTGTATGCTTAAATTTTCCACGAATCACCAATTACGAATAAATCAGGATGAAGGAATATATTCTGACATAATTATCCAAAACTAGGATGGAAAATAAGATGGAAAAATGAGAGGTCAAGAAAACTAGATGATTGGCGAGGTAAGATAAAATAGTATAGGAAGAAATCATTAATCTTAATCAATTATGAATCGTCATCTTCTTACTTTACAGTATGTCATAATATGGAAATGAGGTTGCAATATATATAAAGTGTCCATGCGTTACTAAGTAAGTATATTTTGGACTAAATGGTTTGCATTAAAAACTAGAGTTCATTACCTTGAGCTGACAGATCCCCTCCGTACTCCGAAATGGCATTTTCTGACTTGGCATCTCGCATAAGAGAATGACGTTCCTGGTTTTCTGAATGTTGTTCCTAAAAAATTATCGATTAAAAATAGTAATCTCAAAATTAATTAACATTTAAAGTACACACTTTTAAATGTACTTTAACACTAATGAAACGATAGCTTTTTACGAAGGGTTACTTTAAACTGAATTTGCGTTTAGTGAAAAATAGTGATGATTACCTAAAACCAAAATCACGATGCTACATCATCAACTCTTCATGAATAAAAAATTACTGTTATTGGCAACAAACTACAAAACATTCTTACAAAAAAGGAAAAAAATTTTTTTTTTTAATTATTCAAAGGGATACATCATGCTTGTATCATTTACTCATGCAGAATACAAAATACATTTTCTTTATAATTTATATACAGATTTGATGTATTTCACGTCTGAGAATCGCTACTTAAATAACAAATAAAAATGTGTAATAATATTAAATAAAAGATTTTATATAGTTGTAGAAGATTTTTGGATAGAGGTGGAGAATCTTCTTCAGATATATTTGATAAAGTACTGTTGTGAATCACATACCCCTGATTGCGGCCCTGTGCGTTAGAGAAATTCCAGAAGCCTCTCTAAAACGCCAAAATGTTCCACGAACTGATTCTATCGACGCAGAGATCATCTTCGAGAATTACGGAGTTCTCATCACCCAGTCAACTGTTTTCCAGACAGTTCTATTCTCATTATATAAGCCAGCAGAGGCGGGATTTGAGATTAGTATCGTCGATTCTACGAATCTGTGCGAATTCTTCCAAGCGATAATAATTAATGTAATAAGTAATTGTAATATTTGTAATTAAGTGAGTTTTTAAATTAAATAAATTTTATTTCTTATGGTTTTTAAAAATGTATTCAATGATAAATAGTTTTAAAAACTAAATATGTCGCGTCATATTGTTACGTCCATTTGTTGAGGTAATACATACTCAATACTTTGTTCAGGTATCATCTGTTTTAGCACAATCTTCGTTGGCGGCGAATTATTACTAAAAAGAATGATTGAAACCTTCAATGTATTGCTATCGTGGAAAAGTAATATTTTGGCGCCCTGAGATTTGGAATCTTTTGGTCGTGACAGCCATGTCTGCCAACATTGTCCAATTATTCTAGCGAACAAAAAAGAAATTCTTCCAATCAGATGGATTCAATGAGCAAGATGGAACTTTAAATGCGCAAATTGGAAAAAATTCGCTTATGAACGTAGGATGTATACCACTTATTTGTAAAAACGATGTCCGATTTCTCAGAGCAGTAATAAGCACAGCCAAGAACTGAATGCCAAGAGATTATCTAGAAGAATATAACACTGACCGGTCTCAAAATTGTGAGGTCAGAACCAGATACCAAAACTTGCTTAACACTGGCGATCAAAAGATTGTAGACCAGTTTATGCACAGCCTAAATGCAGCAAAACAGCGGAAGTTGACTGACTAGAAAATTATGTCGAAAAATATAGCCCCTAATAAACCTACTTGGAGATGAAAGATACCCAGAGATAAAGCTTGTATAAGAAATATCGAGAAACGTTTACCAACTTTAAAACCATAATCGATAGAAACCGAGCACTCTTACCGTTTCACAATAGAAGAAATATCAGATTCGCTGAAAGGCGCTATTCCTGGAAAAGTTTCGTGGTTTGTCTCTATACACGACGAATTCCTCAAAAAAAAGCTAAAGAAATTATGACTAAAGGTCTAGAAATTATAATGGCTCACAGAAAATTTATAGCTTAGAATAAGTTTGAAACTCATCATATTGTTCTGAAGTTATTTTCTTGTGGCATTTTTAACATAATTTATTATTTTTATTGATAATCACAATTTTAGTTTGATATTTTGAGAACGATTTTTTGTAACTCCTTTCTTGGTCGAAGAATATCTTTCTTCCTCCTCTTCGCCCACTTCTTCTCATTCTTCTTTTTCGCTGCTTTCTTCCTCATCTTTCCCTTGGATCCTGGGTAGAAGGTTGCCTGCATCCATTCATACCTTCATATCATATCTTTTCGTCTTCTTTCATACTTGTATCCATACATATTGAAAATATGTTTTGACGTATTAATAATATTTAAAACATAAATATAAGCAAAGTAGAACAAGAATTAAATGTTTACTCCTGATTTACGAAGTCGATTATTTAAAACTTATTGGGCAAACAAAACGACTCTTTAAGAACAAAATCATTGAAATAGACGAAACATCCTCATACATACAGAGAATAAGACCCATAAGTTAACTTTGAGACTATTAAAATCCGTAAATTATCACATAAACATAAATATGAATTATCAACTCAAGACAAATAATTACGAAACACGAATATACAATTTTTTTAAAAATAAATGTAGCTGTCAGTGTTTTATTTATCTACACAGTTTCCAGTTAGCTACATAAGCGAATAACCAAATGAGTACAATAAACTACTGGCGCAATCTGGCAGAAGAGTGGAACTTACCCATCTATAAAAGACAAGCTGAATTTTATTAGCAATGTAGCGAAACATTTAGTCCGTACACTTTTTATCATTTCAATCAGTGAAGTGAAATTAATCTGGGGCATTAATACCGCCCTTGCTGAACTCCAGTATAAAAGGATTAGAGTGTCAATCGATGCAAATTGTGTTACTGTTCGTCAGATATCGCACACTTTTTTAAAACCGCTTTAAAACCTGTCAATCAACTCATTATTCCATAAAGCTCGGGAGAATACTTTTCGAAGGGAAATTCTACAGCAACTTTACTGTAAAATAGAATCTGATTCTAAACTATAACAGATAGTCTAGAATCAAATAGTAGGATATTTATTTTATTCTTACAGGAAAAACTTGCTATTGCGCAATAAATATACTCAGTGACATTAGAAGTGTTACACTCAGAAGGAATAATTTCTTGAATTAACTTTTTGGCAACATGGTAGATTTACATCAAGAATGAAACGATAACGTTGCCTAGAATTTTTAAACAAGTAATCAAAAAAAAAAAATTAATAATGTGTTTGACCACCCCGTAGCTGAATACATTTCTGTATACGTCTAGGCATTGACAAAATGATATGATTGATGTCTCCTTGTGGCACCTCCTTCCAAGCAACATGAACTTCATGTATTAACTGTGCCAGAGTCTGTGGAGGAAGGTGCAAAGTGGACAGTCTCCTTCCCATCATATCACATGCATGTTCTATAGGATTTATATCCGGAGCACAGGGCGGCCACGGCAAAACAGTAACGTCAGCTTCTTGAAGAAAGTCCATAGTTTGACAAATAATATGGAGACGCGCGTTGTCTTGCTGAAAAAGGACGTCTCGACGGTCGAGATCAGGCAGTAAAGTGGTTTGTAAGATGTCATCAACATAATACGCAGCTGTCATATTGCCTCGAATAAATACAAGAAGTGATCGGCTGCCATAGGCAATAGCCTTTCAAACAATTACTCAAACTGTTCTGTGTACATGCATCTCAACAGCAAACCCGATAACTCGTCGCTCCCATGGCGGCGTCTTACCATCCTACGACCATCATGCATTCCTAAACAGAATCGTGACTCATCGCTGAATGCTACATTACGCCATTTTGCCACCCAATGCTGCCGTTGTCTGCACCAATTCAAACGTTGCTGACAGTGGTCCGCAGTCAAAGGAAGTACTAGTCGTGGGCGGAATGAAACCAGTTCAAAGGCTAGAATGCGATGGTATAGTGTACGCATTCTAACACGTCTACCTACTACTCCAAAGCATTGGTCAGCAATTTAACGCGTAGTAGCAAAACGGTCTTACAGAGCCAGTAATCTAAAGCTCCTATCTTGATGCTCTGTGGTACGCCTCGGTTGACCAGTTGGTCTTCTTCCCGTTCCTCTACCTTCGTTTGTCCACACACGATAGACACGCATAACCGTCATTGCCGCACAATTAACACGAGGGCCAATTTCGCGATACGACAAACCCATATCTCTATACGCCAAAATTCTACCGATGTCAAAATCGCTAACATGGTGGTAATTTCGGTGTCTTTTAACTCGAGGCATTTTCTTACACTGAATACAATTATACTGAGGAATAATAACTAAAAATTTCTATACGAACCGGTTTTCACAAATCGGTCTCTTCACAAAAAAATTAAAGATAAAACTTTATTTTTACAAAAAGCAGAAAAAATAAAACATTGGTATTTATATCATAGCATGTTTTAAAAAATATAGTCATTCTGTTGACAAAAAATTAAGTTCAAGAAATTATACCTTCTGGGTGTAATACTTCTAATGTCACTGAGTATATATTGAACATGGTTAGGGAGGAAAATCAAACTGGTCAGATGCATAGTCTTTCACGTTTTCCATATGCATCGGAATGTTGTACTCTCAATGAAATCGACAAGAGCACAGATGAATTCGACGTGTTCTGCTGGAGACATATGCTGTGAATTCCTTGGACAGCTCGCAGAACAAATATGTCTATACTAGAACAACTGAAACCCAAGGAAAGGTTAAGGACACATTATCATCATAGTCACGAACATCTTAGCACATGTGTTCTGGTTTATTACTGTGCTTCAGCTGCTCGCATAGTTTCATCATCATCATCATCAGCCCATAGTCGTCCACTGCTGAACATAGGCCTCCTCGAAAAACCTCCATTCAGATCTATCTTGCGCTGCTGCAATCCAGTTGGTACAAATCCTCTTTATGTCGTCAGTCCATCTTGTGGGTGGTCTTTCCGGGTTTCATCTATCCGCTCTCGGTCTCCACTCCAAGATTTTTTTGGTCCACCTATTATCCTTCATTCTAGCGACGTGTCCTGCCCACTTCCATTTAATTTTGGCTATGTGTTTTATAATGTCTTTTACACCACTTTTTCTACGGATTTCTTCGTTTCTTACCCTATCTCGCAACGTTATGCCTAACAATGATCTTTCCATTCTACGTTGCGGCACTTGTAGTTTTCGTGTAAATGTCCTTGTTAGGATAAGTGTCTCTGCGCCATATGTAAGGACTGGCAGGACACACTGATTAAAGGCTCTTCTTTTTAAGCTGATAGGTATATTATCTTTAAAAATATCACGAATCTTCCATATACTGCCCATCCCAGTGTTATTCTTCTTAGCAGCTCAGCAGTTTGATTATCTCTGCTAATTTTTACCGTATATCCAAGGTATATGTAGCTGTCAACAATTTCAATTTCGACGTCTTCTACCCTTAAAGCATGACTCGGAACTAAATTAGTCATCATTTTTGTCTTTTGGTAGTTAATATTTAGACCTACTTTACGTGCTGCATCGCTAAGTTCATTCAACATATCACTGGCAGCCTCTAGGTCATCTGAAATCAGAACAATATGATCTGCGAATCGTAGATGACTAAGCATAGTTTGATTAATGATAGTTCTCCAGTGGTCGCGGTCATCTTTTACACGTAATGCCTCAGTATACTGTTTGCTGAGAAGTTTATTCGTAATGTCTGCCCAAGGCTGTGCAGATTTGCCACGTTGGCGTTGACTCTGAGGTCTTCCTTAGACCACCAACCACTCCATTTTGTAATTCTTTCAATATGACCAAAGCATTTTAAAATTATAGAGTAAATAGTTCTAGAGCGACGTTGATTGGACTTAATTGCATCTAGAACCAAGACATTCCTGCGACGAGCCGTCCTTGGAATTCGTCTTTATCTCCATATTTCAGTAAAATATGGAGTTGAAACGAGTCTCTTCTTGTTTGACATAGTAATGGGACTGTAGGGACCCTACATCGTTTAGGTCAGTCATTGCTGCTCTTGCTAGTTGTATGCGTCTTCGAATTTCGGGTTCACAATTGCCTGTGTTGTTAACTAGAGCTCCAAGATATATGATAAAGGGACTGCCTCACACTCCGCAATGGTTTGGGTTTCAGGAAAGTATTGTTGGCGATCAATTTCCATAAGAACGATATAACAAATCAAATAATAGCCTATTTTGGACACGTCCTTCGAAGAAATGGCATTGAGAAGCTCACAATACAGGGTAGCGTGAAAGTTGAAAGAGTCAGAGGTAGATCCCCTTTAAGGTTTTGGCATTCCAATATCACAATGTTTAAAATTGACAGATCATGATACCTGTATCAGATTAAAGAAACAAGAATACGAATAGACCAAGAACAATTAACAAAAACCGCGATAAAGCCCAGCAGCGAAACAAGAAAAATGTTTAAGTACTTGTTAAAGAATGACATTCACCTAAAAGAGTCTCGTCACCAGGCGGTAACATAGCCACCGAGAGACCCACAAATATAGATGTAAAGTGTATACAAAAGATCGTTCAAGTCGCAGTGTGGAAATATCTACGATGTCAAACGGCTCTTAATCTACAATCTACACACCCAGAAATGTAATACTGGTCCATTCTGTTTGCATATTTCTTTACATTCCTAGTACATACGTAATCATGTTAAATAAAAAAATCTATTTCATTAATTTATTTTTCTAAATCGACATTGTCAAGTTTATTTTTAAACTACTCGTTTAACTAATCGAGGTGCACTAAATAAACAATTCAGCATGATTTATTAGGTGAAGTCTCGCAAAGATTCCATAGTAGAGTACATAACTTTGAGCATATTTACAAAAGTTTCTCGGAATCGATACGATTTGAAATTTAGTTAAACGTAATTTGTGCCAAAAATAAAAAGAGGAAATGTTGAGGAAACTGAAAACGAAATATAAAATCGAATACTAACTGTGTCGAGATTTTTGTCCTTGGCCAATTAAATCCAATTCAATAGATACCAGAAGCCATTATTATTTTTAACTTTTATAATAGATACTAATTTGGTACTAGATCTTATCAGGTGATTGTTTTGAGTATAGATTTCAAAATTGAATCACACCAGCTTTTAGAACAAACAACAAATGACATCAATATATTAAAAACAAGACCCAAAAAAGCACTTCACAGTGGTGTATACAAACTTAAATGTGGCGACTGCCCAAAAACTTACATCGGTCAAACTGGTAGAGCTTTAACCAAATGTATAGCAAAACACAAAAGAGCTTTCAATAATAGAAAAACAGATTCTACGTGTACTTCACCTTCTAGATCGTAATCATTCTTTTAATGACCAATTTAAAATTCTTCACATGCAAAATTAAGACCTTAAGCTATCTTTGTTAGAATCTATGGAAATTAACAAATTAAAAAATACAGACATAATTCTGAATGACTAACTTGAGACAAACAGTTCTCCCCACCTCAACTTATTCAGTTGAAGACTATAAAGTGTAAATGCATACTAAAAATAGATCACTTGAGAAAGGCAGTCTGCCGAAACAGCTGTAGGGACAATACATTACAATAAATTTTGTGGAAGTGTTTAAAACAAAAGTTTTCAGTGTTTTATTGTTAGATGACTTTTTTTATAAATAGTAATACAAAAATATATATACCGTTATAAAAAGTTTAATAATTTTCTAAAGACTACTTCTAAAATGCTACAAAATAATAAAAAAGAAAATCAAAATAAAAAATATCAAACAAAATTAAAAGAACATGCGACTAAAAAGTGCATATTTGTAGTAATCTACTTCTGGTAACCGTTTATCACACAATTATTTGGATAACAATTAATTATTAACCAAACCACTTTATGATTTTTAAATTTTTTCGTTTCTACCATCTCTATTACTTTTAATTATTATGAATCAATTTGAATACAGTTCACCGATTGTAACGTATCTGCGCCAAGTGTACAAGTGTTTGCGCAACCTAAGGACGAGGCTTATTAAAGATCACGTTATAATCGGTGAATTGAACAATGTTTTCCGTGCTGAAAAAGAGTTAAGCACTAAAGGCTTAAACCAAAGTTAAACTGCACATCCACTGATTGTAAAAATCAGGAAGTTTGAAGTCATTTAATATAAAAATGACATGACATGACAAGGAGAAAACTATTGTCACGTGCATGAGGGCAATTCTTATATTTGAGAATGCCAGTCAACAATATAAAAAATTGAAAGAAATTGGACTTAAAATTACATCAAGCGACTAAAAAGGGTCAAACCTCACATGAACTACTCATAAACTATGGTCAACCCGATACACCCAACTAGATAAACAAGGTTCTGCCCTTACCGACCGAGTTACACAAAATGACGGTTATGGTAACGTTTTATCTCGTAGGTTAGGCGCAAAATTTTGGGCCAATACTTTTTAAATGCATTCATTTTTTTCGAAAAATTTAAACGCAGAATAAAAGAATACATTATTACTGAGTGCCGAAAGTTCCTGAAAACTTCTATAATGTTTATTTTAATAAGTTACAGGGGTGAAAAAGAAGAGAAAATTTAGTGTGATTTTTATTTTCAAATATCTCATTCAAAAAAACTTTTTGTTTATTCTAAGAGACTTTCGGCCCTCGGTAATAATGCAATCTTTTATTCTGCGTTTAAATTTTTCAAAAATATTTGTTAGTTTTCTCAGGATTCGAAAAAAATGAATGCATTTAAAAAGCATTGGCCCGAAATTTTGCGCTTACGCTCTTAAGTAAATAGTTAAATCGAGAAATAGTATCCGAGATGAATATAATAAAATACTAGATTATGAAAAAGATGTCTAAAAGTGATTATAAAATACTTTGACAGTTTATTAAATGAAGAATTTGACAGAAAACCAGTAGAGCTACAGAGATAGTAACAGCAATGATCATCAAAATAACAAATGAGAAAGTTGTTCAAGCACTTCAAAAAATAAAGGTAAAAGAGTTGAGCAGATAATATTCTTAGGGAAGTGTGGACAGCTTTAGGAGAGACAACAACAAGTTGGCTAATAGATTTAAATAGAATTATGGAAGTTGGACAAATGCCAGACGAATGGAGAAGCAGTATATAGTAATTGTTTACAAAAACAAGGGTGATATACAACTATGCATAAAGAACAGGACCATAAAATTACTTAGTAACACAATGAAAATATGGAAAAGAGTAATTGACAGATGGATACGGGAATAAAGATTACATACAATAATAAAGTTCTTCTGTGGTGAGAGCTCGATATGAAAATGAGTTCCCGATACGTACATGAAGATTTTGAGGGAGTAACAGCTGTGTTTATGTCTATGTGCAACGCTTCAAATGAGCGCTACTAATGCGACTGGCCACGCTAGCAACGCTTGTCGTTGGGACAACGCGGACTTGCCGACGGCAATGTTGTTCGTACAATTATTTACTCCATGGTAGTGCCATTGTCCGGTTGGCCCGACGCTAACGCAACGTAATGACGTTACGTTAGCTATCATGGAGTAATTTATACGAACGAAATTGCCGTCGGTGAGTCCGTGTTGCTAGCGCGGCCGGTCGCGTTAGTAGCCCACAGCTCTCGCGTTGCACACAGCGCGCATCAAGTTATATCTAGCGCTGACAACGCGGACAAAGTGATCTCACCGCGACGCAACTACAGTCACGTATAACTTGGGATAAAGGCAAAGAGAATGATGATGATGATTGATAGAAATGAAACAACGGGGGCGCAAAAGTAACATCTCGCAGATACATCGCTAAATGTATGCAAAGCTTCCGATCGTTTCACCGGTTGGAGGAGCAGCTCGAGGTGACTCAGGATCAGGAGAATAAAAAAAATTCCCAACAATTGGCCAACCTGTTTTTAATTGAGACTGAATCATGCGAATATCCTTCCCTGCACATACATGTAAAGAGGATCGCTCTAGAACGTAACGCTCTAGATGTGTAATGATAAGACTACCAAAGAGAATTAAAATACTATTATAAAAATAATACCTCAATCAACCATGGGACCGTATCGTCTATGCTTCGCCTAGCTCAGTATCTCAAGTGTCAGTTCGTCTTGTCTTAAACTAGGAATCAAACCTGAACCCTTAGCTGATAGCAAATAAAACAATTTTTAACTAATCATATTTATTAAAAACAGGAAACAATCAACCCTGCCAATGCTTAACAATGAATATAGTGAGGGTAATACTTAAGGCAACGATGGCATTAGTGGGCTGATTGTGTGGCCTCCCAATTAAGTGGTTAGGTCCTCCAATAGATTCAATAAATTTTCATAATACGGCCAGTAAAATTATACGACCAATTAATACAGACAATAAACCGTGAATATGGTCGATAAATACAGCCAATAAACCCAAGAGAATGTTGCAGACCATAAAAAAAATAATGTCTTTACGCTAAATTAAAACCCTGTGATTGGGCATCTAGAGATTTTAAGAAGTTAACACAAAAAAAATCGCACAAATCACAAGACGTGCCCTCATGTTTTATACTGATGGGTCAAAAACACAAGAGGAAGTAGGAATGGGGCTGACTGGTACTAACATCAGACTGTTAATCTTCTTCTTCTTTTTCTAATGGCGCTACAACCCTTTGTGGGGCTTGGGTTGCTTAACAAGGTTGTTCCATTCTGCCCTGTCGAATTATTTGCTTCACCACTGCCTGATTAGACTGTCAGTAACTTTCGGAAATACTTCTAGATTAGAAGCAGAACTTATAGCAATCGATTTTTCTGCACAAGATTGCCTGAAAAATCGCCTCAATTCAGCCAACATATTTATTGTCTCAGACAAAAGACTAAATGGACTGATAACAGCTTGGAACTACAAACAGTACCTTACAGGATCTGTTAGGGTGCAACAAAACTGCTGTGGATGGCAGCACATAAAAGAATTATTGGTAATGAGATTGCTGATAGTATGACTAAAGAAGAAGTAAATATAAATAAACTTAGAGTAGCTTACTGAGAACATATTCCATGCGAGAAAAGAGGTTATTACAACCTTCTCCTTGCTACGCAAAAATAATCTTGAAGCTTAAGAATACCGAACAAAGTAAACTGCCGAATATATTGTCTGCAACTACAGAGCAATTGTTCACTAACGCCGTAAGTACCTGGAACAGGTCTTATTAGAATCTCACCAGATAAGAAATATCTCTCCTAAATGGATAATAGGCTTTATTATAAGCCTAAATATGTTGGACTGAATATAGAGGTAGGGTATAAACAAAAGATCCTATACAAAAGATCGCAGTGTGGAAAGGTCGTAAATGACTCATTTGAAGTCTCAAATCTACAATCCTAAGCAAAAAAAGAATGCAAGGAGCACATTACTAGATTGGAAGAGTTTTTAAGCTAGTACATAAAAAATCTCTGATTGACCTGGTGACTAAATGACCTCTGATGAATAAATCTCTGAAGTATTAATATTTAAAAAAAAAAAAAAAACAACAATTAACACCGCAATTAAGAAATTGAAGAAAAATAGGCAATTTGATTGTTATAACCAGAGAAGACGATCGAGTATATCATGAACATATTTCTAACCTATCAATTTAAAATAACAATGAACAATGGCCAAGAAAGAGGTAAAAAGTACAGTTCTGATTCAAAAAAGTGTTAAAACTACAAAATGATTTAGAGTTTGTTTATTTTTGAATTGCGTAAGGCTTGATTTATAGAGATAATAGTTAAAAATACAAGTAACAAATAACTGTGTTATTTTAGTAACCAGAACGATTCAAAATTACGTAAGATATAAATTATATCGCACCATTCTTTCCTTTACTATCTGTTCAATTTCGGCCAAATCCGCAGATGTAGCACCTTCAAGTGATTTTAATGTTAAGCTAGAGACCTGCAGATAAAAGAATGGAGAAGTTATAATGAAATATGAATGGTTAATGCGATATCTTTGTCAATTTGCATGCAACAGTCGACCATTTTCAGTAAAAGTTATAACTTACTGTAATAAATCTGTGAAAATAAATATAACGGATGTATTTCCATAACATTCAAATAATTTTAATATGCTTAGTCTTAGTAATTAATCTATTTGCTCGGAGAAATAAGGACAATTATAAATTATCAAATGCTCTGGCATATTCCTCTGAGCTCTACAAATCGCTCGCTATGGAAAGTGAAAATCCTGATATTGTAGGCAGAGGGAATTCTTACCGGCCATATGTCATAATACTTCGCACTAATGTTTTATAAATCTGCGTTTTTGTCTTCATATTTAGGTGTCTATCCCACCATACTGAGTTAAGTTGTCGGATTGCTGTTCTTGTTTGTCCTAATCTTTGTGTAATTTCTTCCTCTGTTGTTGCCTTTTTCGTGATTATAAACCCCAGGTATTTGAATTTATCCTTTCCTTTGATTGTTACGTTGTCATCAATCTGTAGATCTTCTATGTCTTCTTCACTTGTAGATAGGTACTCTGTTTTCGCGAGGTTAATATCTAGGCCAGCCTTGGTATATTCTTCTTGTAGTTTCTTCATCATGTAGCTGAGGTCGTCTTGGTCTTGTGCAATCACTACTTGATCGTCTGCAAAACTTAACGTATATAGGTATTCGTTCCGTACCGGTACTCCCATGCCTTCGCATTTTCTTTTCCATGTAGTCAAGGCTTTCTCTAAGTATATTTTGAATAGGGTTGGAGATGTGGAACAACCCTGCAGGAGCCCTTTCGTTGTGGTGAAGTCTCCTATGATTCTTGTTCCCATTTTAATGGACACTTTATTTTCTTTATACAGAGCTTTTGTAGCTTCTATGAGTTCCGTCTGTATTTCTAATTTGTACATTGCCTCCCATAGTTCTGACCTTGGTACAGAGTCATACGCCTTTCTCAGATCCACAAATGCCAAGTGTATATCTCTATTTTTTGCTTTTTTCTTTTCCAACAGTTGTTCCAGTGTGTATATGTGGTCTATGCATGATCTTCCTGCCGTGAAGCCTGCCTGATCCTCCCCGATTTTGCCTTTTATCGCTTGCTCTATCTTTTCTCGCAGTATCTTCCCATATAATCTTCCTATTGATGATAATACGCTTATTCCTCTGTAGTTTTCGCATCGTTTTCTATCTCCTTTCTTAAATATAGATGTCATATATGCCGCCGTCCATTCCTTTGGGAGCTGTTCTCCATTTATGGCTTTCTGAAATATCCATTGTATCATCCGGTGTAATTTTTTTGATCCGTATTTTATAAGCTCAGGTGAGATGCCTCCAGGTCCCGGTGCTTTCTTATTTTTGATTGCTTTTATGGCCGTTCTCATTTCCCTATCTGTTATTTCTATTTCTTGTTGTGGGAATCTGCTTCGTCTTCGCCTGTTTTCTTTTCCAATGAATTGTGGTCTTTGTTCTGTTAATAGTTCCTTGTAGTAGTCCTTCCATTCTTTGTCCTGTATATTTCCCAATTTAGTTTTTTCTTTTGAGTTTTGTTTCAATCCTCTCAGTACTTTCCATGACTCCGAAGTTCTTGTACCTCCTATATATGTTTCAATATTTAAGCAGATTCTTTCCCATTCTTCATTCTTTTGCTGTGTTATTTGTTTTTTCACTTCTCTATCTTTTTCTCTATATTCTTTATAAACTTCATCGTTGTTTGTAGTCAGTCATTTTCTGTATAGTTGCTTTTTTTCTTCAATTATTCTTTTTGTTGGTTCATTTATTTCATTATAGTGCTGTTTATTTGTTATATGTTCTTTTTCCCCAAGGGCTTCGAATGCTGCTTGCTTTATACTCGCCTTTATATGCTCGTATATTTCTTCGATGTTGCCGTATCTAAATTCTATTAATTTTTGGTCTAGACGTTGTTGGTATAGTTCTCTTATTGATTGTTCTTGGAGTAGTTCTATATTGTATTGTTTTTCTCTTATAGTGTTCAACGGTTCTTCTGTGGAGGGGGTCTTGTTATGTTTCCAATTAATGCCCATTTTTGCTGTCAGTAGTCTATGGTCCGTTCCACATTCTGCTCCTCTTTTGACTCGCACATCTTTGATCTTTATTGTGGTATCTTGTTTGATTATTATGTAGTCTATTATCGATTTCAGCTTTCGTGTTTCTTGCGTCCATGTATATTTATGAATATTTTTATGTCTGAAGAATCCGTTGGTGATTTTTAGGTTGTTTAATTCGCATAATTCAATCAGACGTTCTCCGTTATCGTTTTGTTCATCCTCTCCAAATCTCCCCACTACTTTATCGTTTTCTTTCCTTCCGGTTCTGCCGTTAAGGTCTCCTGCTATAATTATCTCCACGTTCTTTTTAATTAGCTCTATTTGATTCTGGAGTTGTTCCGTGAAATGTTCTTTTTCTACTCTCGGAGAATCGTCTGTTGGTGCATATACTCCGAGTATCACTGTCTCTTTACCGTATATGTCTATATGCATTTTAATTATTCTCTCGTTGATTGGTTCCCATGTTCTAACCCTGTTCTTCCACTTATTTTTGATTAGTATTCCCACTCCTGCCTTTGCTCTACATTCCTTATTAACTCCGCTTTAACAGTGGATATGGTCTTCTATTGTTTCCGTTCCATTTCCTTTCTTTTTGGTTTCTGTTGTTACTAGTAAGTCGATGTTGCTTTCTTTAAACTCTTTGATCACTTCCGTCGCCTTTTTGTTCCATCCTTGTATATTCCATGTTGCACATATGAATGTTCTATCTTTTCTTCGTTTCGATTTTTGGTTGAGCTTTGATAAGACTGGGTCTTCCGAACTCTTCGCAACATTGCCCCCCCCCCCGTATCCGATGGGGCTCCCTCTATCAGAGGTGTGGATTTCCACCCGGGGATGTGTTTCCGTATTTGGCTTTTTCATCTTGCGATTTTCGTTCTTCTTACCCTTACGTTTTTCTGTGTGTTAGGTTGCTAATTCCTAACGCCACAATCAATCATATCATGTATTTTACAAAACCTAATTCATTTCTTCCATTTATGATATTATTTTTTTTTTCAAATTTTCTTTCTTGAATAGATTCTTTCAAAAGTTTCATCCCCCTGTATTTTTGTAGGTATGATTAGAACGTTGATTCCGGTGAACCGTTGATTCAAAGCTTGCTACTCTTCTCTTAATGCCTCAGAAAGCTCTTTAAATATCCCCCGCTAGGTATCATCCAGATTAAGATGATCGAAGGGGCCACTTCATACGATTAATATGGAGCAGTCCTAGCAGTCCGTTGCCATTTATTTTAGTATCTTACTGTTTTGCCCTACTTCAGTTTTATCTTTTGGCGTTTCCCATTTTACTATGTTTAGGATATCTTGCATTTCTGTTTTTTTTTCTTGCATGAAAATCATCTCAAACGTTTTACAGCTTGTTTAGTTACAATCGGTGCTAGGTCTTGTTAATATAACATAGGTGACTACTAATCAAACGCAGTTCTTTGTAGAACTTGCTCCTACCCTCAACTGTCACATGTTTCTTTCTTCATTTCCTTTCTTTCTGAAGAGAGGTATTAGGACGCTTGATCTCCATTCTTAAGGAATTCTGTTTTGTTCTATTATTTTTTGGATTAGTTTTAATAGTTGTTATTACATAGTTTCTAAAATTGTTATTACATATTGTAGTATTGATTTATATGTGATTCATACTGGGTCAAATGACCGATTAAAAACGTTCCATTCCATGGGTTTGTAGTCTATAATAGTTTGTCTGGCACCAAATATGTTGTACCTGTTTTTCGTGAGATTCAGTAATAGAATCGAACATAATGGCGAAGAAAGCTTGAGTAAGGAATCCCTTTTATCTTCGATAATTCCATTGTTATAAAACGAATTGAGGCTTTCTAGATGTGAGCGTATCACCGAATGTTGAGGATATGATGGATGGACAGAGTCTCGAATGACGCAGTTTTACAGCGTCTAAACAAAGAAAGAGAGGTTCTGAATACCATAAAAAGTAGAAAATTCGAGTACTTTGCTCACGTGGTGAGAAATCATAAATATGAATTATTACAAGTAATTATTAAGGAAAAAATAGAAGGGAAAAGTTGATTCCTGGCCGCGAAGAACATCCTGACTCAAGAACCTCCGCCAGTGGTATAGAATCAGCACCATGATACTATTTAGATCCGCTGTGGACGAATTAAAGATTGTGCGACTGATCGCCAATGTTCTTGGAGGAAAAGGCACTTAAAGAAGGAAACCAATATAAATAAAGACTAGAAAACAAATATATTATATTAATGAATGCTTGAATTGGTATGTAAAGAAGTATTATTTGACGTTTAATCAAGTTTAATCGCTCAGAAGTAGCACATTAAAAGTATATAAATATTATAGTTTAAGGATTGTCCTCATCCTAATATCCGTTTATTCATTTATTTAATTGACATTACAAAATGGTCGGCTGAAAATGGACATTTAATAAATAATGTTGTGAAATATGTAGCTGAAAAGAGATAAAAGCATGAAACGTAATAGATCCTATTTAATATATAATGTTGCAGAAGTTTTCGGACAAAATACACTCGAATTTTTTAAGCAGCTTTATTATAACAGTCTTACTTTTGTGGTTTATTGTATATGTATTTTATTTTTCCTGACATTTATTTTGTTATTTGTTGATCAGGTAGCGAATAATCTAGTTCTATAAACTGTGAAGAGTTTACAGAAATAATACAATACAATAATAATCTGTCGTACTATCAGGATACTTAACGATTTGATTTATATTGAAATATCTTCACTTCTATTAAGTACACGGATGAAAACACCGTTAGGGTATTGGGGTACGTTCATAACGGAGAACATCGCATCGTATTCTTGCCTAGAGCATAGAATTGACATTGCAAAAGATTTGTACCCTCCAAATATAAAACTTGGCAGGACCTCGGTCTTTCTACCTTTCGGCATACGACCATTAGTGATAAGCATAGCACTGACAGTGAACGTTCGCATTTAAAATAATGCATTTATTTTACTTAGCGATCGATAATATGGTACGATCCTATGGTCGGAGCGAGGGTCCGCGCCTCGTTGTGAGCACCGACTTAGGCTTTACTCGGTCGCCCCGAGCATGAGAGAGTCCAAGAAAACCAACAAGGTTACTTGCTCGAAAAAACGAGGCTCTACAGGAACCTTCGAAGATTGTGAACCATTCTGCGGTATCACGGAATCTATCTTAAGAAGTGAGCTTAAATGGGGCTGGAAAAGAGTCGGAACAACAAATAGAGAGCTATACAAGGTAAAAAAATATAGAGAAAATTACTAGTAACATTGACCGGAGGTTGTTACCTGGTCCGACGGATCTCAGCAGCTGAGAATTGTCACAGATATGTGGCTCGACACATTCAATTGAGGAAATGCATAATCCATCTACACTACAACATAGGTTGGATAAATGAAACATAGTGCAGGTTATTTGAAATGGTAGAATAAAATGCCATTAATGCCACTCAAAGAAGGAAACCAATATAAATAAAGATTAGAAAGCAAATATATACTCAGTGACATTAGAAGTGTTACACCCAGAAGGAATAATTTCTTGAACTTAATTTTTTGGCAACATGGTAGATTTACATCAAGAATAAAACGATAACGTTGTCAAGAATTTTTATTAACAAGTAATCAAAAAAAAAATTAATAATGTGTTTGGCGACCCCGTAGCTGAATACACTCCTGTATACGTCTAGGCATTGACAAAATGAGATGATCGATGTCTGCCTGTGGCACCTCGTTCCAAGCAACTTGAACTTCATGTATTAACTGTACCAGAGTCTGTGGAGAATGGTGCAAAGTGGACAGTCTCCTTCCCATCATATCCCATACATGTTCGATAGGATTTAAATCCGGAGCACGGGGTGGCCACGGCAAAACATTAACGCCAGCTTCTTGAAGAAAGTCCATAGTTTGACGAGCAATATGGGAACGCGCGTTGTCTTGCTGAAAAAGGACGTCTCGACGGCCGTCGCGATAAGGCAGTAAAGTGGTTTGTAAGATGTCATCAACATAACGCGCAGCTGTCATATTACCTTGAATAAACACAAGTGGTGATTGGCTACCATGGGCAATAGCCCCCCAAACCATTACTCCAACTGTCCTGTGTACATGTCTCTCAACAGCAAACCCGATATCTCGTCGCTCTCCACGGCGGCGTCTTACCATCCTACGACCATCATGCGTTTCTAAACAGAATCTTGATTCATCACTGAATGCTACATTACGCAATATCCAATGCTGCCGTTCTCTGCACCAATTCAAACTTTGATGACAGTGATCCGCAGTCAAAGGAAGCACTAGTCGTGGGCGGAATGAAACCAGTCCAAAGGCTAGAATGCGACGATATAGTGTACGCATACTAACAGGTCTACCTACTACTCCAAACCATTGGTCAGCAATTTGACGCGTAGTAGCAAAACGGTCTCGCAGAGCAAGTAATCTAAAGCGCCTATCTTGACGATCTGTGATAGGCCTCGGTTGACCAGTAGGTCTTCTTCGTGTTCCTCTACCTTCGTTTGTCCACACACGACAGACACGCATAACCGTCATTTCCGTACAATTAATGCGACGGCTATTTCGCGATACGACAAACCCATATCTCTATACGCAATAATTCTGCCCCTGTCAAAATCGCTTACATGGTAGTAATTTTGATGTCTTCGAACTCGAGGCATTTTTTTACACTGAATACAATTAGACTGAGGAATAATAACTAAAAATTTCTATACAAACCGGTTTTTATAAAACGGTATCTTCACAAAAAAGTTTAAAGGTAAAACTTTATTTTTACAAAAAGTAGAAAAGATAAAACATTGATATTGTTATCATAGCATGTTTTATAAATGTTGTCATTCTGTTGCCAAAAAATTAAGTTCAAGAATTTATTCCTTCTAAGTGTAGCACTTCTAATGTCATTGAGTATATTATATTAATGAATGCTTGAATTGGTACGTAGAGAAGTATTATTTGACGTTTATGGCATTTTTATTAATGGCATGAGGCGAATGTACATAGGTAAATCAATGATAATGATAAATTCTAATCCTAATTATAAATATTATGAAATTATACTTAGAACATTAAAAATCTTATGACTAATCACAAACAATTGTATTTTAGCTGACCTTCCTTCTATAAAATAAAACAAAGCTAGAATATTAACAGGTAACCACATTCTTGTTTTTTTCTGTGTTCCTGTTTTATAATAATACCCATAATTTATTAATAGTGTAATTCAAACAATTCCGAAAACTTTTGCTACATAGATCTGTTCATTCCCGAGATAATTATACAGTGTACATACACACCTTGAAAATAATTCAAGGTTAGATTATATAACTTACTGTCTTGGCATTAATTATTGTACTACAATTCTCGATATCATTAAAAAGATAAAATCTGAAATAAATTCATCTCAGATTCAAAATACATATACATATATAATATAGAGATTAACAAAAGGGTTATATAATATAGTAAAAGAAATAAATAAAGAAATTAACTTTCCTCAAAAAGCACCAATAATCTGAGATTAGCACAAGGTATGGAAAACTATTGCACTATTTCTAGCTCTAGTAGCTGTTATTTTAATTTAATACAACCAAAATACCACAAAATGAAAAAAAAAAAAATAGTAGACGGGGAAGAGTTGCATTTGTGAGACATAACATGACAGACTAAACGAGACAAATAAAAATTAAGAATATTACGGTGCGTTCTCAAATAATAAATCTACGTTTCATAAACTGTTTTTCAAGGGCCATAAACTGCAGTAGTTGGGACATATAATGAGAAATCAAGGCAGATAAGGGCCCCAGGACGAAGAGAGCATGGTATAGAAAGACCTCAACACAGCTATTTCCTATAGCAACCAACAAAGTCATCATACCCAGAATTATCGCCAACGTTCGGAACGGACAGGCACCCTAAGAAGAAAGATGATCTCCATACTTCAGTGAACTCCGAACCTCGTATTATGTTTTCTGTGCAACTCTTCTTTGTAATTCTTGATATCTATTTCATGCTGTTTCTGTTTTTAGGTTTTATCATATTTTGTATTTTTCGGTTTGTTCTATAATAATTTGTTCTGTTTCTTCGGTCATTCATAATGGAGTGCTTTTTTACCATTTTCTTCCATGCCAATTACTTCCTTAGCAGTTCAATGTATAGATTCTGTTATTCTTTTGTACTATTCTTCGATATCTGCTCTGATATCTGATAAGAAGAGTACATAAACTAAATAAAAAGGGATAAAAAACGGGGAAAGGCTTAAAAATAATGAAACAGGTGTGGAAATTTAAAGAAATTTGACAGACCAGAATAAAAATAACTGGCTAAAAATTTAGAAAACATATCCTATAACTAACAGCAGTAAATTAGAAAATCATCAGAAAGAAAGAATAAATAAATGCATAAATTATACGAATCCTAATAAATACACTTCTCCAAGAAATTAACGCACCACTTTGAAATATTAAAATATTTTATTAGCGTTAATAAAAATTTCCATTGTAATGTTATATTTTGCAAGCCCCTTGATCATGCTATTCGTACACTCTATATTTATTGACTGTGTTTTATCGCTATAGTTTTTTTTGTAACAAAACAAAAAGAAGCACAAAATGTACTAATTCTATAAATATACTAATTTCCAAGTGTTCACGAATTTTATTCGGGTACTGTTTAATTGTTGATTATTGTTAATTGTGTTTATTATGGAGCGTCAATCACGTAATTTAACCCGAGATGAATGTGCCCAAGCAGTGATACTGTCGGAAGAAGGTTGGAGATACCGAAGAATTTTGGTCGTCGGTTTAATGTGTCCCACACATCCGTCTCACGGGTGTTAGAACGATTCCTCGAAACAGGGGATCATACTCGCAGACCAGGGCAAGGACGAAATCGGGTAACTACCCCTATTCAAGATCGATTTTTAAGAATTTCTGCTCTTCGACAATGTTTTATAAATCTACAAATTCAGCTTCGAGACGTACATGCTATACAAATTAGTACTGCAACTGTTCGCCAGCGACTTTACTGTACTGATGAATTCCGATTTTGTTTGTATAATAACGACAGACGTGTTCGTGTGTTGCGACGACCCAACGAACGATATGCTCAGTGAAACTTCTCACACACCACATTTTTTGGTGGAGGATCCGTTATGGTGTGGGGTGGTATTTCTTTGACCGCACATACGGACCTAGTGGTCATACAAAATGGAACTGTTACAGCTGAAAGGTACATATTGGAGAACCTGGAGCAACATGTAGTAGCATTCGCTCCTTATATCGGTGAAAATTTCTTACTAATGCAAGATAATGCCAGACCTCACGCTGCACAGATCGTCAGAAATTATCTAGAAGAGGTAGAAATTTACACTATGGAATGGCCAGCACATAGTCCGGATTTAAATCCGATTGAAAATCTCTGGGATATCCTTGGTAGGCGATTAAAAGCGACACTGATCCAACCAAACAACTTACAGGAAGTGGGAGAGAGGCTAATCCAGATTTGGAGAGAACTAGACCAAAATGAAATACGGCAATTAATTTTAAGTATGGGCCAAAGATGTGAGGCTGTTATACGTAGAAGAGGTGGAAACACTCGTTATTAAGACTTTTTTCATATTTTAGTTTACTTTTCTTATCATTATTTTTTTAGAATTTTCCGTTTTATTTTTTTTCTCCTGTACTTCAACATTTTCTGATGATTAGACAAATTGTTATAATTACTAATAAAATGTAGAATAAATCTGGTGAAGTTTTATTTTTTATTCTTTGCCTGTTTACAAATAAAATTGATTTATTAAAGTGGTGCGTTAATTTCTTGGAGAAGTGTATTAGAAAATTATTGTTTATTCATCACTTCAATAATTCTCAAGTTATGATCGCCTTTTAATTAATTTAGATTTTTTTTTATATCCAAAAACAAATTTTTCAGAAAGTTTTTTTTAAATCTAAATATTTTTATTACATTTTAACTAGCATTTAATGGAGGCACGATTTTTATTTAGAAACTATAAATGATCCTCTAGCTGCACACACACTTTGAAGATTAACATTTTATTAATGACTTGGGATTAAACCACCATCTGCAGTTTATTATTTGCTATTTTATTGACTATTTTCATTCGAAAAGGGGACAAGGATTGAAATAACGGCCAACATTGGGGTATTGAGGTCAATTGACGTAAGTCGAAGTAACGAATCAACAATATACGAGAAATACATATAGAATATAAATAAAATATATTTTTTATGCAAAGAAGAAATTGATGGAAGCATATGAGGTATTAATAATTATAATATCGTAAAATAATCGTAAAATAAAAAAAATATTAAATATATAATAAAATTATTTTATTCAATTTTAAAAATAATAATATAGGAGTACCTACTCCTATATTATTATTTTTAAAATTGAACTTCTTTTCGGATAGTCCTATCAGGGAAAGTGAATCGATCCCTGCCTTCCGCAAATTCCAGGTGTTTCCTGACCCGAGAAACTAGTACCTGCTAAGGGCCCCTTGACCAGGGTAACGGTTGAAGACCACAACGGCTTGGGGATCCAACGGCGGGGGTGGCAATCCAACCTTTAGGGGATAAAATAAAAGGAATAAAGGGAAGGGAAGAAACGAAGACGACTTAAGCTTAGAAAACGGACTATGAATATTGGTACTTGGAACGTTCAAGGGCTCTCCAATTAACACAACGACGTAATTTCGGAAACCAATAAATCAAAAATGGATATTTTGGAACTTACCGAGACTAAAAAAAAAGAGCAAAGCTCAGAAAACCTAGGAGAATACGACCACTTTTTCTCAGAAATACAGAGAGATAAAAGAGCCCAGCAAGGAGTGGCCATACTTATAAGAAAAAGACTTAGAAGGTGCATAACATCCTGGGAAGCAGTGAATCAGCGCATCATCAAACTTAACCTGATTCTGCATGGTAGTAAAGTCACCATTCTTGGTATCTATGCAGTAAACGAGGACGCTTTATTAAAAGATAAAGAAGAGTTCATTGAACAACTATCTTACGAAATATCAAAAATAGGAACATCAAGAGAAATACTCCCATTAGGAGACCTAAATGCGAGAACGGGCAAAAAAGTTAAAGATAAAATAGTTGGTCAATTCGGAGAAGATACTAGAAATGACAATGGACGACAAATAAGTAGCACAGGTATGCCAAGCATTACCATTAAGAATAGAAAATCACCAGGCCCTGGCAATATCCCAACTGAGCTACTCAAGTACGGTACAAGCAAATCATATAAGCAGCTAGCCAGCCTTTACCAAAAATGTATTAACGGAGAGAGTATACAGGAGGACTGGAGGACATCGTTTATCACGACAATACATAAGAAGGAAAGTAAAGACATATGTGACAATTATCGAGGAATCGCAGTCTTTAGCACCATCTCGAGAGTTTACGGGAAACTCATCAAAAACAGAATGGAAGATGAATTCTGTGATATGGAGGTCGAAAAACAGACCGGCTTTAAGGCAGGTAGATCAACTATTGACTATATGTTTACTGTTACCCAGCTAATCGAAAAAAAAAAAAAAAAATAACACGAAATCAACCAATACATCTCCTCTAAGTGGACCTTAAAAAAGCTTATGAGAGTGTGCCACAACACAAACTCTGGGAAGCTCTCGAGAAAACAAATATTAGTGTAACCTTAATCAAGGCTGTTCAAGACCTCTACAAGAAGATCTACTCGGAGCAAGCGATGAAGGCGCGAAAAAGAAAATGCAGAAACATGGGAATTCCTCTAAACGACGCAATATTGTACACATTAAATTTTGCAGACGACCAGACAGTGATGGTCCAAGACTATGAAGACCTCGAATATATGACCCGTAAACATATCGAAGAATACGAACTATGGGGACTAGAAGCAAAAATCAAGAAAACTGAATACATGCGTACTGGGGTAATTCAACAAAATCTAATCTTGGAAGAAATACAGCGAGAAATAAATCACTGTCAAAAATACAAATATTTAGGCATGCAAATAACCAACGACGGTAAATTAGACGAAGAAATTTAACCTAGAAATAACCAGGGAAGACAAGCCATTAGGCAATTAAACAGTGTACTGTGGGACAAAACAATCTCCAAAGAAAACAAACACAAAATCTATAACAGCATTACAAAAAGCATTGTTACATGGAAGCGAGGTATGGCCACCGAAAGGAAAAAACTTAAAAGCATTAGTAGCAACAGAAATGGACTTCTGGAGAAGAGCGGCTGGAAAATCAAGATTAGACAGAGTTAGAAACGAAAGAATACGAGAAATTATGGATGTTAAGCACAATATAACAGAGGACATCAGAATAAATCAACTAATATGGTATGGACACGTCCAAAGAATGAACACAGAATACCAAAGAAAGTATTGAACTGGACACCGCATGGAAGAAGAAAGCAAGGTAGACTGAGATTAAGTTGGAGAGGAGTAGGGAATCGATAAAGACTTAATGGAGAGGGGAGTTGAAGAAAACCTGTGGAACGACCGAGACAAATGGAGACTGGAAATCAGAAGATGGCGTAGAACGTTATAAACTGATTGATTGATTTTTAAAAAATAATATTTAAAATACAGAAACCATAGTATGAAACTTTGCGCTAGTCTACAGTATCGCCCACTGTACCACTTTTCTTTTAAATACCTTCGTGTCATTGGTTACCAAGTTGTAATTATCTTAATAAGTATAATTTTGAAATTAAAAGTTATATATAAATTTTTTTTATTTTGACAAAAAGAATTTATCTCAGAAAAACATTAATTACTTACCCAGCATGGGTGGCAAAATAATGTTGATCTTAATAGGAATTAAATATTTTATGTTTACTTATTGCTTATTTGTTCGACTAATTTAGCACTCTTGTTAATAAGAAAAATATCGCAGCTGTAATTTTAGGAGTTCGGAATAAATGACAAAATCAATTTGATATGTGAACTATGAAGGATTATTGATCGCGCAAAAATTTGCCGCCACCGAGGAAGGAAAAAACGGTTGTATCAACAGGAGACGTCAACTATGTTCTGGGATTTTTATTAAAAAATGTAAATATGACAATTAGCAGTAAGTTCTTGACAAAATTAGAGAGACATGGACTTTTTTAAAGATAATTTTTCCATCAGAATAACCTTCTTACAATTATGCGATTGCAATAACAAAAATTGTCTACCACAACTTTCATAACAATCGTTTTATCCGCTACTTCTCATCTCACCCTCAATGCGCCTTTCTATGAACGAATTAACCGATTACTTCATAAATATAGTATAACATTTCCGACAATATACCATCCTACCGAAAACCCTGCTCCTTCATGGACTCTAAATAAACCACCAGTGATCACTGATCTATCAATATTTAATACACGTGAATCCCCACCAGCCATATTAATAAATCACTTCAAAGATATTATGGATAGATTTAGCGACTACCGACAGATCTACACAGATGCATCAAAAACAACGGATGGAGTGGGCTGGACTATCTCCAATGCAGAACTATACGCAATCCTTGAAGTTCTAAAATTTATTAACAAAACGGACCAAAGAAATGACACAATCATGACCTGACATATCACAACTGACTCAATGAATGCCTTTTGTGATATCCAAAACATATACTCCAGCAACCCTATTCATAAAGACATTCACAAAGAACTTCAAAATGATGTAAAAGAAAACAAACACGTGGTATTAATCTGGGTTCCATCTCATATTGGAGCACACGTTAACGAGGTTGTGGACCGTCTAGCTCACGAAGTAGCGACAAGTGATGGTCAAGTTCAACTAAACAAAATAGTGCCAAGTGATCTTGAATTATGATTAAAAAACATAGTTAGTTGTGCGTGGCTAAACAAATGTTCGCAGTGTTCCGAAAAACTAAGTCAAATGAAAGACAATGCTTTACAAAAACAAGCCTTTTTGTTACCTAGAAAAAAAACAAGTCATCTTTACTTGACTTCGACTTGGTCACCCCACATACACATCTTTACCGAATCACAAGAGACAACCTCCATACTGCAACCAGTGTCAAACCAACAGAACAGTAAAACATATTTTAACCGAATGTCAAATTTTCCATGAAACGAGAAGTAAACTCAACCTTCCCAGCGACATAGCCGAGCTTCTTAGAGATAATAATCATCTAAACAACATCATAAAGTTTTTAACGGTTATAGGCATAAAAGATATTTAACTTAAAATCTAGTTTGTATCACAAATTATATCAATTTTCTTTCATGTTAGTATGTAATTCATATTGCAACCTTTCTTTGTTTAATACGGTTCTAACGACATTAAATAAATAAAATAAAAAAAAAATAGCAAAAATTCCGTAAGAAGACGTTAGTCTAATTCCGCAAATAGGTATTTCTAGGATTCTAACTTCAAATAATTTATCTATTAGATACAAAAATCCCGTGTAATATGTTTTTTAGACCACATAAGCGTGGCATCATTTCTCGTACCTTTCGCTCTTTGTAGATTTACGTACAATAATTATTTTACAAAAATTAAGGTATGTAGGTACACTGTATTTTATTCCAACGTTATAATTTCACTCTAACGAAAAGCATAAAATCAAAATATCTAAACTTACTCTTTTACAAGGGTTCTCTTCGATCTCTGGCACGCCCGGAACCCCGGGAGGTGGCGACGTGACCAAGATCGGCTCCTGGATTGGTTTCATCGGTGGTGGCAGCTCCAACTCTTCGTCGGCATCTTCAGCTGCACCGCTGCCATTCGCTAATTCAGAACCGAGAGATTTGGCGCCTTTGAGCGCCTGGGTAGGTCGCTCTTCTTCCTCTTCGCCTTCGGAGACCGAGGGCTTGTTGCCCATTTCGGATGGCACCTGCAAACAAAAACAAAAGGTTAGTATTTTAAATATAAAATAATAAAATCAAATGGCAGTATATATAAAAAGTAAGATAAACGAATGATTAGCTAGATAAAAGCTAGATATATTCAAAATCTAACTTCCTAAAATGTAAACGTAGTTTTCCATTATAGTTGTAACACTTGGACGATATTTTTGATTTAGTATCACTTAATCTATAGTTCCCATTTCGCGAGGAGCGCTATACACCGGTAAGAGCGGTACAGTTGTTTAGAAAAAGAGGATAGTCATATATATTACGTTCCGGCGTCATCTGTAGTTTTTCTACGTGGAAAATTATTTTACGATGTGCTGAAATGCGACTCTTGCCTTCCAAATTCATATCAGTATTTCAATCGAATGTTTCGATTGGTCATTTAAATTTGTACCCAAGTTTGTGAATTGCCGACACAGTGTAAAATGTCAATGTCATTTTTTTTCCATTTTATATCTTCCCATTTTGCCATTATTTTTAAGAAGACATTATATAGAAGGGTGTTTCAGGAAATTCTTTGTTTAATTTAGCTTTAATTCGGTTTGCCGCCATAGTTTTAATAGGGGTATTTTCAAAAAAAAACACACTTTTTCGAATCCGGTACTTTGCTTGTGATCCAGAATAGTTAATCTTATCGTTTTGTCTGCGACTAGGGGAAACATAAAGAAGATGCGGAGCGGACGTAGACGTAACCCGCATCTTTCCCCTCAACTTATGATAAGTGACTCTAAATCTATTTTTTAATTAACTAAACTATCAGTGGTTGGGGCTAACGTTACGAACTCTACGTCCGTCCCCGCATTCTTCTTGTTCAAGTGCCCTGTCCGTTGCGAACGTTGGCTATTAACATGGCAATTCTGATCTTGTTTGCGGCGCTTCTGAATAGTTCGACCGATGTGAGCCCGAACCACTTCCTCAGATTTTGGAGCCACGAGTGTCTTCTCCTGCCTGGCCCTCGCTTACTGTCTATTTTTCCCTGGACAATCAATTGCAGTAGACGGTACTTATCGTGTCTCAATATGTGGCCTAGATACTCAAGCTTTCTTTGTTTAATTGTATTCACGATTTCTTTCTCCTTTCCGATTCTTTGGATTACCTCTATGTTGGTAACATGTTCGGTCCAGGATATACGAAGAATGCGTCGGTACACCCACATTTCGAATGCTTCTAGTTTTCTCGTGAGCGTCTCCGTCAGCGTCCAGGCCTCCACACCATACAGTAAGATCGAAAAAATGTAGCATTTAACTAGACGTAGTTTTAGGGGAAGAGACAAATCCCTGCTTATGAGGAGCTTTTTCATATTGCTAAATGCTGCTCTAGTTCGTTCTATTCTCGCCTTAATTTCTGTGGCCTGTTCCCATTTTGCATTTACGTTGATGCCAAGGTACACATAATATTCTACATGGTCAATTAGTATGTTACTTATCCGTAACTGTCGAGCAGGCTGTTGCTTCCTGCTTATCAGCATCCACTTTGTCTTCTTGAAGTTGAGGCTCAGGCCGTATTCCTCACTAACTGAATAAACTCTTTCCATTACCTGCTGTAATTCGTCTATGGTACTGGCAAGGATCACCGTGTCGTCGGCATCTCTTATATTGTTCGTTAACTCGCCGTTTATTTTTATGCCCTCATTTGCATTTTCCATACATTTGTTAAATATTTCTTCGGAATAAATATTGAATAGGAGTGGGGATAATATACACCCCTGACGGACACCTCTTTCGATCTGCACACTTTCAGTGAGTTCGTTGCCAATTTTTGCTCTTGCTGTTTGCAAGTCTGTCCCCGCATTACCTTTAAAAATATCTGCTGACAATGCTGTCAATTTCAGACAACACGTCAACAACAAACACTTCTAGAAAACAGTCTAAATTCTGATATCAATGTACCTTTATGTGGTATTTGTTTATTGTTTACGGTTAAATGCTTTTACGGACGCCATAAAACGTATAGAGTTATTAAGCTCAATTATTTTCCCTGATTGAAGATTGCATATGTACAGGACCTGCCTGATCTGAACCCTTATATCTAAAATTTTATTACTCTAGAAAATAAAGACTTTTGATTATGGTTGTTATTTTAGTTGTATGCTACGCTTGAATCGAAAACTTTTTGCGTCAAGTTGGAGACCCACTGGGTAAACCTAATTTGAGAAAGCTGAATTAAATAGTGTAATCGTTTTTAAAAGTTAGCTCGTTTTCGAGTACTTTCCACTTAAAAATCTTAATTTAAGAATGTTCTGGAAAATTCCAGAATGCGAAATATTCCAAAAAATTTCCATTGGAAGATTTTCCGTGGTTCCAAAAGCTCCTAGAACTCAATGGAATTTTCTAGAAAATGTGGTAAATAGGTGAAGATCTTTCTGGAAATTTTGATAATCTAGAATGGATTCAGCACTCTGGAAGTAAGTTTACCAATTAGATCCTCAGATTGACGTATATTACGACTATCACAGTATCAGACCAAAATAAGATAGGTGTACAATGTGAAAGGGACTTCTTATGTGGAATATAACAATTTGATATCGGAAAATAGGAAAAACCAAGTTAAAAACTAAAAATACTATCATGAAATTTAAAAAGTGCATATAAATGACTTATTTTTAATTAAAAAATCAAGAAAAAACATAGATTATGTACTTACGAGAGAGATATGAGGAGTATTTCTTTTAGAATATCTCAAAAATTAAATAACAGGTGAACAAATTCGAAAGGAACCATAAAAACATATTACAGGTATAGATACAATTGTGTAGAGATTTAGTGAGAATAAGAAGGCTTAAGAAATATAATAATCGACTAGTTCCAAAAATACGAAAAAAATGGAAAATGATTGAATATACAGAGGATAGGGAAGATAAAAAAAGAGAGCAAAAGATAGATATTAGTAGAAATAAGATTTATATTACCTACTTCATATATGTCGAAAGAATTATTGGCTACAAAAATTATCAGAGTATCATCCTAATCAAAAACCAAGTAATAGAGCAGTAATTTGAAAGATGAAATTTGTGAAAAAAGGAGCAAGGTGACATCCACATTGAAGCTAGAGAGGTAGAGACGATAGAAACATATAGCTTGAAGATGGAACCTTGAGTAAGTCGGATCTTTCAATATATGAAATGAAAATTTAAAATATTAATTTGAGATTTGGACTAATTTTCACAGAATTTTATAACTATTTATTGGAAAAAAATGTGTTATGTAAAAAAGATATGTAAATCAATGTGCACTAGAAATGTTATTTACCAGACACATATCTTTATCATATTATAAAATAGATTACAGTGGGATTCCCGTATTTAAGATCACAAAACTCTTATCTCTGGGTTTAGCTTTGTGGTATTTCATGTATATAATGATAATAATTGTTCTTTTTTTTTAACGACAATTATGTCACTAAAACGATTTTGAAACTTCGACGAAAAACCGGTGCAAATTTATTTAGATCATTTAAATCTAACTTCCTGCAAGTAAATAAGGAAATTATTATTAAAAACTGTTATAAAAACTATTAAATCATAACTAGTTCTTCGAAGAATTAGCACAAATAGATAATACACAGAAAAATAATCATAATTAACTCATGTTTGAATAGACTATTTTCACCAATAAATACATATGCTGATAATCCGTACTCTACTATAACATTTTCACAAAAATGTCATATTTCCTTAGCGTTCATGGTCATTCCAACATGGTCTTAAGAGGAGACTGATTGAATTTACATTCAGAGCAGGAAATTTACTATCTACTATGTTATACAACTTTGTTCTTAAAGGAATTATGAAAAAGTTATCAGGTAACCCAGGTGAAACTAGGTTTAACCTAACGTTTAAAAACCTAGCTTAAGCAGATTGTAAAGGGGAAACTTGCAAGATGATTATCATACTTGCAAGAATCTTACACAGGCAGGACTTAGTTTTCACAAAAAACAAGTTCAAGCTTATATCAAGGAACCAAGCGGAAACACAAGATCAAGAGGTCATCATAAATGAAAACAGGCACGAGAGACCTTCTTCTTCTTCTTCTTAACATGCCATACACCAAAGTGCGTAGGCGACTATCTCATTACTAGAATTCTGTTCTTGGCGGCGTGACACAGCTCGCCTGTATTGTGTATTCCTGTCCATTCTTTAATATTCCTTAACCAGGATAATTGTTTGCGGCCGGCTCCTCTCCTACCTTCGATCTTCCCTTGTAGGATTAACTGTGGTATTTCATATTTTGCTCCTCTCAATATGTGCCCAAGGTAACCAATCTTGCGTTTTTTAATTAATTCAAAGAGTTCTCTTTCCACGCCGGCTCTTTTAAGGACGTCATCGTTTCGAACTCTATCCACCCAAGGTATGCGCATCATTCTTCTCAATGACCACATTTCAAATGCTTCAAGTTTGTTGATAGATGTTTTTTTCAAAGTCCACGTTTCCATGCCATAAAGCAAGATGGACCATATGTAGCACTTGACCATTCTGTAGCGTATTTCGAAATTTCTGTAGCACTTGACCATTCTGTAGCGGCACGAGAGACCGACAAGGTTCAAATACCTGGGTGCACCAGTGACTGAAACCAATAGCAGAGAAGGTTAAAGCCAGGATGTCAGCGATGCTATTTTAGTCTACTGCTGTTCTTCAGAGTTGTCAGTAGGAAACACAGATCTTGTACCTAAACGTGATCCTAAGTTGTGATGAATGGAAGCGCGATATGGACTTTGTTCAGCAAGAATTAAGAAGCATCTCAGAAGGTGGGAGAAAAATTCCACAGACAATTTACGGAACAGTTAGAGACGGGATGTCTGCTGTTTGAAATAAATAAAGCGCGGATAAAGTGAGCTGATGGCAATTTGGTAAACACAGTGTTGCATTAGGTGTTCTATTAGTTTGACGTCGATAGGGCAACACTTTTTAACTCGTTTTGAGTTGATATACTCTAAAGGCAAGTCGAAAATGTACTGTTAAAATATCCTAAAACAACGTTGTTTTAGTACTAATGTAAACACTATAATCATTTGCAAGCTGATACTGCAGAATTCTGCCTGGTCTTTTAAATACATACCTAAAGTTTTGAACCTTTTAATCCACGTACAGACGACAGCCAATCTTTTGGACAAATGCTCCGAAAAGCCCAAAGTTCTAAATTTTTGCTAACATAATATATCATATACATTATAATATATTTATCATATGACATTAGCAAAAATTTTCTAAGACGAATTAAATGTTGTACTTAGATCCATAGGATAAGAAATTATGTAATAAAAACTGAACTAAATGAGAGAATAAGTACATACAGAAATAGTTCGAAAGAACACATTCAAATAATGGATGAAAGAAAATTTCCGCTAAAAGCTTTCTTTATACATGTTTCGGAAAAAGCGTAAGAAGCCGAAGAAAAGAGTGGGTACCGCAACTATTATCATTGCCTAATACATGAACCAAAGGAAAACATTTTCAAGGATAACAAATTAAAGGTATACAAGTCAACCCGACTATATTGAACATTAAGTAAAATTAAAGCGAGATAAAGTAGCAAACAGCAGTAAGATAGTAGCAACAGAGATGGAATGTCTGCGAAGATGCTGCAGAGTAACAAGAATGGATAGGAGAAGTAATGACGAAATAAAGCAAAGAACATCAATAGAAACAGACATACTAACATATATAGAACAAAAAAGACTAAAGTGGTATGGACATGTAAGAAGAACTAGCGACAGCAGATGGATAAAGAGAATAACCGAATGGAGCCCCATAGGAAGGAGGAAAAGAGGACGACCCCGAAAATCCTGGAGGAACGAAGTAGACGACGCCATGAGTAAGAGAGGACTAAACGATGGAGAATGGAACAACAGAGAGAGATGGAAACGGTTGAGCGAGGGAAGGCAGTGAATACTGTAGAATCCCTAAATATATATATATAAAGCGAGATCTAAAAAGATAGATATGGAAAATAAAAGAAAAATTGGTACGTAATCTGACCATCTTTTTTCTCATATGTTGAAGTTTGAAAATGGGAGTTTCTGAAAGACTTAACTGTTAAAGCTAAATTGTTTGCATTTCATAATGGATTAAGTGATGCTTTCTTACACTCTTTTCCTCAAAAATTCTATAAAAAACATACTGATGAAAGTCGACTAATAAACTGATTCTATGATGATTTGAAGTCCATGAGAGAAACTCTGCATTTAATAAAGGAGCAATATGATATGCTTCATATATTGGCTCACAAAAATCTATTAACAAATCACAAAAAATATTACAAATTAGCAATAAAATCTGCTAAACAAAAGGCCAATGATAAACTAATTGCAACAGCATCTAATCTAACAAGTACCGAACCAAAATTAATAGCAAGTTGGAAACAAAGATTTCACCTAACGAATTTAATGATTTCTGCACCAATGTTGTTTGTAACTTGCAGACCCAGATTCAAGCCTCCTTCTTCAATCCCTTAGATTTTGACGTCACTCTGTCCGGGGAAGTATTTTCCGTCAAAGTGGTTTCTCTCATTGAAATTAGAGATATTTTAACTTACATATGGTAAACAAGAAAAGTAGAAACTACTTCGGATTCTCTGTTGATGTAATAAAAGGCGTAAAACATCTCATTGCTAGTCATTTAACAACACTTATAAATCACTGTTTTAAAGAAAGCATCTTTTTGGATCTCCCCAAAAAAGAAGTGATGGTACCAGTATATAAGAAGTGTGACAATGATGCCCATCCAATTATAGGCCAATATCACTCCTTCCTATAATATCAAAGGTATTTTAGAAATTTATGGCAGCAATTATTGCTAAGTATTTTGAATCAAAAATTTTGTTTACAAATAGTCAGTTTGATTTTAGAAGGGGTGTAAATACAACAAAGGCCATCATGGACCTAGTGATGAAGATTCAAGAGGCTTTTAAGCAGAGCTGTTATCTATCTGCTACATTCTGTGACCTAAGTAAAGCATTTGATTGTGTTTCACATGAAATTCTTCCCAGAAAGTTGGAGCGATATGGGTTTGGCGGTACTAACATTGCAATGATCCCAAGTTACCTATCCAATAGAAAGCAGAGTGTGCAGGATGGAATGAGTTCGGCAGAGCGAGCTACAAATATCGGATATTGACCTCAAGGGTCAATAGCGGGACCATTTTTATTTCTAATCTATATTAATGATCTTCCACAAACATAACTCACCAGTTCATTTACTCTTTTTGCTGATAACACTACTATTACCTGCAAAGATCATGATCTTAATGCAGCCATAGAAGCATCAAGACTAGCACAAGTTAATGCAGAACAGTGGTTTTCAGCAAATAAATTCTAAAGTTCCCGGGGATGAAGGCAAACGAATAAAATTTTTGGAGGCTTACTTGGATGCAGGACTGTGTTGGAAAGTTCATAGTTTCAAGGTCCCTTATTGCTAAATTCGGATGTGCAACTTTTCTAATGAGAAGACTTTCTGAATGTGCATCTCAATTCCCACTATTAACACAGGCCTATTTTGCACTGTGTCGTTCACACATCAGCTATGTAATTTTGGCATGAGGTCACAGTGCTGGAGCCAAAGCTGTCTTTCGCATGCAAAGAAGAGTAGTAAATATAATTGCTGGCTTGTCCTATCAAAAAGAATTTCGGCAAGCATTTGTTTTACTACACATACTAACTCAACCTTCACTATTTATTCTAGAGAGTATTGTTCATGTCATCAGACATGAGCAAAAATAAGCATGCCTTAATGCTGTTCTACCAGACTCCAAAGAAGTAGAGACGGACCAAACTCTTATGGTATAAACTTTTACAACAAGCTGCCTTCTGCAATTACTGAATTGCCAAATTTACAATTTTAAAAAACAATCAAGAATTTTCTCATCAGTCAGGTATTTCATAGCAATGGTGAATTTTTAAATTTAAACATGAATCCTATTCTGTATGCATTATTTTATATTATGCCTTGTGTTTATAATATGTTAGGGATGTTATACTTTCTACTCATATTTGTGAACCAATATTTTATACTATTGTTTGACTTGCGTATGTAAGTATTTTATTATATATTACCATGAATAAATTGAACGTATACAAGAAAGTTACACCACTTTGATAACTTTGTTTTACAAAAGTTAACTTTAAGGACATAGGGATGGAGTCATGGAGATACACAGCTGGTGTATTTTTAGGTTTTCATAATTCAGTGAAGACAAATGATCCGTAGAATGACTAATGGAAACAAAAATCCATTAGCTTTATTATATTCTGGTTTTATTCTAATTAGTGTTTTTATTATTAACGGTTTTATTAATCATTCAGAATGTTCATTAACTTCAAAAATTAATGGAAAATCCAACGAACATATACATATAAATATGTTATAATTTTACAAAGTCGATGATTAAAAATGAAGTGTTTATGACCTTAAGTGGAAAAAAAAATACGATAATAATACGATACTAGTTCACGAAAATGATGTCAAGAAGCGATAGAAAAAGTACTTTTGACAGTTTATTAAGTGAAGAATTTGACAGGAAACCAGTTGAGTTAACAAATACATTACCAGCAATAATCACCAAAATACTAACGGAGGAAGTTGTTCAAGCACCTCAAAAGAAAAGACATGTAAAGCAGTTGAACTAGATGATATTCCTAGGCAAGTGTACAGACATAGGAGAGACAGGAACCCAAATTGGCTAACAGGTTCATTTAATAGAACTATGGGAGAACTGGGATAAATGCCAGATGAGTGGAGAAGCAGTATAGTAGTAGCTCTTTACGAAAACAAAGGGGAGATACAACATTACACACACTACAAGGCTATAAAACTACTTACACACATAATTAGTTTGGATTTATGCAAATCAGAATAGAAACAAAACCAATAGACAAGAAAGGCGCAAAAACTGATCCTACAAATTAAAAAGGATAGCAGTAATACAACAATAGGCAGATTATACTCCAAAATATTACGAAACCTACTAGAAGTAAACATTTAAGACGAACAACCTGAAGAGCAGGGTTCAGAGCTGGACTATCCGTCGTAGATAATTTATTTACATTGAAGATCTTTGTAGAAAAAAAAAAGAGTAATAGAGAAACTCATATAGCCTTAATAGACTTAAAAAAACATATGACTTCACAGTTGCCGAAGGAAATTCACTGAAATTGAATCCAATTCTTAATAAAGCTACTCAAAAATATTATGAGAACTCTGGAAAAACTAAAATAGGAACGCCGAGTTTAAAACAGCAAAAGGTTTGAGACAAGTATGTAGTTTATCACCCATCCTATTTAAGATTTATCGAGACAGATCCCTACAGGAATGGATGTGTAAATGTCGAAGCATGGGAATAACGGTGGAAGAACAGAAGCTATTTACACCCTTCTTTGCTGATGCCCAAATGATCTTAAGAAAGAATATGGTATAGTTCCTCTAGAGAATCTGTGGTACGCGCTCAATAAGAAAGAAGTTACCGGTGAGTATGTGAAGATTGGTTCTTGTAAACTACAGTTTAACATTCCCTGGTGCTTAATGTGTGATGATAATGTAGTCTTAGTAGGAAAAACTGAGAGGGATTTAGAATAAAAACTGGCACAGTCAAGACTAGGGCTTGAAAAAAAGTTTTAAAACTTAGTAAGACAGTAACAGAGTATTTGGAATGTTCGTTTAAAAATTGAGTGACTACAAATAAAATGATAACTGAATGGTAAACTAATATGTAAAAAGTAATAGTTTTTAACTACCTAGGATTGGTATTACAGAGGAATGAGGAAATATATGAAGATGCATGCAGTAGAATCAGGGCGGGATAAATGCATTGGCAGCAAGCGAGTGGTGTGTTGTTTGATAGAAAGTTGTCCACGCAACTAAAAGGAAATTATATAAAACTACCACGAAACGGAACAACGTTGGGCAGTTAAAAAGAAAGGGGGAACGACTAATTCATGTTGTACAATGAAGAAACGAGAATTTTTGGATGGATGTGTGACAGTTTAGATAGTTCAGTGATGGAGTGACAAAAAAGGATACAATTAAGAATGAGTATATAAGGGGAGGTCTAGGGATGAGAAAGCACAGGTTAAGATGATTCGGGCATGTTCATCGATGAGACGGTAATCATTCAATACGAATAATTGCTTCATCTGCAAGAGGAAAGAGTACGACAGGAAGACCAAAGAAGACGAGGGGGATGCTTAGACAGAATATGTTGGTAAAAGGGATTCATATTAGCATGATCGAAGATAGAAACTTATGGAGAAATTGAATAAGTGAGGTCGACTCAGTATAGCATAACAACATATAACAATACACAACTGAGTACTTTACAAAGTTGCTAAATGAAGAACACCAGAGGAGAGACAGAGGATGGGGGATCTCAAATGAGAATGTAATACCGGGGATAGCGAGAGATGAGGTTGTCGAGTCGTTAACTAGAATGAAGAATGGTAAGACAGTAGGACCTGATGAAATACCTGTGGAGGTTTGGAAGGCTCTAGGAGAGGAAGGGATCGATATTTTATGGCAAATGATGAGTAGGATATATGAGAAAGAAAGGATGCCCAATGCATGGACAGAGGGTGTGATGGAATCATTGTATAAAGATAAAGGGGATATACAGGACTGTAAGAACTATAGAGGGATAAAGTTAATGTCGCACACAATGAAAATCTGGAAGTGAACCTTTGAGACAGTTGATGGAGAAATACGGCGAGAAGAAAAAAGAACTACATTTGGTATTTATAAATCTTGAAAAGGCGTACAACACAGTCCCTAGACAAGAGTTATAAACATGTTTAAGAAAGAAATGGGTTTCTGAGTAGTAAGTGAGGCTTATGAAGAATATGTATGAGGTAGTGTAAATCAAAGTAAGGACTTGTGTTGGATTGACTAAAAGTTTTCCAGTGACGGGTGGTTTGCACCAAGGCTCTTCACTGAGTCCTTACCTGTTTAATCTCTTTATGGATGTAGTGAAAGAGAAAGTAGGGGAGGGATCCCCTTGGTCAATGTTCTTTGCTGATGATTCTCGATAAACTCGTGTGAGTAGAGGAGAGCAAAGATATGTTAAAGGAGAAGTTTTAAGGTTGAAGAAGGGCTATTGAATAGGAAAGGCTTATGATTAGCAGGTCGAAAACGGAGTATATGTGGTTAGGAGGTAGAGGAATGGTTGGGGACATAGAATTGCTTGGAGAAAAACTAGAAAGACCAAGAGAATTTAAATTCCTTGGTTTCTACATAACGGAAAATGGGACGCTAGATCAAGAGATTGCCCTCAGGATACAGGCTAGTTGGTTTAACTGCAATATAATGAGCAGAGTACTTTGTGATCGAAAAATCGGCGAAGGGCTGAAAGGAAAATTATACAAGAGTGTGGTGAGATCTACGTTGGTGTATAGCGGTTAAATGTGGCCTGTAAAGAAGATTCAGGAAAAGGAGATGGAAGTAGCAGAAATTAATATTACGGTGGATGTTAAGTAAAACTAGAAGGGACCGAATAAGGAAAGATCCGGGGTAATTAGGGAAAAAGCCGAGGTGACTAAAGTCTCAAAAAAGATTTAAGAACAAATACTGCAATGGTTTGGTCATATCACACGCAGAGATGTAAACTATGTAGGACGAAGGATAGAGCTGTTAGAAGTTGGTGGAAGGGAGGTAGACGAAAATCGAGGAGAAGATGGAAGGCCTGTTTGGCAGAAGAATTAAGAGATAAAGGTTTAGGTGGAGAAGACCCGATGGACAGAACTGAGTGACGACGAAGAGTAAGCAACAGCGACCCCTAAAAAGGGAAAAGCTGAGGAAAAAGAAGACTCAACATAGCTATAAAGGCAAAGATAATGATTATGATAATATTCTACTAAATATATCAAGAACATTATATCACACAAAAAACAACCTCCTTACATAGGTCTTTAGATTGAACACAATTGTGTGAAATATAAAGTTGTTAACCGATTTTAACCAATTTTTTTTTTACTTCAAATAGTAAAAGTTAACTTCGGGGCAAAATTCTAATTATACGTTCATTACTACACTATTGGATTCTACCTTGAAATAGGTCTGACCAAAATATTATAAAACCATATTTATTATTAAAGAAATTATGATACCTTGGGTAAAACCAGTTGTAATCATATGCGGTTGAATCGTAGTACTATCCCTGTTACCTTCCCATGCCCAGTAGGCCCAAGAAATGGCAGACGACCCCGCTACACTCCCTTAAACCGCAATACTAGCATACAGCAGACTATTACATATGACACAATAGATTAGTTAGATATACCTGGTAAACAGGACAGTTACCAATGTAAATATGAATAGAAAATGTCAATGAACTTGTTTTCTAGATTTGCTAAGTGTCATGAGCAGTGATTTAAAACCACACAACAATTTAATGAATCAAAAATATTAAAATAAAAATAATATACAAAAATAAGATTTGAAAACAGGTACACCACAAACAAAGATAATGAATTTTAAAGTCTTAGCTATCATTGTACAAAAGTCAAATATGTAAGATTGCGCAATAATTATTAGTGATAATAAACATACAAGTATTAATAAATGAAGTACAAACTAGAAGGAAATATGATCTAAAAGTTCACAGCAAGAAGAAAAAACCATAATAATCCACAAAACAGAAATTGAATGTGTACAACTTTCCGTCAATGAAAAAGTAGTGCCGAAGCTAGAACTGAAAAACCAAGAGCAGCCTTCATTCAAAAAGCGAAGAGTCTTAGAAGAGTCTAGAAGCTACAACGATAAGGCTAGCTCTGGGATATATAGCTATTTTTTGTAAAAACGCAATGGTAACGTTTATACCAAAATCTGAGTAAATTAACTATACTGTGACAAAATCATACAAACCATTAAGCCTTATTTAACACATGTCAAAAATATTAGAAATATTGGAAAATTCTTGAATTATTACATCAGCAATCAAAAATCGAAATAAAATCCTTTGCCCCCGCTGCAATGGGCTTATTCAGTAGTTAGGTCAGGAAAGAAGTAGCACTTGGTGCATTTATAGAGTGTGTTTAAACAGAACATTGAAATGATATAATAAATTGGATATGGATCTAATAGTTCTCTAATAAAAATAGCAGACCCTCCTAGAGGTATCTTCGAAGTGCCAGAGCCATTCCGCGGAATCGCAAAAGATGCGGTAAGAAAAGAATTAAAAAGTGGTGGAAAAGAAGTAATACCTAATGGTAAACCCTACATGTGTAAACCCATATAAAGAAATTAAAAAAAACATTGACAGGAGACTTTTTTATTTAGTTTATTAGAACTTAGCGGAGGAAAGCTGATGATGGTTACAAAGATAGTAACTAACTGGACATTGTCATATGAGGAATTACCTCTACATTGTAGCTAGGATAAATAAACGAGAGTGCAGGATACGCAAAACGGAGGAAGGAACTGCCGTACTGTATTTTAGTTTTATCACGATCACAGGACTTCTTGGTCAAGTTTAATGAAATGACAGTGTTTGGTACAAAGGTTTCATGACAAAGTGCCACATACACGAAGTGCGTTGTCTAATTAAAGAAGAGAATATTTAAAATTCCATGAATAAACAAAATTTTATATAACATAGCATTATAAATGTAGCTTAATAATGAACAGAGGAAAATTAAACGAAAACGAATATCCTGGCTAAAGAATTTGAGGCCCTAGTTTGTAATAACCAATAAAAGCACCAACAAACAAAATAATGTTTGTAAGAATTATTGCTAACATCCTAACATTCTAAGGGACTAAATTATCTATTTGACTACTGGACTGGATTAATTTTTTTGCTCGATTTTCAGTCATTTTGACGTTTTCCAGTTTTTCTATACCCATTAGCATTCTCCCAGTTACTCCGGATATTATTTTTATTTCAATTGTCATTATTATATCTTGTATAATACCCTAAGTATAGAGCCAGAAAAATACTCAAAATTCATCGTAAGAAAGTTATTGGGTTTTATAAAATGTAAAGCTCTTGTTGATCAATAAAAGGATAATGTCTCACGATCAAGTGTCGGAGACAAGTAGTACTGTCTAGCCTGATTCTCGTCTAATTTAAGAAGGAAAAGAGTGTCACGACTTCTGCTGTATCTTCTGTATCTGTTGTATATGCCAACTTAAGAAACAGTAGGTAAATCTGCAATGGTCAAGCTTTGAGTTGAACCAAGAAAGATTGATATAAAATATTGGGAATAACCAATAACAAGTGAAGATCTAAGAAGCACATTACAATATTAAATGTTAATAGTAAATAAATTAATACTGAAATACTGACAGTTTGCAGAACAAAGGTAACTCGCAACACCTACATACAAATATAACATGTAAATTTACATTATATAAAGGCCACTTTCACTATAAGCACTTACATGTTTAACCAATAGCACAGAAGACAATCTTCTGATAAATTTCTTTCGCATAATTTAAAAAATCTCCACTGCACAACAAAAACTTGCAACAAAAAATATTAAGGAAGTGACAGCTCGTACGTTCCACGATTATGAATACTGAAATATCAGAATTTGTGGTCGAATTTGGTGTCAGAGTTCTTCAATTTATGCGTCATGCGGATATTAACCGAGGAAGAGAGAGGGATTTCTGAATTTGAATTGGGTAGACTGTTTTCAGTTTTCCGTGAAAATATACAGTGTTGTCGATACAGGATATCTAATTATTGGAAAAATACAAAAACCTAAGGTACAAATACATTTTAATAATATATTAGGTTAGTTTTGATTACAAATTAATACACACAGATTAACTTCTGTAATTACATTAGCAATATAATGCGCTATATAAATGCTAACATATTAAGTGTTAACAGCATATATAAAGACTGTCTTACATTATCATCATCATCATATAACGGGGGTCCTACGGCGATTGCCGCTTCCCGCATTTCAGCCTCCATCTTTTCCTATCTCTCCAATCTCCCTCTCCTAAGCCTCTAGATTGCATTGTTTTTGTAATTTATCGTCTCCAGAAATTTGGTGGTCTTCCCCTTTTCCTTCTTTCTGGCGGAACATACATTAAGGCTTTCTTTAGCCACCGCTCCTCCTCCATTCTCATCACGTGACCATACCATTGTAATTGCCTTCCTTGTATTCTATCTGAAAGAGTATCTCTAATTCCTGACTGTCTTACAGCTTTTAAATAACTGATATGCTCTTTCATGTGTTATTTTAATTAACTCCTATTTACAGTACGTAAACTTTTGGGAATATTAATTTATTCTCAGAGTAAGAGTACAAAGGTTGAAAGCACTGTGATTCCTTAAAACAAGCGTAAAACATTTTCCTAGAAATGCACAAGTATCCTTCAGTCATCCGGAAACTATGGAACCAGGTCCCGTTGCAGACTTACGAAGATGGAGAGAAACTGCTGAGAAATAGCCAGGGAAACCTCGATTAAGCTCAGCAAATACGGAAAAAGGTCCAGCAAGTATTTATATATTTTCCTGAGGACTTTTCTTCCCCACACTTGGAGCATGACTTGTTCTGATTTGTCCATCGTAAATGTTTCACTGGCTTATAATGCTAGAGCTCTTATCACTGTCTTATATACTCTTATCTCATGCCTTCTAGATATGTTTGTACTTCTTAATAAATTGGTTAGAGCAAAGATACAACGATTACCAGACATAATTATCGCTTGGATTTCTTCTTTCATATTTGGTCTCCTGGTGAATATCACTCCTAGGTATTGGAACCTTTCTACTTCTTCGAACTTATATATTTTTCCTCCTGAGATTGTCAGGTGTTGTCCTTGTATGTACTTTCGTTCTGTCCGTTCCATATATTTGGTCTTAAGTGTATTACTTTCCTTGCTCGCATGTCGCTTTAAGTCTTTTTAGTATTTCTTTTAATTCTTATTTACTTCTGGCTATCAGTAATATCATCTGCGAATGTAAGGCATTGGTGCTTTGGTTGATATACAAGTCCTATTCTGTTGTGTTGATTCCGGCTCCTTGACGACTATTTCAAGAAGGATACTGTAACAGTAATGACAGGATGTTCCCTTGTCGCACCCCCTCATTGACTTCAAACTTATCTATTTCTATTCCATTTATTTTAACCTTATTCTTTTTTTCTGAGTCTGACTTTTGTCATTCTTAGCAATTTTTCACAAATTCCCATTTCACGTAGTTACCTTGTCTACTTCTATTTTTACCCTGTCAAAAGCTGGTTTGAAGTCGACGAATAGGACCACTGTAGATTTCCCATATTCATAGCTTTCATAAAAAAGAAGAAAGAAGTAGGAAAACGGAACAGCCGGAAAAGTTCTCCATAGAAATAGAGCATGGCATTTACGGATGTAGAGAGATGTGGCGATAAGACGACAAAGGAGGAAATCAAAAGATCTGATAAACGTACAAATTGGACATATAACTAGAAGAAGATCTCCAGCACGAGGGTCGGACCTATATTACATTTGTTTCTATCTTAACTTGTAATAAATAGATCGTTTCCATCACTTTTTTAATTCTATATATCCTTTTTTGTTTCCCCCTCAATTTCACATTAATTTTTTCATATTTTTACACATTTTTAAACTACTCTTACATCTATTTTTATTGAAAACAGCAAATAATATTATAATATTTGATTACAAATTTAACTGAATAACAGAACTATTAAAAAACTCAATTATTACTGTTACTTGAACTGTCAAGTTTCTGTTTATATACATTTTCTGACCTTCGAGAGCTTACGAGACATTTCGGGATAATTCGATTAAATTTAGAACATTCTATTTAGATATTTAATACTTTTTTTGATCAAGAGACTTTTTCTGCATGAACTAAATCTGTCGGAACGATCTTAACACTATCTTTTACATTCAAATCTTCATAATCTTGATGCCTTCACAGCTCGTTCACATTTTCATAACCAACTCTTATTTCCCCATCATATTTCCGTGTTAGGAGATTTTAGAAATTGTTTAAAAATTAATAGAATCTCTCAGCAATATATGGAAACCTCGTACCGTCGACAACGTTGCATCCCGTTGATATGTTCTAAATGAAAAAAGGTGATGGTGAATGGTGATCTTGAAATATTTTAGTATTCGTAAACAGATTGGGAGTTTTGCGCAGCCTTTTAAAAACACGCCAGAAATAGTTGATCGGATCAATCCCGTCGGAAAGAATTACGATATTAAACATTATTAAACAAATTAATCTAAAGCATATACAACTTGTTGTTACATGTATAAAATCGCGGATACTTCATACATTTTTCAATAAGTAAATGTCAGGATTTTTAATGTTTAGATAATGTACGTTAAACATTTAAATACCATTATACAGTTTTAAATGATATCTAGTGATGTAAAATATAATTTTAGTGTGTTGTCAATAAAAAGAAAATAGTACTATAACTTTCAAATAAAAATCTAGGCCTTAAATCATTAACCCCTGTCATAAGCGGTGAGGACCATGAGTAAGATAATGATAAAACACATGTTTTATTATATTTATCACCAAAATAATACTTATATTAAAAAAAAATTATATCAAAATATAACATGCAACTTAAAGTTTCAGTGCCTCATTTTTTTCTCTGGAAGTGATCCGTTTTACACCGATTGTACTGCAGCTAATAGGCTTACTGTAAATCTTCAAATGAACCTATTATTTGACCCTGATATACCAAGGGACTTGTATCAAGTAGATATCGAAACTTCTAATGCAACAGTAACTACTGTACTTCACCTGTAAGACCCTTATTGAGGTTATTAACACCTATTTGTTCAGTTCACCAGCTCTTTGCGTAATCGTTTAGGCTAAACTTTGCCCCCTGTACCATTCATTCCCTGAGCACATCCCACAGTAGAGTGGGGATAGCGCATCTCTTTCTTTGGAACCCTTGTTGACTTAAAATAAAGTAAACTGTTTTCTTTCAAGTTTTACTGCACTTGTAGATCACTGTACACAAGATTTTGTGAGATTAATTGGTTTCTTCGGTATGATATATACTAGAATATACATACTATACTGTGTATAGTATCCTTCACTTCCGAAGGCCTATGAGATTTTTCAGTGTTTCATTCAGACCAGTATAGGAGCATCTTTGTCCAAGCTAGACTGGTCCTTTGCCATTATATACACTTTGCTTCCTCTTATGCATTGGATGTTAGATAAGATCAATAATCGTTCGCAGGCGAACACACAGCCTGCCTCTCAGATTATACATAACTGATATACATATTATAATACGATGCATTAAGAGTGGAGCTGTTATAATAATCTGAGGTGTTCAGAGGCTATTACAAAATGATGTCAGGTTGATGTGCAGTCTTGGTACAACATAAACTTCGCGAATGCAATATGTGTAATATAAAACAGGAACAAATGGAGAAAATATGATCGCTGGAAAACGTCAACATGCGTACTCATTACGCATCTGACTCGTATAGAAAGGAAGAACGGATAATAGATGTATTATCTGTAGTAAACTCGTCTATTTTATAAGACAACGGACCAACGTTGTCGAAGCAGTGGAATTTGATATTCATTTGCTGTTTCTCGAATATGTTCATTGTTAACGACTGACTACTGCTGAGAATCAATTGCTGATATTAGACTGATATTAGAATCAATTGTTAATTTCATGTTAAGGTAATTTTGTCAATGCATACATCAAACGAAATCAGTAAAAATAAAAAAGAAAAAACAACGACAATGCATACTAAAATGAATTTTATAACCCATTTTAAATTTAAATATTGTTTAGGCTAAACAGAAATTCTATATTTATCCCAAATTTATTATTTTCATAGTTTAATCAATCATTCATAAATACATTAGTGTTAATTTATTATCGAAATACATTAATAATATAAAAATTAATTGATACTGCTGGTTTATTTTAATTTTCCTCGGTTAATATGTATCAAAATATTTAAAAGTGCTTTATTGATAGCGATACAATTTTTATTTGTTTCCCAATCAATCATAATAATAAATAATTGACCTTTTATATGTTATATTCTTGGATTAAACGCGATGAAATGATCGAAAATGCTATTTAAATCAACTGCTTGAATTAATTATTGCATCGTCAACTAAGAAAAAAGTGGAGATCATATAAAAGAAATTAAAATTGTAATTACCACCTCATAAAGTCTAAACATTTAATAAGCAATTAAAGTATCTATAATGCCTAGTTTGGAAATCACACTGTTTTTTAAAATATTACAGAAATAATGGAAATAAATACCTTTGGAATGTGATATAAGATACAGATGTTCAGAATATCTTGGATGTATAAAGTTGGGAATACTTCAGTACTAATGAAAACTAGCTAAGGACTATTGTGAAATCATAAAATCTATGACTTATTAAGACACGACTTAGAAGACAAGCTAGAAGAACGGTAGATTGTTTGAACAGTACATTATGGAGTCAAGAAATAGCGAAAAGAAGAAAATATAACATAAGAAACTCTTACTAAAAGCAGCTGATATGGTACGGACATGTCCAGAGGATTAAAAATACAAGAATCGCGAAAAAGGTTATAGAATGGGTTCCATCAAACCGCAGAAGACGAGGGAGACCTTAAATATTCCGAAGCGCAGAAGACCTTAGAGAGGACCAATGGAATAATCGAATGGCATGGAAGTTAGGCATAGGATAATGTCGTTCGTAAAGAAAAACTCCGTTCCATTTCTGATATGAAAATTACTAGAACTGAGAATAACATCTTAATCACAGGGTGGTACAGAAAATCAATGTGATAATAGGTTCATTAGTTATCGCTCATATCAACCTTTAAAAATAAAAATAAAGTTGATAAACTTTTTTTTACCATTTTATTAGAAATTTTTTATCCTTGTCACTTACTTAACAAACTTATTTTCTCATCGAATAATAATGCTGATAAAAGAAATGATACACTTTTAGATCATAATGAAAATTTATAGAATAATATTGAATCTAATAATACCAAACAAGATATAGCTATATTTTGATCACTTAAGTATATTGAGGAATTGACGCCCAAACTTTTCTTCTTATGGTGCCCTATCCAATTAGTGGATGTTGGCGACAATTCTGGCATACTCCTCTCGGTCTTGTGTGGCTCTAAAGAGTGCATGGCCATCGAGGTTTGTCCAATCCCTTACGTTTTTAAGCCATGAGTATTTCTTTCTTCCGATGCCCCGTTTTCCTTCTATCTTCCCTTCCATAATAAGCTTTAAGAACTGGTACTTGGAATTTCGAAATATATGACCCAGATAAGCAGTTTTTCTTCTTTTTATTATTGGCAGCAATTCTCGTTCTCTGTCCATTCGATTTAATACTTCGACATTTGTTGAGTGATCTGTCCAGGGAATTTTAAGCAGTCTTCTAAATACTCACATTTCAAAGGCCTTCAATCGGTTCATTACATTGGCCTTTATGGTCCAGGTTTCTACACTATATAGCAGTATGGAGTAAACGTAACATTTTACAAAGCGATATCAAAGCGTAAGTTAAGGCTGCTGTTGCTTAGCAAGGTTCTAATATTAGTAAATGCTGTTCTCGCTTGCTCAATCCTGCTACGTATCTCTATGTCTGGATCTTGATCTTTAGTTATCCAACTGCCGAGATATCTGAACTTGGGGACCTTTTGGATGTTCTTATTGTTTACTTTTATATTTAATTGCATATTTTGTGTTCTGCTAACCACCATTACCTTCGTCTTGTCTATATTAATCTTCAAGCCCAGTCGTTCTCCTTCAGTGTCTATTCTATCTATTAGTCGTTGTAGCGCTTCTTGGTTATCAGCTATTATGACTGTATCATCAGCATAGCGAAGATTACTAATAGTCTGTCCGTTGATTTTGATTCCAGCTTCAGTGTCACTTAAGGCTCTATCGAAAATCGTTTCAGAGTAAAGATTAAACGGGAGGAGTGACAGAACACAACCCTGTCGTACACCTTTTTCGATTGAGAAATATGATGTAGATTCCAGTCCTACTCTCACAGATGCCACTTGATTCATATAAAGGTTCTTTATGATTTTAAGGTCATTCTCATCTATCGAACGTTCCTGGAGCAATCTTACTAATTTGGAATGATAAACACAATGGAACGCTTTCTGGTAATCTATAAAGCATAGGAAGACATTTTTTTGCTGATCTCTGCATTTCTGAAGTAGGACAGTTAAGCTGTAAAGTCCTTCTCTTGTGCCAAATCCTTGTCTGAAACCGAACTGTGTGGGGCTAATGTCTCTTTCACATCTGTTGTATATTCTTGTTCACATCATTCTAAAGCATTATACCCCATAATCTCTGCTAAAGTTGTCGATACATTGGAGTGAGTTAAGGTTAATCCTTTAAATGCTGACGTAATATGCCTAACGCGATCTGGCGGGTCACTAACAAACTTACATAATACATATTTCTGAGAAAATTCGAAAAGCAAGTACCAATCGCACTTACACAACAATAAGCAGTCAAATTTAGTGGATATTTAAAAGGGACATCACGATTATTTGGCAACCATGACGCCATTCGCATAACGTGCTGTTGTTTCGCCAGGGTTAGTTTTCTATTTTATACATCGACTGTTTAATAGATGTAGGATTAAATCGTATAAATTTATTATTTATCCATGTACAACAACAGTCCTGCATCTAATTTCTTTTCCATCAAATTCATAATTACTTTGTTAGTGTGTCCCTGATAACCTTGATTATCAAGTGGCAAGACGGCAATCTGACGGTCAATATACGATAAATGACTAGTAGGTATATAAATCAAATTATAAAACCAGTCTAGATATATGACATAAAACCCTAAGATGTGCAACCAAAATCTAATATAGATGCTATTCAAACATTTCAAAACAAGGTACGAAGATTCATAGTCTTCTACCATGCTTTTATAGAAATTAGGATCTGCGCAGTGACCTAAAGATGCCCACAGTAACAGAAGTCCAGAGGTTTGCAAAGAAGCACGAAGAGAGACTCCACTTTCACGTCAACGATGAAGTGCTGTAGCTTCTTGACAATTCGTCAATAAACAGACTGTTTAGGAGAAGGAAGCTGCTTTATCTAGTGCAATATTGTTAGTGAAAATTTACTAGGTGGTCCGATAAGTAAACTTAAAGGAACAGCACTTTTTTCTTTTGCATCTGGGTACATTTCGTGATTCATTTTGTCCAGTAATGGACAATATTATTGGCTATTGACGGTTTTACCTTTTTCAGGATAGTAAATTATAATTATACCTCTTCAATTATAAAATATAGTGGTCAAAACGTTTCCTGCGTTCATTATTTTCTCTGATGTATAATAGTGAATCTAGGTTTCATTAACGGTTACCAATCAACGCCAAAAGTCCGACAGATTTCGCTTCATAAGGGCCAAACACTGCTGAGAAGTGTTCACATGATTTTGTTTTTGATCAAGGGTCAGCAAACGCGGCACCAAACGACATGATAGTTTTTTCCATACTCAAAACTTAGTTCAAAATATGACTACTGTACCTACTCTTTATGATTGTTTTTAATACTATATATTTGGTTAATACTATTGTGTTAAAGGATCTAATGTGATTATTTTATCCATGTACTTCCAGTTTAACCAGAAATACGTTTAACTTTTTTTATTTAAATGGGACATCGTGTACATTTTGTAGAATTTGATATATCTTGTAATTTCAAATTCTACACACTGGACTTTAAGTAAAAAATCTGTAAAAACGAGAAACTAAAGCACTTAGTAAAAATAGTTGTGAATTATTACGCATCAGAATAAACACCATGTAAATAATTTAATTGATGTTTACTTTGTACTAATAGTGGAAATAGTGTTATGTCAAGTACGCAACTATTGACAAACAATGTTAATTGTTTTGTGATTTCCGAAAACAAATTGTACGATTAAAATTGGTATGGTTGTCGTAGTGAAAGAGAATTAATGATGATCGGTTTTGACAATCGTGTTAAAACTAACTTAGGAAGAAATACGTAATATTTCAACGTTACTAAAGCAATACAAAACTTGGATGTTTTAAATAAGATGGAGTTCCACCTCTAGACGAGTTGGGATTTTTTTATGCAAATTTTCCAAATCGAAAGATTGAACGTAGAAGATTCATACAGTGGACTGCTCGTTCAGCAAATCTTAGTCCGTTAGATTTTTGTCAAACGTTTCCATCATATAGCCAACATTTTTTAGGAATTGAGACAAAATCATTGACGTGAATGTGAACAAATATAAATATGAATAACGGAGGTGGAAAGAGTAATTGGTTTTCATATTGCCAATAGATGAACGTTTAGCATTTTGAACTTTAAAATGATTTTGTTTAAATTGCTGTTTCCATTCTTATTAATCTAAAATAAATAAAACCACTTATTCTTGTTTTGATAGATTATTTTCATTAACTCTAGTATGAACAAGATGATAAATGACAATATCTATCAAAAACTGCAAAACTATACAAGGTGTTTCATTTAAATTAAAAAAGTTAAATGCACTTCCAGTTAAACTAATGAAAACCATTGCATTTTACCTGATTGTACATTTACAAAGCTTCATAAATGTGAACGTTTTCGTTTTAAAAATATTCACTTGGTTCCATATGTTATCTCAACGCTGTATAAACGTTTGTTACAAGCTGTTTCGCAGATTTTCATTGTTCGTAATACCTTCTTTTCCTTAACTAATAAATAGCAGAGCCAATGTGAGAAATTCAGATACGTGGTATAGAAAGATGTGTGTAGCAAAATAAAAAAATTGGTAATAGTTATTTGGTCTAATTTTGTTGATGGGCATGAAAGTAAACTAAAACGAAATTTTTATTTTTAATTAGTAAACCAAATCCGAATGCACAAGTCGAATAAAATTGAGTACAAGTTGAAGTAAGAAAGATATCCTTAAAAAATTGATGGTCAGATACTATAGTAAGAGTGCCAATTGGCAAAATAGTTTATGATAGATACTCTTCCAAAAGTTTGAGTATCGCTTCATTAGACCGATTCTGACACGGTTTCCCCCTGCAACTTTTTTTGATTCTGGGGCATTTTTCTCTAAAGTTCCCGAAACATGTCGATTTTACGTCATACCGAAAATTTATAAATATTGCTATTCTTTTTAATTAAATAGTAATTTTTTTATAAGAGATTTAAACAAACTTAAGCTATACACTTTGAACATCTGGTTCTTGGGAGTTACAGAACAACTCAAAACGAAAATATTAAGCTTTAGTAAATGTTTCTATGTTAATGTTTGACCAAGATATGGAACTTTTAGTAACTCACTCTGAGGCGCACGGTCAGCTTGCAGCGAATGCGGCAATGCGGGCGCGAGTAAATCACACGCGTAAATCAATTTTCAATATCTCGGCAAAAAATTACCATAGAAACATTTACCAAATGTTTCTATATATACCAAAGGTATTTAGTTTTTTCCACATTAATGTGGAAAAAACTAAATACCTACCCATAGGAGTTGAGTTATCCAATATCGAACTGGAGAATAAAGAAAAAATTAAATCCTGTAGTGAATACAGTTACCTGGGAGTAATCTTCGATAGAACGGGAAAAGACGATGAGGAAATAAAGAAAAGGGTAACACAAGCTAGAAGAACAATTGGCTGCCTAAATGGAATACTTTGGAGCTCCGAAATAGGAATAAAGCGAAAATAAAATATATATGAAACACTAATTAAAAGCAGCCTACTTTACGGAGCAGAAACTTGGCGAATAACCGAGAACAACAGTAAAAAATTAGAAGCTGTAGAAATGGATGTGTTTAGAAGATCGTTAGGTATATCCCGCAGGGAAAGAGTTCGAAATGAGGAAATAAGATGACGAATTGGAGCAGACGGCTACTTAACAACAGATATTGAGAGGAAACAGTTAATTTGGTATGGTCATGTTCAAAGAATGGAAGACACAATATTGCCCAAAAAGATTATGCAGTGGGTACCACCAAACCGTAAAAAACGAGGACGACCCAAAAAGATATGGAAAGAAGGGGTAACCAAGGCAATGAGTACAAGGGATCATAGAGATGGCCAATGGGACGATAGAAGGATGTGGAAGTTAGGTATCCGACAACGTCGAAAGACGTTCTAAAACCGATTGGTTTTTATTCGCTGAAATGTCAAAAAGAATAAGAGAATAACTAAAAAAGTGTTTACTATAGGAAAATACAGAAGATACAGAAACCTGTAGATGATTCTCGGATGAAAAATAGAAGGTCGAAGAGGTATATAGAGAAAACAAGCTTCTTGACTGAAAAACATTCAAGATAGAACCGAAATACTAAACGTAGGACAAGTTATTCATATGACAGAAGACGTGAAGACTTGATCATAATGCCACATATAGAACAAGTAAATTTTGTCTATTATCAGAGAATAACATTAATTTTTCACCCAAATTTTCGCTATTTTTAGTAGCAAAATAGCTCGTTGGGGACAGTGTGTGTTATAATTAATGAAAATGCAGCACAATATTTGCAAACGTTAATTTGGAAATGTTGGACAATTAGACAAAATTATTAATGACAGTTACTCGACCAAATGAATATTAATGTTTATATCATAATTTAATATTTATGCGGTGAGTGAAACTAATATTAGTAAAAGCCGTTTGAAATATAAAACGTTTATTACAATTGGTTTATTCATAATGGTCGAAATGTTTGTCGTATTTTGACAAAGTCGAATAGTTTTCAAAATGCATTGTGATTTATTCATTTATTATAACCACAAATTTTCTTTAATCATATTTTTCATTTCAGAGTACTTGTCGCAGAAACTAATGCAAAATACACTACTTCTACACGGAGAAAACTAATTCAAATTAGTTTTACGTCGCGTCTCTTCATAAAACAATTACGAGAAACAATCTAAGTTTCTTTCATTCTTTTACAACCATAGATATAATATGATATCTAGAGTGAGCGCTGCAATATAGACTCGTTCCCCCAGTGCGACAGAAAAAAGATACAAAGCAGTCTTTCTAATGGGAGGGGTTTATTGCCCACGTGACCTTTCCACTACCAAATACAAGTGAGGTAGCAACTTAAATATAACTTACATGTTTAATGTAACAAGTCGAGTGGTAGCTACGCGGTATTGTTTCTACTTTTGGATTTGGATAATCGGGTTCGAATCTTCTATTGATTTTTCTTTTATTTTTTTATAAATCTAATAACAATCAATATTACGTAAAACCCTGAATAATCTTAAAAAAGTATAGTGTGCATTTCGCATAAAATGTGTGGTATACTGGGAATTATTAACAACCGATTGACTTACAATATGGATAATTACCAACCGCTAGAACATGCTGGCTTTTGCAAAGGATATAGTACATCAGACCATCTACTGACAATGAGAACATTGATAGAGAAGGCAAATTAATACCAACTATCCGTATTCCTTGCCTTCGTAGACTATGAAAAGGCATTTGACAGTATCGAGATGTGTGCCATAAAACAAGCTATTAATAATTACAGAAAAAATTCGAGTTATAGACAACTAATACACAATACATATGAAAACACCACTATGATAGTACAACTAGACGAAAATACAAATCTCATCCCCATTAAGAGAGAAGTTCGACAAGGAGACATAATATCGCCAAAACTGTTTAATCTAGCCCTAGTAGACGTCTTCAAAACTACAAATTGGTCAACATACGGCATCAGCGCTAATGGCAACAAGTTAAATCACTTCAGATTTGCTGATGACATCTTGATTATAGCGAGCACATTCGAAAAACTACAAACTATAGCGAAGGAACTAGGAGACATCTCCCAATACGACGGCCTACAAATCAATATGACAAAATCCAAAACAATGACAGATATAAAAGCGAACTACTGGGTAACATCAAAAACAAAAGTCAAGGATATCATAAAAAAAATTGCCAAACTCAAATTGAGCTTCGCAGATCACACTGCTAGACAAAAAGACGAACGTTGGAACGCCAAAATATAACATTGGATGCCTTACAAAGGTAGACAACCAATAGGAAGACCACATAAGATAAGTGGACGACATAAAAAGAATAGCCGGAACAAATTGGAAGTATGATGCTCAGGATAGAGATGGAACGAATTGGGAGAGGCCTATGTTCAAAAATGGACGATAGAATGCTAAGAAGTATAGTGTACATTTTGCATATAATGTTTATTCTCACGCGTAATTATTGCTATTTTCTGCTCGTACTACTAACTTTCGCACTTATATGAAATGTCAAAAAGATAGCTAACTCTAAAGTTCTAAGTTAACTCTAGACTCTAGAGTATATAAGTGATGTGAGTCGAAGAAAGCTGGACAAAAATTAAGCTTAATATCTTAGCCTCGGTCAAGGGAGTTCTTGGTGAAAGAAATATAAATAAAAATATTTCGTTCCCAAGGTGAAGAACTCCATGGTTTTGTATAGAGGTGAAGGAAAAATGTAAAGAAAAGAAAAAAGCTTACCTGAAATACATGTCAACCAAAACACAAGAGGCATACGATAACTACAAGACAATTAAAAACGAAACACATGCACTCGTAAGAAATTACTATTTAAATGGGAATATTTTAAATAGTAATTACTTTAAAATGCCACAAGAAAATAGCTTCAGAACAATATTAAGACACTTGTAAGATAAATAAAAAATTATCACTGGGAACGCTTTTCGAAAGAAATGAACATGATTTTTACGGTCTGCAAAAGAAATTATGGCGCTTGATAAGAGGTCAAAGAACGGAGGTAAAGAAACTAATAGAACCAAAACACAAAGAAAAGGATACGTGGATTGACTACCTAAAAAAGCACTATGCAGAGGAAGAACAAACGACGCTAGAGCCGGAAATACCACAAATTACCACAAATGAAGAACTTAATATAAATGTACAGGAATTTCGGAAAATAATTGAAAAGCCAAAGAACAGAAAGCAGTAGTTAAAGACGGGATACCAAACGAATTACTGAAATATTGTGGAGCAGCAATGACAGATCAATTAATATATTAATTAATAAAATTATAAAACACAATAAAATACCGGAAGAATGGAGAACGAGCGAACAAATTCTACTATTTAAAAAAGGAGATAAAACAGCCAGAAAACTACAGAAGTATAAACTTGTTAAAACTACCCTAAAACTTACAACTAAAATTTTACAAGTGCTAATAAATCAGAGGATAAGTTTAGCAGATCATCAACAGTCACTAGAGTATAATAGACCAACATTTCTGTGTCTGATTGATCTAAAGAAAGCGTTTGACAAAGTAAAGCTCAAAGATGTAGTCAAGAATTTATAAAACCAGTGTAAGACCAATAATGACATATGCCTCAGAAACAAGACCCGACACAGCCACAACGCAAGGGCTACTGGAAACGGCAGAGATGAGAGTACTGAGAAGAATTAAAGGAAATACGCTGAGAGATCGAGAGAGAATTGAAGACATTAGAAGAAAATGTAACGTACAGTGTATAAATGAATGGACACAAAATAAAAACAAAAAAAATGGAATAACCACATAACCACATAATTTTTAGCAGATGATCAGGTAGTCGTAGCGAATGATGAGGAAGACATGGACTATATGTTTAGAACACTAAAGAAATAATATGAAAAATGGGGCCTCAATATGAATATGTCAAAGACAGAGTATCTTAAAATAGGAGATGATGAAGAAGATCCAGAGTTAGAAATTAGAAACACAAAAACATGTAATGAATATAAATATCTCGGATCTATAATATCTAAAGAAGGCACTACCAAAAGAGATATCGAAAACATAACGCAGCAGGGAAAAAAAGCGGTAAACATTCTAAACTCTCTACTATGGTCTAATGATATTAGACAAGAAACGAAATAATTGACAATCTATCGAACCTTGGTAGAGCCTATTATGACTTATGGGGCAGATGTTTGGCAGATCACCAAAAAAGATAGAAAAAGAATAGAAGTAGTAGAAATGGATTTTCTAAGGAGAGCGTGTGGTGCATCCAAAAAAGATCATATCAGGAATGAAGATATTAGAAGGAGGACAAATACTGTATATTCCAGTGTAGACAGAATTGAAACGAGGCAACTAGTGTGGTATGTTCGAGTGAAGCGAATGAATGAAGATAGATGGCCAAAGAAAGCTTTAAATTACATACCACAACAAAGAAGAAGAAGGGGAAGGCCTTCAGTTGCCTGGGAAGAAACTGGACGGCACATAATGAGAGATAGAGTCATCAAAGAAGACGAATGGATGGACAGAAAACGATGGCGGTCGAAATAGCAAGAGATAAGTCACCAATCGGCGGAAGAAGTATCGGATGACCGCGCAAAAGATGTAGCGACAACCTTCCATAGAGGTATTAATCCGCCAATAAACAAGCAGAATTGCTTATAAAAAGGGGGAAGAAGAACTCTGGAAACTAGATGACACCTGAACTACCGCCATCTCCGGGAATCCTACCATGTTTTATTGTATAAAAAACAATATCCAAGTTCTGTAGAATCGTGGATTAATTTTACTAACAATTTAAATTCAAGAAAGCGACAAATTAAAGAAAATTCATAGACATTTAAAAATTATTTAAACATATGTTTGTAGGAAACTATCCTTTTTGGGAACCGACAATGGATGTAAATACTAAAGTTGATACAATTTTAAAAATCAGTAATTTTGATGATTTAAAATCATTTTCATTTTATTACTCACTTCGGAATTCCTTAAAAAATCCACCGTAGGAAACACTGCACAGTGCACATCAATATAACTGAACCAAACACTTTTCTTAATTATTAATTTACATAATAAAGAAACCACACAAATTCAAACTGTTTTTTTCTCAAAGAGAATAACATTTCCACGAAATGGAACTATCAACGTGCCTAAATATTAAACGAACCAAAGGGCATAACCGTTAGAAAGCCATTCGGGACGTAGAAAATTTCGTCCCAAATATAGTTCTCCAAGCCTGCTATATTATCTGCAGTATACAGACGGATCAACGTTAGGTAACTATTTAAAAATTTATACTTTGATCTAGTGGAATACTGAATTATATGTTGGCCTTGTTATTGCTACTGCGGCTGTTTCATCGCAAGCACTCGGAGACCATTAATAGCATCTTATAGTCTCCGCATGTTGAATTACTTATCTATTATTAAAAACATTTTGATGTATGAATGTGTACGTACACATCATTGGATGTTTATACGAAATATGGTGGGTGTCATTTGTTTACAGAACGTCCGGGAACAATTTCTTACGCAAAACTTTTTTATGGAATTATTTCCGTGATACTTTTGGTATATATATTACTCATGAGAAATAATATCCTCTCAAAAATTGTACTTTAAAAAAATGAAAATACTAAGAGCTCAAACAAGTTGAGATACCTACAGAAATGCTTAAAAAACGAGGATCTATTGAATAAAAAAATATACGAACTTATCACATTCAAAAGTGGGCAAAATCATTTGTGGGTTCGGTGGACTTTTTAAGACTAGATGCGCGGCCGTTTCAATTTTGACCCATTTCCAAATTCATCTCTGAAGTAAATATTCTATACTTGTTATAGCCTTAAAATTTTATGACATTTTGTGAATTATAATGTACATTACATTACATACTCCAAACTATACGTCTACTGTGATAACTAACTTTTTTTACGAAAATACCTTAAAGCGCAGATGGGTCATCCAAGACCCAACTATCTATATTAGTATAAATTATAATAATTTATATTGGAGTTTAGGGTGTTACTACTTATAACTAATAGCAATAGAATAGCGAAATACATAATACCGTCTGAATGAAGGGGATACCATAGTCACGTTCGCTAGATCGTCGATTCCATTGCCACCATCGCGTCCGCGTCGTTCAGTCGAGTTTGAACTATGGTTTGTTTTTTAACCAGGAGTAAACTAAAAAGACAGATTTACACCCAAGAAAGTTACTAGAAAAGTCACCAAATACATCTTCTTTTTTGGTTGATTATCTCGGCCTTGCAGTAACCAATAAATTTTAATACATAATAAAAAAGTTGTTAACAATATTAAAAAATATCGATTTTGTTTGATTTTTGTTTTTTGCAATAACTTTTTTGTTATCCGATTCTAATTTAGCACATTCCATTTTGTATATTTTTTTTCTGAAAAAGTTGTGTGTTGACGTCAAATCTCTAAATTGACAAGTTTTTAAGTTATGAGCACAATAATTAGTTTGACGTTTTGATTGTTTATTTAAGAATAGGTCCACTAAAAAATTGTTGAATCCCTAGATGCCAGTATTTTTGTAATATCTCATACTACACACTTCAACCATCAAACCCTTCTACACAGTTGTGACGAAAACAGGATTATTTTTTAATAACTTGATTGGTCTATTTGTACATATTTGTAGTAACAATAACTATTCTGCAAAACTAACCTGTTGCCTGTTTTATCTTTGCTATCATGGCTGTTATTTTAATTCCAAGATCATCAATTTTTATTAGTTTGTACATGTTTATATTGCATTGTTTTTCATTTTAATGATAATATAATATATATGATGATAATATTTCTGTATATATTATCTATGGATAAATGACCCAAATCTACTCGGCGTTTTTTAGGTGGAGAAGGATAATTACCACTAGTACTTGGCATTGAATCCATATTGTTTCCTTAAAACACGCTAAAGTCGCTAAATAGTTCTGAAAAGAACTTTTTTTATATAAATGCAAACGAAAAATCTAAAAATTAAAGGAATAACGCAGAAAATACAAAAAATCGTCAATATAAATTTTAAATTTTAAAATTTCATAAATGTCATTAGTGTCAAAATGTCATAATTTAGTGGAGTAAACTTGCCTGCTGTTGGACCAATTACAAACAAGCATTAGGGCGCGGTAAATTTGAATTACTACTTTGCATCCTGATATATCTGTATTATTGCAGGATACAGATTTTTTTTTTGGTAGAGCAATAAACATTGACTTCAGCCATGATCTTGGTATTACTCCGTTTAAATATATGTCATTGAATATTTTTGTTAGTCGTTGAGTACCATCGGTGTTAAATAGCTTTATGAGTTCAGCATATGAATTGTCAGGTCCAGGAGCTTTACCATCTTTTAGTTGTCATATTGCTTTTTCCACTTCATCTGATGTCATTGTAAGTCGTCATTACATATATAGGACGGATATTGTTCGGACCTATTATCATCAAAGAGTTCTTGTACGTATTTGGTCCATATGCATATTTCTTGATTTTTATATGTGATGATGTTCCCCTGTTGATCTTTCAGTTTGCTAGCTGTGTTGGATTTTTGAAGACCAGCTGCTTGTTTTACCTTTTTATGCATATTAAATGTATCGCGTTTTTGTTCCAACAACTCTATCTCTTCGCCCTGTGTTTTTAACCAATTTTCTTTGGCCTTTCGTATTTCGATTCTTATTAGTCTCTGAATATTTTTGTACATTCTTTTGTTATTCTTTGGAGAGTATGCAACTCAGCAATATTTTCAATATCATTTTAAAAGTCTTAAAGTGGTCTACTTTAAAATGTATAATATATGTCTGAATTGTCAATATGAATGAGTCAGACAAAATTAAATTATTAGAAAAATGTTTCACCAAGCACCTTTTCCGAAGTGGAAATCGAAACACGTCAAAAATAAACTTATTTTAAACTTAAATTGTGGCTTATTCCCAACAAAAATAGTAATTGCATTACGATGCCACACGATAGCTTCAGAACAATAATAGTTCTTAAATGTAATGTTTTCATGTCATAAGTGTTTGTTGGGGATCAAATATCGTCATTTTCATCTGCAATGTTACAATGTTGTTTTGCTGGACAAATGGAATGGAAGGAGATAGAATGTGTCATGCTTCTAATTCTATTCTGTTCTATGTATTATTTCCTGGCATCCTTGTGAAACCATTTTGTATTAAAGATCCTTTTGTTTATTATTTAACAAATATAGAGGTGGCACTTTTCCAGTTAATGAAGTAAAGCAACGATACTATCGGACGGATGTACTAACTCTCAACTTTCCAGTCTTTACCCGTTTACATTTCCTATATTGTTGTCACGATTAACTAATTGAAAAACTACACTTTGTGATACATTAACATATTTAGCTGTGTTCACTTGCCTAGCTCTGTTTGAATCATACTAACAGCATTATTCAACATTACGCTAGCCCATTCCCTTCCAACTCAGATCTATATTATAAAACTTGGCAATGAATACCTTTCAAACTATTGTCATAGATATATTTTTTTACTTTACATACTTTACATAGTAAGTTTAAGGTTTGTTTATTTCCACTTATCAAAAAGTAACCAACATTTTTTATAGCAAATGTTTTATTTCAGCATTAACAATATCCTTGACGATCAGTTTATTACGTTAATATAAAAACAGATGTAAGTATTTTAATAAACTTCGTTAAATTTTAGAAAATAGTTGTTTTTAGGATCTCGTTTATTTTATTATCAAATTACCATTATTTTATTTATCAAATTAATTTACTAATCAAAAATACATTTACCATGATAATGTTGCAAAACTTGGCGACGCATCTCGCTAAAACTATGGAAACAGGCGTGTTTAACACACTCTCCATATTCCCGAATGATTTCCCAGGAACACACAAGTTAATTTCCCGGTTAATATCCGCTTAGATAATGTCCATACGGTACGCAAAGATTTAATATTGCGATGTTATTGGAACGACCGAGAATCCAAGAGCTGCTTTAGAAATCGAGTATCGGGTATTATCTACACATATTGTTGCGAGGTTTGGTCGTGTGCACCTGATGATGGCTATTAGAGAAATTAGGTCAGGAAATGTTTGTAAAATTGGTCTGCATGCTTTTACATTCTTGTACCCACATTAATGTTTAAAAATTTAATAAGTTCTTAGTAATATAAGCATACAGAGATGCTTGTATGGACCTTATATGCATAAAATGGAAAATACCGAAAAATTATTAAAATTTTATGTTTGTAATATAGATACCATATTGATAAAATGAAGATAGTTTTGTAAATCAAGTTAAAGCAAATGGATCGGACAATATTACTTGTAGAATAGTAGATAGCTCAGGTTTATTTAAAGTAATGCTGGAGTGGAAATGAGACAAATTTCAGATTAATGAAGAATTTTTCTTACTTTAATACAAAAACCAAAGAGGTGATCAACAACACATCAATAATAATACCATAAAACTAGTTGGTATGATCATGAAAATGTGGAAGGGAGTAATTGATAGACGGATACGAGAGGAGACCGAAATATCGGAAAATCATGGAAAATCAAATATGGACAAAATGACAATGTCTTAAAGCTAACTAAAAGACATGATATAAATATTATAATGGGCCATTTAAACGCTAAAGTGGGTCAACGAGAAGCAAAGAATTGTGTGGGGCGATATGGAGTGGGGGGAGAAGAATGAACGTGGCGATAGGTCGATCGATTTCTGTATTAATGGGGAACTAATAATTGTAAATACCTTGTTCACAAGATAACTGTTGTAGATTATACAGATGGAGGTCACCAAGAGCTGACCATAACAACAAATTGGTCAGAAATCAAGTAGATTATATTAACGTCAACAAAAGATATAGAAATTCTATAATATCAACCAAAACTACCCAGGAGCGGACATATCCTCCGATCACAACCTGGTTGTTTTGTCGATGAGAGTGAAACTAAAGACTGTAAAGAGCCCTACTTTCAAGAAAATCATGGATACAAGGAGACCCAAACAGAACAGAAGAAATTTTTTAATAAAATCCTTTATAATATATATACAGGAACTTAGTTTCCTTGTAGAACAGAAGAACTTAAGAAAAGTCAAAAATAATGCGGAAACTCTAACTATTGACCATAAATGAGAAAAAATTCAGCATGCTCTCATGTCAGTTGGAAAATTATTGGAAAGCTTAAAGCCACTTAGACGAAAACGAAAACCCAAGATTACAGTAGAAATTCTTGAGCTTATGGAGTAACGAAGAAAACATAAGGCAAAAGATCGGATACGAAGCAATTCAGGGAACTATCAAAAAGAAAATTCGAGAGGCAAAAGAAAGGTGGCCCTCCGACAGATGCAAATAAAGATGCTGAATGAAAAGTATGAACTTTAATCTACACAAAAAAATCAAAAACATGACAGAAGACATTGCATCAATGAACCAATTACATCCAACAACTATTTAACGATGAAAGAGGAGAACTGTCCACTGAGGATACCGGACTATCAATATTAGTAGAAGAATTCATTTATCCCATCGAAAACACAAAAGACGGCAAAGCTTCTTGACCAGATGATGTGCCTATCGAATTATTAAAACTCATCGATGAAGATGTTATCGATGTAATGGTTAAACTCTTTGATCTTATTCATTAGACTGCCACAATCCCCTACAATGGCTGCAATTAACCTTGGTAGTAATTCCCAAAAAGTCAAGTGCAGTAATCTGCTCAGATCACAGAACAATGGCTTTAATGAGTCACACACTTAAAATATTAAAAAAAAATGCACAGTAGAATTGATAAAATGGATATGTAATAAAAATAAACTCGAACATCAAAGTAAAACACTTATTTGCCATGCTGCAATACGGACGTAGAAAACTCTTTCGAGTAGGGACTTCCCTGTTGACAATCTAATTTTGTCGACATACTGCCATATAATTTAATATTTTCAAGTATTGTTTAATCCATTTAAACCCAAACACTGTTTTGCCTTGAGGTTGTTTTGTAAGTACTACAAAGTTCACTAAAGATGGACTGATTAGTTCTAAAACATTTTGAACTTAATCCTTTTGGATTTTTAAATTTAATTTTAATTGAATGTACCAATTACAACAAAAACGTTTTACTTCAATGTTCGAGTGTTTTAACTATATGGTATACAGCCAACTCCCGGAAATTACCCCTTTCTTAAGTGTATAATATGAAATAAGTGAAACACAATTTGGAATTAGAAACGGTATGTCCTTAAGATATGCTTTGTTCGCTTTAAATGTGTTGGCCCAGAGATGTATGGACATGAATCAGCGCATGTACTTATGTTTTGTAGACTTTGAAAAGGCATTTGATAAGGTTCAACTAGAAAGCTTGTCGATAAAAATCAAGAATAATAACATAAGTGATACAAAAAGAACGCCAACAATAATAATTTATAGAACGTAATGCAACGCCTTAATGCATGTTGTCATGAATACGTGTTAGAGATGAATTTGAAGAAAACTAAGTCATAATGACTGAGTCAGCAGATGTAAACATCCAACTGGTTATTAACAAAATTGTAATTTGCCGCAGCCTTCACAAATAAAAATTACAAATATGCCATTAGAATTCCACAGCATTGCAGCATTTACATCGGGAAAACCACAGCGATATTAAAAGCTATCAAAAACTCCTCTTCAACGACTGAAAATAATATTTTAATCATCACAGATTCACTCAGCGTAATTCATGGAATTAGTCAACTTTTCCCTAGCCATCCTATTGCACAAAATATAAGAAATGAACTTAATGCACTACACCATATAAATAAAAAGGTTACATTTATTTAGATACCTTCACACATTGGCATTAAAGGCAACGAGGAAGTTAATCAATTGGCTTTAAAATCCATCAGAAATGAAAATGTTCCAGAAATTACTAAATATCCCCACACCGACCATAAACGACAGTCCATGAATCATATAATAAATTTATGGCAAGCAACCTGGGACGTAACAGACTCTAAATTGAAAACAATAAAGCCTAGAGTAGACGCCAGCCTACCACAATAAGGAAACAGAAGAGATCAAGTAATCGTAAATCGTCTTCGAATCGGCCACACAATAGTAACACACCAACATCTTCTAAATAAAGAACCAGCTCCGATTTGTACCTACTGCTCTACTCAACTCACCGTGAAGCATCTGATAATCGACTGCCCGCAGCGCCAACCTAAGAGAACATGCCGAGGAATTAGTGGAAACCTGAAAAGTGCGCTTACGACAAATATCTCGGATTTATTGCAGTTTCTAAAAGACATAAATATTTATAATAAACTTGAATTTATCGAACTGTACTATTGTGTATGTCCCCCACTAATAACCCTTGGTGGTTGATGTGGGTTCTCTATGTTTAAATAAAAAAAAATTGTAATTGAGAGGCGTGGATAATAATAAACACATGGAAACATCGTTAACATCAAATGTAGACCAAAATAAAAAAAATCAAGACCCGTATTGAACTAGCGCGTGCATCATTCATTAAACATAAAAAGTTTCTATGTTGTAGGAATGTAATGTAGAGCTACGCCTAAGGATGCTTCTGTGTTACGTGTTCTCTATTTTTTTTTTGTAGTTTGGAAACGTGAACACTAAAACAAGTGCACATACATAAGTTGGCCGCCTTACGACGACAGAAAAAGAAATAATATTTCAAAATACGCAAAACTTGACTACTCGGGACATAAAATAAGAGGACAAGAATACCCATTCTTACAATTCATTATGCAAAACAAAATTAGAGGAAAGCGAAATGTGGGAAAAACGAAGAATATCCTGGCTTAAGAATATGATGGAATGGTTTGAATGCAGTAGTGCAGAACTATTTACAGCAATGCTCAATAAGGTCCGCAAGGTCCGGATAACCCGGATGATTTCCAACCTTCGATAGAAGATGGAACTTGAGGAAGAAGGATGAAATGGAATGAATCGAGTGGTGTGTTATGCTATAGCAAGATTTTGTTGAAATTGAATGACAAACAATAAAACAACCATAAGACCAGTTATGATGTATGGCACTGAAAGTTGAGCAGCTAAAAAGAGAGAACACCGAATGTATGTAACGGAAGTGAGAATGCTGAATGGAGTGACAAAAAAAGTACAGGGACCAGTTGGTGCAAAAAAAAGTACATATATGTTAAGGTCGTTGTACGTACAACGCCGAGACAATAATCTATGGATAATTGAAATTAGAGAATCGCATAAATGCAAACTGAATGAAAATAAAAACAAAAGTCATGAACATGATCATGAGATAATGTACAGCTCAATGGTGAAATCGGCAAATGAATTAATATATAATACGAAATATGCAAGGACAAAACTGAACGATAAAATACGAGTAATAAGATAATTATGCAGCTGTATTGATTTAGATGAATTATGAGGCTGGTGATGTTACGTATGGTGGAACTGGTGTGAACAGACTAAGATAGAGGATATGCTTTAAAAATAATAACAAAAATTAAAAATACGGAGATTGTAAGGAGAAGTTACAGAAAGAAGAAACTAAAAGAAGTAGCCTTTGGTAAATGGTCGAATAATACAAGAAGAAGTATTATATCAGAAAAAATTTAATCGGGATAAAAACATGCGGAAGAAACTAGAAGGGATCATGTCTAGGTAACTTGTTAATCATGACGGTTATGACAATGAGAAAGATGGTAGTCACGACGCCGATGATTAATCATATACAATACCGTCGCATTTTATGTTTTAATCCATGACGTATAATCCTCTAATAATAAATATATTCCAACATATATTACACTAATGGAAAAAGAACAATCATTTCTGATAACTGACTATTGGTTTACGATAACATCTGCCTGATATAAACAACATTATGATGGTGCACAAATCCGCAGATATCCCTTTCGCGTATCAAAAATCGTTTATAGACGATCAACCGATAAAACTAGACTAAAACAAAATTAAAAACTACAGTTACCTTTATTCTCTTATCGGAACCAGTCTTTTTGAGGGGTGGTGGTGTGTTGGCTTGCGCTTTGTCCACTTTACCCTGTGACAGTTTTCGAAGTGGAGGTGGCAGCCATTTCCGTCTGAAAAAAAAGAGAAAAAGTGAAAATAGAATCCTTTCAACTTTTGCATATACATACAAGCTTTTAGTTGCAACTCGTTGCATTTTCTTTTGACAATTAAGCCTTTTAAATGAGCGTTCTATGTAAACCGATTTCAGGAAAATGTATACACGGTCCAAACGAGCTTTCGGTTTAAATTTTAGGATTTTTAAACGAACTGCAAGCATTTTAACGAGTTGTAGGTATTAGTAAAATATATTAAATTTTTCTGGTCATAGTTTATGTTGGAGATAACAAATTAAATATATTCGCTTACATTTAATGAATATAACAATTCCTAAATAAATTTTAATAATATAAAGTAAAAAATTCTCAGTTTTGAGATAGAATATTTACTATTTAAATGGGAATAAGCCACAATTAAAGGTTAAAGTACGTTTATTGACGTTTCAATTTCCATTTCGGAAATCGTTCTCAAAATACTTTTGTACTTTAAAATGCCACAAGAAAATGGCTTCAGGATAGAATATTTATTCTAAAACACCAGCTTTTATGTCTTTCGTATTATTTTCATTCTATAGCAGAATGGTATTTAATATTATTCCACCTAAACTTAACAAATGATGCAAATAATATACCACACCACCTACAAGAGAGATATATAGAAAATCGTTCCCAAAATCAAGTAGATGTATTACATTAATTACTGCTTTAATTCATGGATGTAGATTCTCAAATTCTTCCTAAGGCAAGGCGCTCACCAACGTGGCAACCAAATGGCGTGGCAATGGCGAACAAGTGTTGTGGTGTCCCAGTGGCAGGTGAAATGTATAAACATATGTAGTCGCACGTGCGACCTTTCGATACGTGCGACTACATTATGTTTATAAAGGTTTAACAATTCTATCTGCCACTGGGACACCACAGAACTCGCTCGCCATTGCCACGCCATTTGGTTGCCACGTTGGTGAGCGCCTTGCCTAATAAACACACAACTGCTAATTTGGCTTCCACAAATCAATACATTTTGAAAAAAAATATTACTGAAAATATTTCTAATGCAACAATTTTTAATTTTAGTAATTGTCTAAACACTATTAATCTTAACATTAATTCAACGCAATGTAATTGTTCTATCAATATCCTTTTATTTTACATTTAACTGTTTTTAATACAATTATTTCTGGTCGTGAAGAAAATACGATCTGTTACTCGGTTAGAATGGAAATTATAAGTTATAAAATAATGAAACCAGAAATTGTAAAAACAATATTTATTTAATAAAATCCAGGGTGCGTTTCGACATAACTGTCATCATCAGCTTTATAAAATCTACTCATTTAATTCATATGAACACTACTACTCCACTTCTATTTGGCCTACCTAAGATCCACAAACAAAACGTTCCAATGAGACCTGTAAATAATTTCATAAACAGCCCTGTTACGCTAATACATAGCATAATTTTTGAATACGAACATCAAACTTCTTACCAATATCCACAACCCCTTTCTAGTTCTCAATTCAGTTGACTTAGCACACAAGCTTAATAAGGTAGATATTCCATCCATCTTACTAATCATATTATCAATACTAATACATATATATCATATCCAATTTCTTCCCTATGTTACCAATTTATTCCCTCTCAAGAATACATACAATTGGTTAGAGAATTACTTTTCAAGAATTCATTACCTACTCATACCACTTTTGATATTTGCTCTTTATTAGGCCTATGGATATCAGATTGAAGTTCGTCGAATGTTATGTATGATCGCAACTGCTATACGGGATAGAAGCATGGACTCTGAAAGCACAATCCGTAAAAAAAATGGAGTCATTCGAAACGTGGGTATATAGGCGTATTCTTAAAATTCCTTGGACTGTAAAAGTCTCAAACGAAGAAGTATTAAGACGAATTGGACATGCCAGAAAGCTTATTGACGTTATTAAAATAAGAAAACATCGTATCTGGGCCACATACTTGGAAACGATAAATACTCTCTTCTGCACGTCATCATGCAAGGAAGTGTAGAGAGAAGAAAAGGATTGGAAAGAAAGAAGAAATCTTGGCTCGGAGGAATATCAGATTGAACTAAACTCAGTGTTGAACACATATTTCAAGTTGCAAAAGATAGGAAAGCATTTAAAGCTTTACCAACCTTCTTTAAAAGACGGCACAATAAGAAGACGACGATTAGGCCTATGCTTGGAACAATTTTTTTTTTTTTTTATGATAAATTTTACTTACAAAACTGGGGTTTGTCCATGGATTGTAACTTATCACCTCTCTTGGCAGAAAAATTGTTAAATAACAGCCATTGATGCTACATAATCTTCTATTTTAAAATAAAATGAGATTTTACTACACATATGTTGATGTTATAAATTCCAAAGAAGAGACAATCAAATTCCTAAATTATATACCCGAGGCATATAATTTACTATAGAGTTTGAATCCAATTCTTCACTTCCTTTTTTTGATACTTAAATTTTAAAGAATTCTATCTTTAACAAACTGAATTCCGAAATATACAGGAAACCCACAACTACAGATGCTCTGATTAATTTTCATTCAAACCATCCATTCTCCCATAAAATGTCATCATTCAATAGTTTCTTAATTAAAGCCTTCAAACTTCACTTATCTAAATAAATCATTGTAATTAAACAGTTAGCCTTAAATAATATTAATTACCTTCTTCAGCTTATTAATAAAGTATATGGGAAATTTTAACAAGAATAGACTCACATTTTCCGTGATTTCTGAAGAACCTTTAAATATCCTTTTCTCAATATCCTTTTTTGATTCCATACATTTTCTAGGTCCATACTCTTATTCTTCTTGTAAGACAGTTTACATCGGTCAAAGTGGCACGAGAATAGAGACCCGTATTTCAGAACATTTAAAATTAATAAACACAAAAACACAGATATTTGCAATGCTAACTCTGCTTTCTCCAACCATATTCTTTCAACAAACCACTGCCATTCCCTTCTAGATATTAAACTCTTACACACTTGCAAAGTAATAGATTGGATATTTTAGAATCGTATGAAATCCGTAGGGCTAAATCAAATGATATTGAAATTGTTTTCAATTAACGGCTTTCATCTCAGCCTTACATTTTTATCATCGTTTAATTTAGTTTAATGCGGGAATTCCAACTGAAATTACGAAATCTCCCAACCACATTTATCGACCTCATGTTATTAGATTTACTACTTTTGTGTTATTATATATTTTGACTTCATTTATTCTTTCTCTTACATTGCTCGACCAGAATGTTGTTACCGGACTTATTATCTAAGTATTTATAAGTATTTATACCGTATGTGATGCGCACGAGTTCTCAATAATTCGAAATAACGTTAATATTTTTACCATATCTATCATGGCATAGACTTTTACATTACCCTATTAGGCTTTATAAGGGACACTTCCAACAATTGCCAACCTCCCTTTTTCAAGTCTCTTGTTAAATTCAAACGTAATGTTGGTTGCCTTACTAAAATAATTTTTACTACTAAATTCCTCTTCTAAAAACACTCAACTGCACATTTGTTTTTTTAAAAGCTTTTGTAATAAAATCCACAAGGAAAATAATTCCTGCAGCTGGCTGTATACCACGTATCACAAAAAAGAGGTTAATCTTTGTATATGGGTATATTTTATAAAAACCCTAAAAGGGCTACATTAAAAACACGAACGTTTTCGGAACAACAGTTCCATCATCAGGTTAAAATACAAGATACCATGCCTGAGCCACCAAAATATTTTGGTAAATACCCTTTAAAATATATTGTGTTACCGAAGATAGTACATAATGTTGATAATATTATTTGATGTTTAATATTTTAATTAAATTTTACTTCAGGTAACATACACCCATGCTTTAAGTGAGTTCCAGTGTCCGGAGAGTAAACCTCTTCAAACGGACTTCAGCTGGTAAACGTTCGTGTTTTTAATGTAGCCCTTTTAGGGTTTTTATAAAATATACCCATATACAATTTTGTAACATAAATTTCAAACCCTTTAAGGGTTTATAATTACTAACTGTATTGCCGAATAGTTCTGATGCCGAATGGCAGTACGACAATGCTAGCCCTAATCCCAACTTTTCTCTTCAAAATGGTACCCATTGGAGAACAATTGGACTTTTTACAATTGTGTAATTTGGGATGTTCCTTACGGCGTTAGTAACCCAGCCACTTTCCCATTTTTCTTTAAATTAAGTAGCAAATTTTTTACATTAAGAACTTTTTGTACACTAAGTTCTGCTTCCTTTGAGCAATCAGAGCCGCAGGTTACCCGAATCAAACAATATGGAGAAATAAAAATATCGGGAAAGAAAAGAAAACGCAGAATTTACAAAACCCTTCTCGAAAGGCATTCTCGAATTTTTCGATCAAAAAGTATCCCGCTCATTCACTTCCAGTTAAACCAACCAGCCTGTATCATGTGGGAAATTTTTCAATTTAGTGTCCCATTTTCCGTTATGTAGGAGCCAACATTCTCCTACACTTCCCAATTTTTATCCAAGCAATTTTATATCCCCAACCATTCCTCTACCTCCTAACCACATATACTCCGTTTTCAACCTGCTAATCTTAAAATCTCCCTCTTCAATAGCCCATCTTCAACCGTTAAACATAAATATCTTTGCTATCCTCTACTAACCCGATATCATCAACAAAGAGCATTGACCAAGGGGCCCCCTCCCTTACTTTCTTTGTCAGTAAATCTATACAACATGAAACAGGTTGGGACTCGGTGAAGATTCTTGATGGAAACCAACCGTCACTGGAAAACTTTCGGTCAATCCGACAAGTCCTTACTTTGATGTACGCTGCCTCATACACATACTTCACAAGCTTTACGTACTTCTCAGGAACCCATTTCTTTCTCATTCATCTCCATAGCTCTTGCCTAGGGACTATGTCGTACGCCTTCTCAAGATCTTTAAATATCAAATGTATAGACATCTATTATATTTGTACGTATTTATAATTCAATTGCGATTGATTAATTTTAATTTAGAAAATATTTACAGTTTTTACTGCCACTTGTAATTTGATTGACAGTAGTTTCATCTTACTTCAGTGGTTTTCAATATCAAATCGGCCATAACGGGTGAAACGCACAATATAAAATATTCCTTTACGTCACTGTAGTCATCAAATTAAAAATAAATGATTGATAATAAAAATATTTTATTATGGTACTTTTTGTAATTGTTTTTCAGTATTATTTATGAATATTTTTTTGTCGAAATTCACAATTATTCGAAAACCATTTCCAGTCATTTCTATCGTTGTTTGTTTTCGTTTTATGATTTTATGAAAACTCGAGATTGTATTTCAAGCTGTTCGTTATATTTAGTCAAACTCATAATGGATTTTCCATTATTCTTCAAAACAAACACGGACGTTGCAAGAAAGGTTATTGCAAGCCAAAAAATAAATATTTAAAAGCGTTAATAGAAATTTGAAGTTGGCGAGTGTTTTAAAACGGAACTCACAAAAACTTGAATTATGTTACATTGCCTCCTTAAATATTTGGAGTCAAAATAACAAAGACTGGTAGTTAAAGGAACGTTTAAAATACTAGATTTTTTTGGACAATATGTTTCCATAATCCGAAAATAACGCGTAGATGACGCCAGTAACAACAATTCATATCATTTAGAAAGTATAATTTTCCAACTAGTAGAATTATTCAATGAAATCTACGATACTGGGAAAATTCCGAAAAAATTGGTAATATCTGTGTTTATCCCAATACACAAAAAACCCAACGCAACGAAATGTAAAGGTCCGTTTTCACACTACGTCTTATTGTACGTTTTGTGGGTCATATAAAACGTACGACAAAATGTACGTTTTGTCCAGTGTATACACACTACGTTTTTCCTTCCGTTTTCTACCTCATTTCTAATTCAGTCTTGAGTTGTGTGAAGTTTGTTTAGTGTTTTTTTTTATTATGGAGGAAACACGGCTGCTTTCTTTTACTTTTTCAACTATAAAGATACTACGACTGAGGAAAAAGGGGATGAAGAGGGAAAAGACAAGATGGTGAAGAGAGTGGGCTTCTAAAAAGAAGCCAGTATTCCCACGTCTCGTTACTAAAAGAGGCGAACCAGATGACTGGCGCAATAATTTGCGAATGGACACCTCAGCCTATTGTCAATTACTAGAGTTGGTAACACCATACATATTGAAATAAGACACCTCATGAGAAAAGCCATTAAACCCCATGAAAGACTCACAGCAACTCTCAAATATCTTACAACAGGACGCAGCGTCAAGGACTTGGAGTTCACAATCATAATATCCAAACCAGCGTTAAGCCAAATAATTCCTGAAACCTGTAATGCCATCTACTTGGTTTTAAAACATAACTACTTAAAAACTTTTATACAATTCAATAAATTCCCCGAGAAAATCGTGGGTGCATTGCCGCAAATCTGACATTATTAGGCTTTTTTTGGGAAAAATGAAACGAACTGCAGTGAAACTAGTCGTTAAATAAGTCAAGATCGGACGACTTGTCTGAACATGTATTTTCACGTAACGTTTTATCCTATCAGTTCTCGCAAAACTATGCTTCTCTCTCCCATCATTTCTACGATCTAACCTTGGATTTCATTTTGATTCGACAGACGTACGTTTTGCTGTTTACATGCCACGTTTTATTGTATAGGATTTGTCCTATCCAACAAAACGTACAATAAGACGTAGCATGAAAACCGGCCTTAAAGAATATACAACGATCAGCTTGATGAACCATGTTTTAAGTCTTCTTGCGAGTGATACATGAACGTGTCTACAAAAAACAAGACGACAGTCTGGTTAATATATGATATATTATTCCAGGAAAAAGGGTCTATAAAAGGCTTTGGCATTAGAGAGGCATTATTTACTGTAAAAACACTCAAAGAACGAAGTTGGGATGTCAAATCTGACGTATTTATATGTCTAGTTAAGTTTGCGAAAGCCTACAATAAAATACAACACAGAAGGCTTGCAAACATATTACGGAACACAAAAATAGATGATCTGGATGTGAGAATCCATTACCAATTTATACCGATATTAGAAGGCACAATACGAGTAGATCAACAGAAATATAAAGAGATACCTATAAGACGAGGAGTACGACAAGAATATGTACTGTTGCCTTTACTTTTTAATATGTGCTAAACATGAGCTACTTTGGTCACATACTAAGAAATAAAAAATATCCTGGTTGAAAAATTTAAAACATTGGAGTGGAAAAACAACAAAAGAAATCTTCGGAACTGGTGCAGGCAGAGTAAAATGGGCCGTAATGATCGCCAACTACCCTAATAGATGAAGCACACAAAAAAGAAGAATCTTCAATCGTCACCCGTTAAATCTTAACCGTAATTGATAAATATTTGACCAGTGTTTTGATTTTCTCACTATACCCTGTATAAAAACGTTACTGGGCTGTAAAGCTCAAAGGATACTGGTTTCCCATGGTCGGCAAAATTTTTCCAATTTTTCCTGGTTTCAAATGAAACCAGGAAATAAAAAAAACATAGAAAAAAAAAACACTAACAAAAATGGTAATTTAGTTGGAAGACTAAGAAGATTACTTTATCTCAAAGTTTCTTCAAAACATTTAAAAGATCAATAAGATGACTATTATTAAAAATTTATAAATATGAACATATTTTTATTTAGGTAAATAAAAATTTTATTTTTGTTTCCGCACAGCTGCATATATATTTACAGATTCGACCGATAAATGTTTGTTGTCCTTTATTACAAATCTCTCTAAACAAAGGAATTAAAACACGCCTTGAAATAAGCCTTCTTTCGGATGGTTAGTTACTCCTACACAAGATATCCAATATTGTCCGATATTGTCATAAATCATATTTTGCTCTGTATTGCGAGTTTCCATGACAATATTAATCCAGAGCATGAATGCAGACAATATTAATGTCAAATTTTACATTGAATATATAAAATTTGCAGATAGCTAAGTACTGGATCAGTATCTGAACGATTTTTTGCTTTATTTTCGTAGCTCATGTACTAAATTTAAAATTTTTGATTACATTTTATTAAACATTTGCCGTCAACAGAGCATGTTAGTAAAATCTAAAGCAAGATTCTTAAATATAGATAAGCAGTTTATAATTTCCACAGACTACTCTTTTCTGGGAAAACCTGAAGTTTCTCTAGGTTATAAATAAATCAAACTTTTTATAAAGGGAAATACAACAAAAACATTCTTCTTCTTCTTAGAGTGCGGTCTCCCTACGGAGGTTGGCAATCATAATGGCTATTTTTATTTTTGAACTTGCTGCTCTAAACAAATCAATCGATCTGCATTGATACCAATCACGTAGATTCTTCAACCATGAGTTCTGGCTTCGGCCAACAGATCTTCTTCCTTGAATCTTTCCCTGTATTATGAGTCTCAAAATTTCATATTTTGGTCGCCTCATCACGTGGCCTAGGTATTCCAGTTTTCTGGTTTGTATAGTGGTGATTAGTTCTGTTTCTCTACCAACCCTTTCCAGTACTTCTTTATTTGTAATTCTATTAGTCCATGATATTTTTAATACTCTGCGGTATAACCAGAGTTCAAAAGCCTCGATTCTATTTAAGTTGCATTTTTTTAATGTCCGAGTTATTTTTTTTATTCTCCATGTTGGCATTCGACACGAATTCAAAATAAAACATAATGTTCTACGACTATTAAAACCAGAGTTAGCCCTTTTTTTTCGAAAATTCACCGAGGTTTTGTTTATAAACAATAAGAAATTTAAAAAGAACCATTTGAAAGATTAAGAGCTCAAGTTTAGACAAAAAACATGTAAGAAATATTGTTTTGAAAATAAGCCGTCCATGATGGACCAAAGAACAGCTATTTTACTATTTCAAAAATTCAACTCATAAATTCAAATTTATAAAAGTTGCAATATATCCGGTTCTAATCAACGAAAATTAATTTTTTTTTTTTAATTTGGAGTGCTACCTGGCATATATCATTTAAATGCATTTAGTTAATTTGTGAATGGTTTATTTAACCGGATAATTGGATTAAACAATTTAAAATATTATTATTTATACTACTAATATCTACGATATCACAAGAATTGAGCTCTGGTGGGACTCTTTCTGTGTTATCGAGCCCTAGGGGACTTGGTATGGTGGTGTATCTCTTTTTCGTACACATCTGGACGTCATGAGAAGTAGAGCTTTCTAATTATGCTTATTATTTTTTACAATTACTTTTTCTCAAAATCAATACAAATATGTTGTACCAAAATTAATTGTTATAATTTTTGTATGACTATAAAAAAAAATATGGAATTAATCTGTATTTATAATTAAGATATTACAATTTACATACTTAATCTTACTATTTTTATCTATAATTATAAAAAGTTTATAACAATTAATTTTTTTAAAATGTATTTGTATTGTTTTTCGGTCAAAAAAGGTAGGTATTTGTAAAAATAGTAAGCATAATTCAACAAAAATTAACAAGTATAGAATTGATTTTTAAATAAAAAGTAATTTTATTTTGTAAAATTTATGTTTAAAAGATAATACCTTTTAAACATAAATTTTTTCTGGGATAAACAAGTTCAATTTTGCAATGACTGTTAAGTTAGACTTCTTGAAATTTGTATAGCTGAATATATTTAATAATGTCACTATTACCACGCCAAAGGATTTTCTATGATTTTTCTGTAAAATTGTGCCACTTTTCCATATAATTTACTGGTCTTGACCTTTATTATTTAAAATCAAATAGCGATGTTACATTGTGTATTTTTCATTAGTAAAAAATGACGTGTAATCTTGCACATTTTATTTTACATATTGCTATCACCAAATTGATCAAAAGCAGTTATACCTGTATTAGAGTGTCACGAAAAACACTTTTATTTGCTATTTTCTCTGGTTTATAAAATTAAATAGCTTGATTATTGACGCACAAATAGTAAAAATTCCTATCAAATATATAACAGTTTGTTTAACTATAGTAATGTAATCTCAGGATTTACCCCTTTAACGTTTTTAACGTTTTTACTACTCCACTGTGTAGAATTTACCTATGTGGTCACGATATCTACACACGGGAAGATTAGTTTTGACATGGAAATTTTTGTTATTTAGTTGTCCTTGTTATTTTTAGATTTTAATGTGTTTATTGAACCGTAGGTACATGATAATCATATATGTGTAACGAGAGATTTTTATGTAATAAACCTTAATGATGCTTTGTGAACAAGTTGTAATTATGCTATATTTTTTCAAACAATTCAATTTTTATCTCAATTGTACCATATAGTGGAACTAATTCTGGAATTAGATGAAAACATTTTTATTACAAGCATAGCAGAAAGCGAAATTGGTATCAGGTTAGTCTTTGCAGACACCACTGCTTCAATTATTTGCATATTTTTTATGTCATTCTAGATGACAACGATGTACTTCCCCATCGTCTTTACCACTCGATCTCCCTTCTCTTTGTTTACTCCCGGAAAAATATGGTGAGTTAATATTTCAATTTCCTTGATTACAGCGCGCCACTCTTATTCGCCGAAGAGTTTTTACCGTTTATGTTTTATTTTGGTATGTACCCAGAACATCTAAGAATTCTCTACAATAACAAAAATTCTTCGAAAGGACAAAAAACGAGGAGTATAAACTCACCCAAGTTACTAAATATCTTATAAACAAAAGAAGAGAATTTAAAGACAAATACACAGATAATTTTGTAACACTATAAATAGACAGTAATACTATAAATAGACACTAATAATGTAACACTATAAATAGATAAACAAAGATATAAATAAACATACAATAAACCATTGATAAAAATAAAAATTTTAAGGATCTGCGCCGAATAATGACTGAAGGACCGAAAACTATTTGAAAACTTGTAAATAAAAAGGGAGAAACTAAAACAAATAAGGAAGACATTTTAAAAATTACTTAAAATTTTTACTCCGAATTGTATAAACGAGAAGAACTTCTAGATCCGAATAAAATTCAAATACCAAAAGTCTAAAATATAGGCTCACAAGACATCCCAGATATCACAACAGAGGAAATAAAAAGAGCTCTCTCGGAGATGGAAAACAATGAATCACGTGGAGAAGATGGGATAGTCATAGAACAAATCAAAGAAGGAGGAAAAACGTTAATAAATGTGATGAAAAAGCAATGTTTGATTGACAAGACTCGTAACTCCTCCCAATGGCAAAATGCAATAATAACCATAATGCACAAAGCAGATGACATTTTAGACCTAAATGCAGACCTATTAGTTTGCTCTTCCATACATACAAACTATTCATGAAGATAATAACAAAATGGCTTGTGAACAAAATTGATAGTTACCAACCTTGTGAACAGACTGGGTTCCGCTCCAGATACGGAACAAATGATCATCTCTAAAAGTTATTAAAACGCTAATAGAAAAGTGTAACAAGAGAAAAGAGAAAAGAATACAACAAACCTTATAAGTTCTTATATTCGTAGAGTATGAAAAGGCGTTTGAAACTATAGATATAGATCAACATAAAATCCTTCGAGCATTGGCACCAGGAATAAACAGGAATACCGATAGCAAAACGCCAACTATTTAGCTTAAGCCTAGTAGAAATATGACGATCGGTTAGGATACATCAGTTACCCATAGAATAAATCTATATATATATATATATATATATATATATATATATATATATATATATATATATATATATATATATATATATAAGCAATACGGCAAATTTGTGGTAAAAATGTTAAAAAGACTCTGAGGTTCCAGAGCAACAACTAACACATCCACAGAGGAAGCTAAGCTACCTGAAAAAAGGAATGACAAACGTTTATTTTTGTTTCTCTCTGGACCCGTTTGATCAAAAATATCTTTGTTATCACTAAAGCTTATTGTGTTTGATGCCAACTATTAGAACGTTTGAAACAACAAGGTTAATGCTTGTATAATTAAAGGAAACTTCAAGAACACTACGTGTTGGGCTAAATGAGTATGAACCATACATTAAAATTATGCCATATTTATTAGAAAGATGAACATTGCACACAGATCGTTTAATTTTTTTCTACTACATTACATTATACAAAAGCTGATTCGCAACCAATCATACAAGTGAACAGTATCATCATCATATTTCCAACCACACACACACATCCAATAGCACTACGTCCCTTGTCGAGTCCAGGTCACAGATCGAACGCCCGGGAGCATTGCGTCGGTCTCTTCTTACGCTTGGATCCCGCAGATCTTTTTAACTACCTATTTATTGGTCTATGCACCCCCGGCATCCCAGCTATCTCGTTCTAGCCTTTTTCACTTTGATCGCGAAATTTGTCTCTCCATAGAGCTGGTTAAGTTCGCATTAATACGTCTCAGAAAAATTTTCTTTTTCAGTAAAATTAACTTTGATACACCGAAACAGAACTTTGGTTGTACAAGAAAGCAACTGGATCAGACAACAAATAAAAAAAAATACAAGAGGACCACATCAGTGCTCTAGTTAAGTTTTTTAATGACATGTATACTAGGTGAAATATCTGAGGAATAGCTTAAGTCTGTTATTATAGTAATTCCAAAGAAGCTGCGGGCAAAAAGATGTGACGACTACAGGTTAATTAGTCTGATGAACCACACATTGAAATTTTTTTAGCATTATTAATGGAAAACTAAGAAATCATTGCGAAAGACACCTAGACAAAAGCTAGTTTGGAATTAGGACTGCGCTGGGTACCCGTGAGTCACTTTTTGGTTTAAATGTACTTCTCTATAAATGCCGCAACCTACATAAATATATTTATATGGCTTTCATCGATTACGAAGGGACTTTCAAAAGGGTACAGCTTGGAGCGCTTTTGAACATATTAAGAACCAAAGGCATTGACGGTAGAGATCTACGTATCATAGAAAACTTGTTGCAACCAGAAAGCAGTCATACGAGTCGATAGGAGATTAACCGCCGAATGTTACATTCTGTTACATTCAAAGAGGCATAGACAGGGATGTATTCTATCACCGCTGTTAAATAATATCTACTCGGATATAATTTTCAAATAGGCTTTACAAGATAAAGATTTTGGAGTAAAATCTGCAAGTGATAGTCTGCAAGGCTTTCAAGAGTTATTGGATTGAATAGAAAAGGAAGGAAGAGAAATAGGTCTAAAAATGAATACTTGTAGATGTAGATGTAGATCCCCATACGCCAACAGTATGGGGATCTAATACGGTACCGAAAGAAAAACAAGGAAACAGTATGGCAATAAAATTAAAGGTAACGGTTTCCACAATTTAATTCGGTAAGCGATAGTTATTTTGCAACAGATTGATATAGATAGGATATTCACAAGAACGACTTAATTACTATTTAAATGGGAATAAGCCTCAATTAAAGGTTAAAGTAAGTTTATTGACGTTTCAATTTCCACTTCGGAAATCGCTCTCAAAATACAAACATTAGTGTTTTAACCTTTAATTGTGGCTTATTCCCATTTAAATAGTAATTAATTTAAAATGCCACAAGAAAATAGCTTCAGAACAAGAACGACTTAGTCTCATTTTAACCTTAATTTTTATCCGAATTACTTCAAATGTTTTAGCTTCCAAGGTACTAGGAGATTCTGGGACAAATACTATTTTTTTTTTAATTTTGATAATAACATATAAAAAAAATGTTTGTATTTGTACAGAATTCGGTTATTAAATTCAATATGATCGATCAGATATGTAGGTATATAAATGTCAGCCTCTGTCATTTTTTTGCATTAGGAATAAAACGTCATAATATTTTTCGATGAGGTTAAACGTTAACTTAACATTAAACATTTTTATTAAAATCACGTGTTATATTGTGTGATAAATATGTTGTAAGCTAACATTCTTTATGGAAACATCAAAAATTGACGCTACATAACAAGTTAGTTTACAGATAATAAAAACCAAAAATAAAGTAAACCAACATGATGACTTTCAAGGTGTTGTGATGTTTGTTTGACAGCGACTGTATACAACCGAATGTCTCTCAAACAAACAAAAACATTACTCACGAAAAGCAAATAACAAAATATCTTACGGTTTATCGGACATATCCGAATAGCTATCCTTATAACCGCCACATTGATTTTTCAGAGATTTACAATTACACAAGTTGTGGAAGAACCGTCTCATCTTCGTCATGATTTCTTGAGAAAAAAATTACCGCGCATACTACGGCGAGTTGATGAACACTAACCGCCTTGGAGAGTAAATGCGAAAAATGACTTATCTTGAATAAATATCGTGATAAGATAATGATAGGTTGTAAATTTAAAATTTTAAATAAAAACAATTGTTAAGAATGTTCTATTGACGACAATGATATATATCATGTAATTACTTAAAAACGATTTCTCTTGAATGTAATCACATGATTGGAACATTCCCTTTCAGATGTACATTTTATTGCTGATTATAATACTATTGTAACAAATATATAAATGGGAATTAACCACCATTGAGGGAATAAATCTATTTGATTGACGTTTCCAATTGAAGAGCCTATTTCCAAAGTGTCTTAAATCCAAAATTTCGATTTTTTGAGGTTTTTATTTTATTGAAAACATTATAGCTTTCTTTAGGTCTAGAATATCGTTTTATACACCAAAACAACTTATTTACTATTTAAAAATGGATTTGAAAATTGTATTTATTTCCAAAACGTCTTATTTCCCGACTAGTTTATTTTCAAAGCGTCTTAAATCCGCCTGGCCAATCCATGAGTGCATAGAAGTCACGTGACTCATCATGGATGTTTACTTGTTTGCGATTAGTTAATGCGTACAGTAAGGGTCAAGCATCTGTGTTTATTTGTATGAGATAGTGTCTCACACGCGTCGTACTGCGAAAAAAAGATCACGAACACCTGCACAGTGGGCGAAAAATATAGATAAAAGACGTGGCTCGTCGCCACGGATAGCTTATAGACATAATGGTGGACGTTGTCAAGCTAATCTGATTACTTCTAGAGACTATAAGCGTTTTCATACGGCCATGAAAGTAAAGTAGAACAAGACTCATTTATTACCAGTGTCATACAAATACAAAAAACAAAACGTGTTAGGGGAACATTAAGTGAAAGAAACAGAGAATTTTCAATATGCTATTTGTTCAGAAAAAAGACGGTAGAAATATAAAGTGGTGTGCTCTGCCAGTTTCTGCAGCATTCTCGGAATATCGACCAAACGTGTTCAGCGCCTTGCTGCGTATTACTTCCGAAATGGTTCTTCCAGACAAGAAAGAAGAGGAGACAAACGCACTAATATTCATATTAACAACATAAAGGATTTGATTCGTCAACATATCATGAGTTTCAAGTGCAGTTCAAAACATGGACGAGAGAAAGTAAATTTTTACTGCCATCATTATTAAAAGTTTTGCAGTCCAACCAATTAATACATCTATATAAGTTAAAAAGTTACTGATTACTTTTTTGTCTTTTCATAAGTTCATTATAGTGACTAACGTTTATTTTCTCTTTGTTTCAGACACCTTACCGGAAGTATTTACCTTCACAACTTTCTGTAAGAGGAATGTGGAAGTAATTTCTGGAGGCAAAGCAGAGGCCCAGTCTTGTAAACATTACTTATACTACAAAATATTTACCACTGAATTCAATCTTGGATTTGACACATCGTACAGATGTATGTAGCTATTGTGAAGAAGGTAATCGACGTGTCGATTATGTGAAGCCTTATGTGAAGCCTTTTATTCTCGTCAGCTGTGGCAGTACTATCTGGGTATTGTACGCCATTATGGTTTAAAATCTAAACAGGATAAAACTGATGTATCATTTTATACATGGGGCGAAAATGATGGTATGAAGGGTAGTTCACAGGTTTGTAGTGCTTTGTATCAACACTTAACTGCTTTTAGTGCCTCGAATCCAGCCATAAAGAAAATTAATCTATTTTGTGATGGATGCAGAGCTCAAAACAAAAACTGCATTATTCTCCCAATGCTCAGTAAAGTGGCTCAAATGTTGGAAAATATCGGTTAGGAGGCACATAAAATCCAAAATGGACTTCAATATTACAGAAATGAACTCCATGGAGATAACAGCTAGCAGAGTGGGTTGCAAGTCCAGCTACTCGGATCTTTCCATGTTTTCATACACTGTTAAAAAGAGGGAAGAAATGGTCATCTCTTAATCCAAACAGAGAGGCCTTAGGCCATTTAATTAAGAAAGATAAGTTAAAAGATGTTAAAGTACTTGTAAGTAAGCTAGGTATTTTCGAACAGCATCATGCCATGTCATTTTGGCAGAAAATTTTATCAGCTGATACAAGTAATGCTGTTGAAAACTCTACTTCAAGTGACAATGATGATGATTGAATAATTTTTAAAAGTTGTTTTGTCTAACATTACCTACTGCAAACTAGGAATAAATAAAAAAATTTCATTAAATATCCAATATTTGAGTATACTAATTAAAATTTACCCGATATTAATCCTATTAAATACCTTGTTATTCCCAAAGCGTCTTAAATCCAGATCATGTCATTGTAATTTTGGCACTTCCAAAGCCTTAAGATTTTTGTACGTCTGTATAAAGATTGACAATATAACTTGTAAGACATTATACCTCTTCCTAAAGTTGTATCTTAATTACTTTTTTCTTAAATAAAAATCTGTAATTTGTGAGTTTCACCATTTCATGGATTTAAGATATGGAAATAAGCTCTTCAATTTCAGACCATTTTCAAAATCGTTAATAATCCAGTCATCAGAGATTATTTGCCGTCATATTTGCTGGGGAGTAGGGATTAAACTTTTGCAGTAAAATAGGTTTCCCACTATTATTCTTCTGTTAGCGCGCATTTTTGTCACCGGTCACATTTCGGCACGCTCACGCTCTAAGTTTGTTGATTTTTTCTAAAATTATATTGGTGCGTTGGTGAGCCGCCCAAAAAGTTGCAAAGGGTCGCCATTCAACCTTGGTTGATGCCTTAATTGAATAGAATTATTTTTAATCAACTCATTTTAAAATTAGTTAGTAAAGTTTACAACAACTTTATTCATTTGTAAAACTGTTTTCTTGTGACAATTTTTAAGTGGCAAATATTGTATTTATATGGGATTATTGACGTTGCGATTTCTAATCCGGAAATCGTTTTCAATTTATTTTTATATAAATTAAGAATCATATTAACCTGTAATGTTTATCAATTGGCACTTTGTGGCAGCCATTTTAACAGTTGACTTGCCTTATGTAACCTACTTGAAACGTGGCCATGATAGATGATTAATTAGAAGGATGTTCAAAAACTTCTACCATAGTAGAAATTATTCACAAAATACGTAATACGGTTTTAGAAGATCGACATATAAACATGAGCAAAAGTGTTAATGGTCTAGACTCTAGAGGTATTAAAGAAACTCATTGGTCACATCTTGCGCAAGAAATTGAATAAAAAAAGACACATAAGACAAATACAATCGCATGACTCTTTTTGGAAAAGTGCATTTCAGTGACCTTGTGCATTGATACTCTGTAATAAGTGAACACTGGATTCACTACTAAAAAGCTAAACTAAACAGCAATCTCAGACAGAAACCGGTTCTTCCCCTCTAAAGAAGTGGAGAACAGTGACATCGGAGTGAGAAGTCATAGTGTCGGTATTTGTGGATGCCTTATAAAACAACAGGCCAAAACTATAACTGGAGCATACTAAGAGACTCGAATTAAAGAAGAACAGGATACTTTTGCATCACAATGCACCTATAAAACAAAAGTTTCTTGGCAAACTATGGACTTTGCTCTCTACGGTTTCCATCTATTCCTACAATGTAAGTCCTTTTTATTGAATCAAGAAGCTTTTTAGAAGATTTTAGAAAAGATTAAGTCCAGCAAGTAGTACTCGTTCTAATAATGAAATTTTCCCTATCAAATGATTTTATTTGGACATTGAACGTTCCCTAATCATCATAACTTCTGCTTTCTTATCTTGACGGCATTTTCACCTAAACACAAATGCAATTCCATTTAATATCCAATTGTTCTGTAATTTACTAAATCAATTATGTTTCACTTAAACTGTTTATTTTAATCAGTTGTTACGTACATCGAAAAATCGAACAATTATTACAATAATTTTCGCGTACTTTTATCTGAAAAACTTTTAGACTCTGCCACATTCTTTACCGAAACTTCCTGGTAACTTCTACGTCGCCAATAAAGGAATATCTCAAAAGGTCATCACCGATTCTGGCATAAATAGAGCATATGGTGGCATGTTACCAGCCTATTTGCTTTCGCCCGACACGAACGAGGAAATAATGGCCATATCTCTCTTGTTAGTTATTAGAGAGCTACAGGTAGCCGGCATTCTAATTGGAATAATGGGGAAAATGTCAGAGCAACAACGATGGAGGAGGAACGGGATAATTAAGTAAAATCCGGTCGCGATAAAATTCCCCGAATACGTTTTGTTTCCTTAATAAGTAAATGTGTTATTTTGTCTAACAAGTTCTTCCTTGCTACCGCTTGCAGGCGGTGTTGTTTAGGAGAGACGGTTTTGTAATGGCAGACGGATGTTGGGTCCGAATAATGGGCTTGTTATAAAGAGGATTTTCACAATGAAAGGGAAATAAAAAATAAGTTTTATTAGCAGAATTGTTAAGAAATATGAAAACATAGAAATATGTAAGATATTACACAACTAAAACAACGAAGGATTAAACATTCAATTAATTAAAACCAAATAAATTCCCCATCTACTAGAAACAACTAAATAATAATAATAGTTACTACTAGTCACTAGACCAGTAAACAGTAAAATATAGCACATAGAGGCATATGTACAAAGGTATAGAAGCAAACGCATGTAGCAAAAATCCATCAACAATAGTAATTATAATTTGCGATGTCCACTTATGAAATCGTTACCAAAATAACAGAACCATATGTGTTTCTTAGAGATTTTGAGGATCATCATCATAAGTATTCACTTCCTGCCGGGTATCTAAATATCTTCCGTGATATCGTTATTAACAATGGCCAATTGTGCGTTCTACGGTAACTAAATAGACCATTTCTGGAACCGAAAACTCGATCACATCACGGCATACCCAGTCTGCGTTGGCAGCCCTTTGCTGGGGATTATTTAATTGGTTAAATTCTCGTTCTTTGGTTCGATTTCTCTAATCAGATTCATAACTGCGTCGCTGTTGTTTAAGTTTGTTGCACCTTCATACACTGTTCTTCGCCATACCGGGTGGTCTGTTGATGCGTCTTCCCAGGTGCTAAAGTCGATGTCACATTTAATTATGTTGTTTTTAAGATTATCCATGTATCGCTTCTGTTGCCCTTTCTGCTTGCGTTGTCCACTTCTAAAGTGTGAGAACAACTTCGAGAAGCGCGTATCGGACATTCGGACCACGTGTCCAGTTCATCGAAGTTGGTGTTTCATAATCATTGCTTCAATACTTTTTGAGATGCTGATGCCGCTACTTGTAAGATGCTGATATTGGCCCTTCGGTTCTTCCACGTCACTCTCAGAATTCATATAAGGCAATGTTGGTAATATTTTTCCAAATACTTTAGGTGTCGCCTGTCGGTAGTTCAAGTTTCACAACCCTAAGTATAGGAATCACTCTAGCGTGGTAAACGTAAAGTTTTGTTTGGATTCTGATGTTGTCGTTGTCAAAAAACAAAACAAACAAACAAAAAACGTTATCGAAGATTTGGCACGGAGTCTGATAAGGTTAAACAGTCCTCCGTCAAATCGGCACTCTCTTTCTATACCTGAAGGTACATATATCTAACAAGATACATTATTGTTCCTAGGGAAATGGAAAACAAGGTCGGAGCAATTACACACTCCTGTTTAACTCTTGTTAATCATGTTTATCTCGCTGATACGAACGCTAGCAATCATATTGTCATGCACTAGCCGCACTCTGTTAAAATATGTTTGAGGATATCCAACAGAGGCAGAAGGTTTTCCAGAGCGGTTCCCTTTTTACAGTGTGGAAAACCTTAACAAGATCTATCAAGGCGATATAAAGTGAAAGGTTTTATGTTTTGGATTTTTCTTGCATTTGCCTTGCGTTAAATATAATGTTGGAGGTTCCTCGAATTAGTCTGAACCCTCACTATGATTCCGACAATGACTGTTCTGCAACAGAAAGTAGTGATAGTCTCGGGTAATTTACATATAAGGCTTTGTCGCTTTTTTAAATAAGAGGGATCATTTCGGTGTTCCATTTTTTTTGATAAATAAATAAGTAGGTATGTTGCCCAAGTGCTCGGCCTGCTTCATTAAATAGATCATCAGGAGTTCCATTAGAACCAGCTGCTTTGTTTTTTTTAAGTTGTTTGGCTGTTTTTTCGACCTCTTGTAAAATAGGAACGTTGCTTAGATAATACTGTATAGGTTTTTGAGGAATGGTGTTAAGTATATCCACATCAATCGGCGACTGTCTATTAAAAAGCTCGTCAACGTGTTCTAACGGCAGTTGATTGAGAAAGTATCCTTAAAAAGTTGAATACCATCTCTTGAGTGCAATGGGTGTAGCCCTTGAGTCGTGGGGGCGTATATAGCTTTAGTTACTTAAAAAATGTCCTGGTGTCCTTAGTTTCAGCCAGATTCTGTATTTCACGTCATTTAGCTGTCCAACATTCGTTTTTTATTTGCCAAGTTTGCCTCTGCACATCCGATTTGGCTTCTATGTAGTGTTGTTGATGGGGATTTCGGGAGGGTAGCATAAAAAATCTTGACAGGTCGGAGTGGAGAAGGGCTGAACTTACTTGAACGATCCAATCGATTCCAATTTATGCAACGAACGAATGCAGACAGAAAAATCTTAAAAATGAAATTTAGTTTGAGAAATGACTTTAAGTAATTTTTAGATGGGCAAAACGGTTATGCCTAAAATCTAGAAAAACGAAAATATAAAAAATACTAATCAACAACCTCGTAGGAAAACTTGTTTTTCCAATATTCAGTTATGCTTCCAAAACCGGGATCATTAAAATAGTAGATACGAGAATATAAAAGGTCCAACCCGGAGACCAGGTGAGTTTAATATTAATTTTACAATCTCACTAAATCATACAGTAATCTGCTGCTGAGCAAGAATCGCCTTTTTGCGATTTAACATTCCTTGAAGCCTGCCGAGCCCATAAAGTCATTCCCAAATATATAAAACTCTAACACTATACTTCTTATATCTTCCAAATTCTTAGAAAAACTAGTTTTGCTCTTCTTCGTTAAGCTATTCATTCCACTAGACGAAAACTGAATATCACAAACACCCATATTTTTATTACTTGGTCCTCTATTGATTTTAATCAAATAAAAGGCAGATATCGAACACAGCTTTTATTAAATCTTGCCCAAGTACTTTTGCTCCTAGAGCATCTTCGGGGCATTTTGTCAAAATTAGGCTACCCAACAATAAACTGTTTTTAAACTGTTTGTCCTTGTGTCGTGTTATGTTAACGTATGATTGAATGTTTATGATATTCTCTATATATTGTTCTTCATCTTTCAGCCAAAATTCTTTGCATTTTATCGATTTTCTTAAACAGTATCTATTACACCCTCCGACATTCTAGTAAGTTTCGATATCGTTTTATTTGATATGTAAATGGTGTAAAAATGACATTTTTGGACAAACACATAAAATTGACCCGTTTGTCAGATAGCAGATCCAGCGGAAGCTGGAAGTCTCGCATAAACTCCTTAAATTTATAAGTTTATTTAGAGTAACACAATAAAGATTACACAACTATGATTCAGGTACATACGCCTCAAAAATAAGCGAAGAGAATATTCTGGCTACGTGAGCCGATATTCGACGAAAACATATGGAGCTGTGCAGAAGACTTTGTATTGTGTCCGAAGTAGGGAGTATCCGGGGGTCAATGACATGAATCAGGAAAGGCCTGTAAAAACAATGTTCACTGATTAACCTGATAAAGGACGTTGAGTACGACTAGGAGTAGCATCGCTGCTCAGAATAGAAATAAATTAGCTAGACGACCAGAGTCTACGCCCCCTTAATGGATATAAATGTCAAGGAAAAGTAAGTAGGTAAGACAGAAGTTACCGGTACAAATGGAATAAGTCAGTTCTATCATGGACACGTTACACATTTGAAATACCAAAAACCTAAAAAAAATCAAGAAAAAGAATATAAATCAAATAAGCTAAGCTAAATGAGCTTACTAAGCGGATGCGCAAGCGCGCTGTACGTGAAATCAAATCTTAACTGTCTTTTTCTTTTTATTTCGATATACTCTGTGCGAGTACTAGAAACCAATTCGCTAAGAATTTTGCTTAGTTGAGGAGATATATTGTGGAATGCAATTTTTAGATTCCCCATGTCTCTCTTAACATCTTTATCAACGTCTGTTTTGCCCTTGCAATTCTTAGAAGGCACAGATTAAAGCTTAATTCTTGAATTTGGTTTCGAAAATTAGTCTACGATTTTATTATCAGATGTCGCTACTTTGCGTCTATACGAAGCCATGTTAGAGTTGCTTCCTAAGACAGAAACGATTTATTTCACGTTCAGAGCGTTTGCGAAAGCCGTTCTGATAAGGCCTATTGGGCCGAAATACGTATAAGCGGATGCGCAAGCGCCCTGTACGTGAAATCAAATCTTAACTGTCTTTTCCTTTTTATAAATCAAATGATTATCTTTGAAATATTCACTCAGAGATGCATAAATGAATGTGATATGTTTTATGACTAAACATGTCATTTCCCTTGCCGCCGCGCCACTGATAGACACAAAAACTCGCGGAAACCAAATAGCCGTGGGTGGCACTACAGCTACTAACCAACCCATCCTTCAAGTTCATGAGTATTTTTATGTTTATTGCCTTTGGCGTGACCTAAATCCTCAAAACAATTTACTGAGAACCCTTCAAGACCTTGTAATATAAATTATTAAATATTGGCCAATAAAGAAGCACTTAAAGTGATTATTCCCCGTTGGATTTCTTCCGGTGGGATTAAATTATTTGGTTTAGCGATGAATGAATGTTTCGCATAATACTTTTGTTTCTGTAATTCGTTTCCGCCGCATTAAATTTAATGGACTTATAATTTTGTTTTGTGCATAAAACTATGGCTAATCCCTCAATAAAGAGGATTTTCAAGTGAAAACAGCAACAATTGTTTTTACCATAATCTCCAAAAAATGTAAAAATAAATGAATAATATGGGATGAATAATGAGAACAATGAAAAATGTTAAAAGCCTTGACGGAATGTCGAATTGACTATAGGTATATAAATACAATTAAACACATATACCAAAACGCAACAGCTAGTGTTATAGCGGGTGATCGTCAAATCCAGAAATTCCCGATACAACGTGGAGTACGTCAGGGGGACATCATATCACCGAAAAGTTTACTGAGCTTTTGGAATATATATGTAAAAGGACAAAATTGACCCACAAGGGCATAAACATAAATGGAGAAAAGCTTAGCCACCTGAGGTTTGCAGATGATATTGTGCTAATAGCTAATGGGTTAGATGGGGGCAAAGAACTTTTAAATCAGCTCTACCTTTTCTGGCTAAAAGAAACATTGAGAAAAAAATATATCTCAAACACAGATGATGACAAATCGTGTAGTCAGTGAATATATAATAGGTATGAGTAAGAACAAGATCCACAGACCAGGTAATGTCCTGGTCTGTGGATCCGCTGAGCTTCTCAGTTGTATAAGACTGACTTGAGCAGCCTACGGCAAGTTGAACCACATTTTCAAATCGTCCGACATACCAATATGTCTTAAAAGAAAAACCTTTAATTAGTGTGTTTTACCAGTGTTGGCTTACGGAGCAGAAACGTTGACCATGACAAGGAGAACAGTGAAAAAGATCAGTGTAGCTCAAAGGGCGATTGAGCGTGCTATCGTGTTTCAATACGAGACAAGATTCCAAATCGCCAGCTTTGACAAAGATCAGGAGTGGCTGATGCTGTAGAGAGAATAGCACCACTGAAGTAGAACTGGGCAGGTCACGTGGCTCGATTGACAGATAACAAATGGACAAAATGGAGCCCAAGAGATGATGCTTACTGAAACAGAGGTTGTCCACCAACACGTTGGACTGATGATCTAAAACGTTGCCATAGGAATTGGATGCAAGAGATACAAGATCGAAACAGATGAAAAATTATGAGGGAGATCTATGCCCAGCAGTGGACATGCGAAGATTGAATGATGAATGAAAAGAGTAAGTAGGTGGCAATAAAAATATTGGTACGTACATGCCTTGTAGCTGTACTCACTGTATTTTAAATGACAAATAAGTCAACAGCAAGGAATTTAGATTTGTTAAGAGGTCCTATATGGTTTTATAGTACAGGTAAGTATCATAATGTAAATGTCAAAAATATTCTTATACCAAACAAAACAGAATAAAATCAATAGAACAAACCTTTCAAGGCTATATTCCATAATACGAAGTCGAATCACCACTTTACACACATAATAATAATTTTTAAAATTCATTTAGATACTACATTGAAGACAAAATTTATCTAGATAGTTCTTATGACACAAATTAACCAGATACCAATAACTACTTAGGATAACCCAATTAACAAGTCGTTACTGGTAACCACGACAACGATTTTAATTACAGAAGCCCAAGTTAATCGCGATATTTAAATGAATTTTAGTGAAAAGCTATTAAAATTTCATCCTGTCAAATATTGAAATTGTTTTCAGATTAAATATTAGCGATATTTTAAGGCCGTGATTAAAAAATTATTAGATAACCTTGTAGGGCTCGAATAAAACTTAATAAGTAAATCTATTCTTAAGGATGTCACATCGTATACGCAAACGCGGATACGAGCACTCAACAAGTTAAAATTTCTGTTATATACTGAGCATATACTAAAAAGTTGAGCAAATACTGACAATATAATAGGATTCTACCAAAGACGCTTCATGAAAAATAAATCTACCATTGATCACATATCATCCATCAGACAAATATTAAAAAAAAACGACGGGGTACGACATAGACTGCCATTACATCTTCGTAGACTTTAAGGCAGCGTACGATACTATTGACAGGTCCCAATTATATTCGGCGATGATCGAATTAGGAATACCAAAATATAAAGTGCGCGTACAAGAAGATGTTTCAAAACCATTTAAAACCAACAGAGGACTGCACCAGGGAGATACGCTATCATGCACGCTGTTCAACCTAGCGTTAGAAAAAGTTATGAGAGATTCGGGAATAAACTTAAAAGGTACGATATATACCAGTAGTATAAAAATAATGGCATACGCTGATGATATCGTCATAATTGGAAGAACCCAAAATGAAGCAGTGGAGGCTTTCACACGTATCAAAAATGCCACAGAAAACATCGGACTTCTGATTAACATCCAGAAAACTAAATATATGCCGGTCATATCAAGAATTCAACAAAATAGCTTAGAGGTGCAACACGAAACGATAGAAATGGTAGAAGAATTCTCCTACTTAGGATCACTGGTAGACTACAAAAATAACACATCCAACGAGATAAAAAAAAAGAATATGCGTGGCTAACCGCTGTTATTTTGGCCTGGGCCCTCAACTAAGAGCGAGAAGAATGTCAATAGCAACAAAGTGCAAACTTTATAAAACAATAATACGCCCAGTGCTCACATACGGATCGGAAACATGGGCAATGACGACCCGAGATGAAGAGTTACTGCGAGTCTTTGAAAGAAAAGTATTGAGGACCATATATGGCGGAGTAAACGAACAGGGTCTGTGGAGAAGGCGATATAACTTTGAACTCTATAGACTTTTTGGTGATGCAGATATTGTGAAGACCATCAAAATAAACCGCCTAAGGTGGGTGGGCCACGTTATGCGGATGGATAAGAGTGATCCCACTAAAATAGCTATGCTAAACAGGCCGGCGGAAGAAGAAGAAGGGGGCGACCTAAACTCAGATATCTGGACGCTGTTCAGAAAGATCTGAGGGAGATTGGAGTGAGGGGTTGGAGAAGACAGACACTCGATAGGGAAGGATGGAAGAATGTTTTGAAGCAGGCCAAGGCTCACGAAGGGCTGTAGCGCCAACTGATGATGATACTAAAAAGTTAAAAAGAAAGCTAGAACTTGCTGTTATTATTATAAAACAAAGATCGTAAATAACAAAAGAGAAGAGTTTGTTGAAAAAGAGCAATGAAATTCGTCATCATAATTTTTTTACATTGCTGACTTCTTCTTTCGGTGCCACATTAGATCCCCCTAGTTGACAATTACATTAGCAAGTTATTCACGATCTTTAACTAACCTAAATAGTTGTCCGGCACTGCATATTCCTGTCTAGTAGCGAATGTTTTTGAGCCATGACATCTGCTTCCTTCTAGTTTCTCTGCGGCTCTCGATTTTACCTTTCATGATAAGCTGAAGGATTATGTACCGGTCTCCTTTAAGAACATGCCCTAGGTATGTATGTCGAACGGGGAATAAATGGGTATAGTTACGGTAATACAGTAAAATAAACAGTACTGAAATTGAAACATAGATGTCTCTTTGTGCGTGCTGACATATTCAAATTAACTAGTATATACCTGTCAAGTAATTCTTAAACAATTAATTATTAAGGCCTAATTGTTAAAAATGATGTTAAGTACAGAGGAGAAAGTGTTTATTGTGGAGCATTATTTTCGCTCATACGGAATCAGCCGACGTAATAGTGCAAGTCTGCAATACGTGTGTGATCAATTCACACAACGGTTTAATAAACGTTCTTCAAGTAATGTTGTAATTTTGAAGGTTGTTGAAAAGTTTAGAAATACGGGTAATGTATTGTGCCAACGAAAAGGATACTCAGGGCGTCCCAGGACAGTTAACAACAACGATAACCATGAACGTGTTTTTGAGCGAATCTTGGAAAATCCGAAAGCCAGCCAGACAAGAACAGCGTTGCATCTTGGCTTAAAACGAACTTCCTTGCAAAGAATCCTGAAGGAGCTGGGTGCGTTTTCGTATGTGATTTAGGTACATCAACAATTACATCCCAGGGATTACCACAGTAGAGTGGAATATACTGAATTTTTGAAAAATGTATGGTTTTCAGACGCATAGCATATTTTCCAGAAGCATATTTTGATTTGTCAGGCCATGTAAATCCTCGCACAAATCGATTTCTGGGCTTTGCCAGACCGGATGAAGTTCAAGAAGTTCTTTTACATAGCGCAAAAATGAGTGTCTGGTGTGCAGTTTCGGGACACGGAATCATTGGTCCATACTTTATCGAAGAAAATGGTAGGCAAGTCACACTTAATCAACAGAGGTACATGCAAATTTTAACACGCTTTATCCCTAATCTACGTCAATTTTGTCTTGCACGTAATTTGGCATTTTGAGACCAATTTTTCCAGCAGGATGAAGCAACTTGCCATACTGCTGTCGCAGTTCGTCAATTTCTTCAGGGACATTTTCCAAACAAATTCATTTCACGATTTACTGACTTCTCCTATCCTGCACATTCTCCAGAACATCTCCAAACTCATACATTTGGGGCATGGCTAAAACTGGAGTTTTTAAACGGGCACCACAGACCATCAATGAGTTAAAGGATGCCGTTAGAGCCTTCTTCACTGACTTGAGACAACCTTTATTCCGTAACATCCAGAAATCTGGAATATCGGTATGAAATCTGCCTTGAGAGAGGAGCTCATTTAGAACATGTTATAAAGTGTCAATAATATGTATTTTTTAAAACAATAAAATAATTACAAGTTCAGTACTGTTTATTTTGGGCTATACTGTACTATTGTATAAAGCTTTAAATGTGGCCAAATTTGATCCCATCTTATCTTATCTTTTTTACAACCAACTGGATGCCTCTGCGAAATGTTTTAGTTGGGAAGCAGTTCATTTAGTAAGGGTAGGGTGCGATAAAGTTTAATTATGAATTTGGAATAGTGATATGACGTCCCTCGGACAATGTGGTTGAAAATATTTCGTACGCCAGTTACAAAGTGAATGTACTTCCTGAAAAAAGTACCCGAAAAGAAGATTCAAATGCATTTAAATGCTGACCACACAGCAAGTACCTATGTTTCAAAAATCTACATAAGAAATACGGCTTCGATGAAGGTACTATTGGTACAAGCAATTTCTGATTTGACAGAAAATCTGCTTTCAACTGTATACAAAATAAAAAACTATAACTATAAAATTATTGAACACCACAATATACGATTGCTACAAAAGCAGTGAAATACCTACAATGGAAATATTTAGCAAAAAATTGGAAACAACCGGTCGGCATATGAACTGCTGTGATAAACTCTTTAAAATTGGATAAAGAAAATGGGCTTTAACATTAAAACAATATTGTTTTATTATTGACGTTATGTATATACCCAGAACAAATTACTACATATAGACAAGAAAGTAGGTCTTGAATGTAGACATGACTCTGTCAGTTTTTCAATGTGGCTCCAGTAAGTTGTTCCATCGTTTTCTTGGTCTACCTACTGATTGTCTCCCTATTGGGGAACGGTCATCTGTCATCTTCACTATTCTATTTGTTGTCATTCGACTCATATGATCATTTCATTCTACTCTTCTATTTCTTACCCAGTTCTTGGTGTTTTCTATCTTGCATCTACGTCGTATATATGTACTTCGAGCTCTGTTCCATAGTGTTTACCATCAATTATTCATCGCTGCTGTTTTTAACATTCTTTTTGTCCCCTCTGTCAGGTCGTCTTTCTGCCGCGTTATGTCATTATTGGTCTGATGACTGTTTTGTAAATTCTGCCTTTCATTTCTTTCCCGATATTTTTATTTTTCCATATTGTGACATTCAGGCAACCTGCGGCTCTGTTTGCTCTATTCACTTGATCTCCCACTTCTGTTTCGAGCTTTCTGTAGCTAGATAATGTGATGCCTAGATATTTAAAGTCCATCACTTGTTCTATTACCTGACCTTCCAGCTCCAATTTACATTTTAGTAAATTTGCTGTTATATATAACCATGCATTTTGTCTTTTTTCGGGATATTAACATGTTAAATTTTCTGGCGGTTATATTAAATTGGTGCAGCATACGTTGTAAATCATCTTCACTTTGAGAGAGTAATAATTCGTCGTCTACACAGATTATTTTAAGTTGTTTTTCTCCCATTTGGTATCGTTTTTTAGTTGTTACTTTACTTACTACTTGATTCATAATCAGGTTGAACAATAGAGGACTCAAGGAATCTCCCTGTTTTATCCCATTTCCAGCTTCAATAGGGTCGGTTAGTTCTTCTACTTTTACTTTTATTGTGTTGTTTTGATAGATATTTTCGATCGCTTCGATTATTCCTAAAGATATCTCTCTTGCGTACAAAAAGTGGATAACGTCCTTTAATTTGAACCGGTCAAATGCCTTCTAAGGTCCACGAAACCTAGATATGCCGGTTTGTTGTATTCTAATTATTTCTCTTGCACTTACCTCATTATAAATATAGCGTCGGTGAATGATCTTCCCGACCTAAAACCTTGCTTTTCTTCTGCTAGTGTTATAATTTCATTCAATTTATTTGTTATTACTTTGGTTGTTAATTTTAGTATTACGTTTATTTGTTATTTAGACGAAATTTTGTATGATACCCATGATACAGTTAAGAAAGGGTGGACAGACAGATAGTTCAAATAGGTGCATATCAAAAATGCCTGCAAATCAAGCATCGTGGCAAATTATTGTAAATTGAGAAGGAAGTGAAGGATGGGCCCCGAATGCTTAAAAGTTATGTGGGAAGAAAATAGAGGGTTGCAACGTTGACTATCACAAGAGTACGGAAGCTAATATGTTTGAAGATTGCTTTGAAAACTCAATGATCCCAAACTTGGAGCCAAATAATGTATTGGAAGCTAATATGTTTGAAGATTGCTTTGAAAACTCAATGATCCCAAACTTGGAGCCAAATAATGTATTAGTGCATTTAGAGTTACTTTTTCAAAAAGAAAAAACAATGAAAAAATGAATTTTATTTGAAAATCTTTATTATCAGAAAAACGAATCATTCTTTACAATTACTTCTTAAAGATAATTTCTTTTCAATGTTGCCGTGACTGCGGTTAAGATGACCATTCTGAAGTTCCAATTCTCGATGACTCGTTCCAGCATTTCGATTGGTATTTGACCAATGACTCGAGTAATACTGGCCTTCAATGCCTCAATCAGAGCTGGTTTATTTTTATAGACGTTTCGGCTTTACGTAGCCCCAAAGGAAAAAGTCTAGAGGTGTCAATGGCAACTCTTGAACTTCTTCGGGTTGCTTATTATCCCAAATACGGGCATTTTATTTATTGACGTAACCAGTAAGCCAAAAATGGGCCTCATCGGAAAACATTTTTCATAAACAGTGGATCTTCTGCAAGCGTATTAAGATCCCATCGACTGAAACGGTGATGACTCGGAAGGTCTTTCGGCTTCAGATCTTCCACTTATTGAATTTTGTATGCTATTGAAGTTGTTGCATACGAGCCAAGCTATTGAGACCGGCGACGAATCGATTCTTTAATATTTTCGCGTACAGTCTCCGTTACCACCGCTATATTTTTTTCAGTACTTGCTGAATATGGTCTATTTGGTCGCGTGTTATCCAATAATGAAGACTGGGTTTTAAACATCGATATAATATACTAACGATGGAACCTATGAATAAATACTTGCGTCCAAAGTAGCTAGTAATAATGACCGATTCTTGTTTTCAGAATGTCAGTGGTGTACGAAAAAAATTCTTTTGGAACATATACGTAAAATAATTATTTATTTTCGTTGTTATTTATATTTGAATAAAATATATAACGATGTTTAAGATTGTAAACTTAAAAAAAATTCATTTTTATAACATAGAAACATATAAAACAGATATATTTTACAGGTACGTAGTCGCGCATTGCTCACCATTGATGTGACTGGATGCAAAATATTAAAAATTTAACGGATTTATGGATTTACCAAAAAGAATACATTAAATTATTGATTTATCACATAATGTTACCTGTTTAACATTAATATCGGGAATAACTATATTCACGTTAATCACCTGTCAAATTTACGTCGGGCATTGTAGCTAGTAATGTGACTTCAGATCTGTTGTTTAACAGCTACATGTAAAAATATCAACATGGCCTGTGCTTAGTATATTATATCGATGGTTTCAAACTTACTGATGGTCGATTAGGTGAACCATAATTTGCTCTGACCAAATTTCTCGTAGAACGCTCATTTTCGAAATACAACTGAATAATTTCTAGACGTTGTGCCGGGCTAAGTCTTTCCATGATTAAATGTCAAACAATACTGAACAAAAACTCTAAAAATCATACGAACAAGCTGAATTTTGCCGAGAATATCAATTTTGACATCACAAAAAAGAGGCAAAAAAGTTTACCACTGTTACCTCCGGGCTTTCGCTTAAAACCCCCTCCTAGATGGGGAAAACGGAAAAAAATCGATTTACAAACAATCTGTGCGCCGGAAAAAAAACTTTTTAAATAAAAAATGTAGCTGAGATAATTTTAAACAAATATGTTTATTATCACTTTTTGTGTAGAATGAACTGTTCTCTCAAAAATAACGCTTGAAGAGACCGGCAATTTTAAATGTCAGTTACGCGCGCGAAATCAATGTTAAATAAGATTTGTATTAACTCGTCGTAGCTTTTGATCAGAGTATCTTATTGACAAAAATCAAAATGCGTTTTAAAGCTGAAGAGTGAACTTTTCCTTTACAATTTTTGTATTTTGCCGCAAAGGAAGTCAGTTTCTAGAAATCTGAAATAAATAAACGTTGCGTGATTTTTGCTATTTTTTACGATTCTTGTAAGATCAATAAAATTCACTGACCGGTCGTAGTGAAATTTCAATTATTAGAGACCAATCTTCAAAACCTCAAACATGAAATTTCGACGACGTTTCGAAGTTTTGGCGACAAATATGAGCATTTGAAATAAGGCTAAAAAAACGCAAAATTTAAACTTATTACAAACGATCGCACGTCACGGGAAATACCTTCAAAATTTCACGAATATTTTAGAGTGTCCAAGTACTCTTTTTTTCCTTTTCTTTTTTCTTTAATACATATAAAAAACCATAACGTACTAACCGCACAACATCTCCTGCTTATCTGCTTACCAGCACTCGCGTTCACAAAACAATAAATGCCGAAAACAAAAATATCGTTTGCGATTAATTTTAAGCCGGGCACGGACCGGCACCGTCCAAAGAACGCCAATGTATAAATATACTCATAAGAGTACATTATTGTTTTTTTTTTCGGGGCACTGTCATAACACGGAATTGACACTGCACGGATATGCATAAATCGATAGGGCACTTAAATCAAAAGATATCGAATTTTTACCGTCGAGCTGATACAAATTTTATTGAACATTGGTTTCTCGCGCGAAACTGAAATTCAACATCAACGGTCGCTTCAAGTGTTTCTGAGAGAACGGTTCATTCTACACAAACATTTTTTATTCAAAATATTTTTTCTACGGCGTACAGATTCTTGGTGAAACGATATTTTTGCGTTTTTCCCCTCTACAGTTTTAGGGGGAAGCCCGGAGGTAAATAAGTAAAAGTATTAAACTTTTATGCATCTTTTTTAAGGTGCAAAACTTGATATTCTCGGTAAAATTAGCTTGTTCGTATGATTTTTAAAGGTTAAGTGACATTTTCGTCTCTGACGACTGGACTATATTATTCAACGAAAATTTTAAAAGCACAGCAAATAATTAATAATATTGTATCGAAAATGTATCTTTCACGTTGAAATTATCAACCAACCAGAAATAAAACAGAAACATCAATATTCTGTAATGCTAATTTCTTGTTCGCCTGTCAGAATTGTCAACTACCCTAAAATTCTATAGCGAAATATTCATCATTTCGTGTTTCGCTGATTTTCTTATTGAGGCTGAAAACTGAATTCAGCATTTATGAAGTCGTTTTTAATGAATGTTTTTCGAATATTTCCGTGCACGCGTAATTGAAAAATTCGATTTGAAGGAATGGATAGAATGAAAAAATGGGGAGTCTACTACAAATGTTTTAATGTATTTTATGACAAAGACGAGGAAATAAAATTAAAATCGGAAAAGTTTTGACATATTTTATTGTAAGTGGGAGTGATGTTTTTTTTTACGATAAACACCAAATTAGCTGCCGAAATAATTTCTTAAGCAATTTAAGTGAAAAAACAAAAGTAGAAAGAAGAGAAGTCAGATAAATAGGTTGTACAAAAAATCTCCTTATGTAGTGTCCTAAAAATAAAACAATTAGGTAAATGATAAAGATGATGATACTTTCCAAATTATTTAGGCATTATTTTGTATTTCTCTATTCATGATCGTTTCCTCCAGGCTTTTAGTGGAGAGCAGTTAACTCGCAAATCACCTAGCAAATATTTTTTTTTCTCTGGAGGCCGTCCATTCTACACCGGTAAAGGTACGTTTTTACTGAAGCGTCTGTTACGATCATCGCTGAGCTATGATCGCGGTGTACCGCTAGCGCTTCGCTTGTGTCGTCTGTTACGACGCCGTTTTGTTTAGAGCGTCTGTCGCTGGAGCTGGATTGAAGCCGCTAGCGTCAATCGTTGGCGACTGGTCCAAGAGCAGACACAGTAAACGCTGAGCGACTATAGTGGCTTATGTATGTGATTTTGAAAGTTTTTTATTTGGAAGATTGTCTTCTAATAAAAGGTTGTGTATTAAAATTGTGAAGTATCCTTCTTATTTTAAATATTGCATGTTTTTATAATCTTGGAACACTTAACATTTCTTCATCCTTTATTTCTTCTGCTAGCAGGTATTTTAACAATAATTGTTTTCTTTTACATACGCTCATCGCTACAACAAAACCACTTGTTCACTAGACAACGGACAACTTACTACTCATCAAATCATCGCTTCAGTAAAAACACTCCGCTTGCGATCATCGCTTAGCGATCATTTCTCAGCGACGATCGTCTAGCAATGATCGCAATAGACGCCCCAGTAAAAACTTACCTTTATACTGCTGCCAACTGGTTTATTGCACATCTTTTATTATCTATTACACAAGCCATTGACTTAAGATTGTTGGGAATGAAATATTAGAAAACGATAATATCGAGTAAAACTGAGAAAACTCAAAAATAACATAATTAACACAGCAACAGAATCATTTGGAGAGAGCATAGTAACAAACACTCACAAATAAAAAAAGAAAACCCCATGGTTAAGAGAGAAAGTAAAGACAGAATGTAAAGAAAAGAAGAAAGCCTCTTTACAATACAGAACACAACAAACAAAACAGATGGAAAACGACTTCTACTGAAACAGAAGTATGGAGAATGATCAGAGGACAAAGAAAATAGATGAACGAACTAATAAAAACGAAACAAATTCAGAAGTAAACATGGGCAGACTATTTTCGATAAATATTTGCTAAAGGTGACGAAAATACTACGTGACCATAACAACCAGCACTCATCAAAAAGAGAGAAAAATCGGACGCTGAAAATTAGAGGAATTAATTTATTAAACACAACACTAAAATTAACAACCAAAGTGATAACAAATATACTGAACGAAATTATAACACTAGCAGAAGAACAACAAGGTTTTAGGTCGGGAGATCATGCACCGACGCTATATTTATAATGAGGCAAGTGCAAGAGAAATCACTAGAATACAACAAACCGACATATCTATGTTTTGTGGAACTTAAGAAGGACTTTGACCGGGTCAAATTAAAGGATGTTATCCACTTATTGTACGCAAGAGAGATACCCTTAGGAATAATCAAAACGATCGAAAATAACTACCAAATCAATACAATAAAAGTAAAACTATTGTTCAACCTGATTATGGATGAAAATTTACTAAGATGTAAATTGGAGTTGGAAGGTCTACAGGATCACATTCTACAAGAAATGAAAGGCAGAATTTACAAAACAATCATCAGACCAATAATGACATACGCGGCAGAAACACGACCTGACACAGAGAGGACGAAAAGGATGTTTAAACAGCAGAGATCAAAAAACTTGATGGTAAAACACCATGAGACAGAGCTAGAAGTACAGATATACGACGTAGATGCAAGTTGGAGGACATCAAGGACTGGGTAAGAAATAGAAGAGTAGAATGGAATGATCATACAAACCGAATTACACCAAATAGAGTAGTAAAGACGGCAAGAGACGATTTCCCAATAGAAAGGCGATCAGTAGGATGACCACGAAAACGATGGAACGACAACTTACTGGAGACACATTGAAAAATAGACAGGGTCATGTCTACATAAAAAGAAGAAGAAGACAAGCCATCGGAACTTCTTTCTGCAGATCTGCTGTATTCTGTCACACTCGATATATTTGGCTCTGTTCTTCAGTGTTCTTGTATGGAGGCGACATCGAATCTGCCAATAGCAACAGCAAGTTCTACGAAAACTGCCTACCTGTGCTGAAGCTTAGCTAGTAGGATCCTGGTTAAGGTCATTAGGATGTAATTCCCTCACTGTTAACACGTACAACAGTACGTGTTAACAGTGAGGGAATTTGTTATTCTACATGACCAGAACATACTTCAGTACTACATTTTAGTAACTTAAGCAACGATGTTTTTAACGAATTAGGTTTCTTACAGAAAGCTACAGTGTTTATTCTGTTAAATTTAAGCAAAATAGTGCGGAATACTAGAATATACATTTTTAGATCCGATTAGTCTGCCTTTCAATTTAAATTTAAGACTTTATTTAATTTTTAAGATACCTTAGAAGAAGGAAAAAGTGTATGGTATGTGCTCAAATTGACGAGTGCTTTCCCTGACAACAAGTGTTAAAAAATCGAAAATGTACAAGTAAAAAGTTAGTTGTCTAGTAGGAGACCTGCCACTGCACCGTTGCTTACCATAAATGTACAAATCACGTAGACTAAGATTCGCCATACAGATCACTCAGATTAAGATTCGTCGGTCATCATGCACATTAGACCACCGATGGCTAAAGATAATTTTGTTCCCAGATGAAAACAAATAAGTGTAAAATCTCCAGGGGGAATTTTGGGGAGTAATTTGTTTTGAGGTGTGCATGGCTCTAGTACCCATTATTTATGACCAGTCCATGAATTCGTATTTATATGCGGAAAACTTTATACAAAATCATGTTATGTAGTTTATGTTGTAACGTAAAATAAATCTGGATGTGTAGAAAAGCAGTCCAAAAGTTGAGTACTATTTTGGGAAACAAAAAATTAACCCAATGGGTAGTTTCATCTTGGAATTTAAGTTAAATCGAAGAATTCCAACTTTAAAGACGCTCACAATGCAAACCGGCCCTCAGGTCGGTTTTTAAATAAAAATGTCCATTACAAAATGATACTTGATAAAAAAAATAAATTTTATATTTCTGGATGATCTGGTAACATATTAGATTTCCATCAAACTGTCAATAGTTAAAAAAAAGTTATTTTTAAATTAATAAAAAAATTAAAATAAATAAAAAAAAATTAAAAATTCTCCTTGGTCATATTCTTGATTATCATTAGATTGATTACACGCATTGATTTTTACATTATTAGACATACAACAAAAAATAAGAAATAAAAAATACTGTTATACATATACATACATTACCTATCCCTTAAGGGGGTGAGTAGGGTTCATTTTCAATATTTTTAACCTATTTTTAAGATTTTTTATTGAAAATTTGTTTACCATAAATTTATTTATAACATTAGTGCATTATAGTCCAACATTTCAAGAGTATTATCTGAAATTTTGGTACAAAAATATTAAAAATTAAGAAAATGACAGCTAATTTTTCAAGATTAAGAAAAAATTTACTTTGAGGTGTTCATCGTAACTTATAACTGTTGAAAAAAAAAAACAAAAAGTATTTCGTTAGTTTATGAGTTTCCCTAGGTTGCAACTTCGACATTTTGTTCATTTTATCATTTTTTCAAATTTTAGAACCAAAAAAGACAATTTTTTTTAATTTTCGAAAAATTTTTTGTTAAAATTTGACTAGTTTGATGCTGTGTAATTAAAAAAAAAACTATAAAAAAAAGAAGAATAGAGCATCTTTTTGCTCCTGTTTTCGATGAACTCTGCCTTTTTTTGTTGTGTGTTCTGCCAGAGTGTTAAAGACAGTATTTTTTGAAAGACCAGATGGTAGAAGATCAGTAGGCCGACCGAGAAAAAGATGGAAGGATGATGTTGAAGCCGATTTATCTAGAATTGGGGTACAACAATGGGAAATAGAAGCGCAAGATCGTAGAGGATGGAGGGCGATAGTGGATGCGGCGAAGACTCACCCCGAGTAGTAAAGCCAGTGAAGAAGAAGACACTATAATTATTTCAATTTCTATGTGAGTGATCACTCACTCATCTCACTCCCTCACCAAGCTCACTCACCACACTCACTTACTCACCTCAATCACTCAAATCAATCACTCACCTCACTTACTGAACTCACTCCCTCACTTCACTCACTCACCCCATGCACTGTAAAAACAGTGCATCAAGAAAATATTAGCTCTATACCCTCTAACTGCAATCTATGTGGATCCCTTTAATAAGGAATAACTGGGTGAAAAGGAAGGTAATTTGGGCTGTGTAAATAAACATTTAGAGTACGCCATCTCGTTCGAGATTCTAAGTGTTTTTTTGTTGAAAAATTTTAAGATGCAAATTAACATCTTATACAGAGTGAAAGAAAAAAATGGTACAATGCCATTTAGGTGGATATATTCATTTTTGTGCAAGTTAATACCAGGTCTCACATAACAAGCATTGTGTTAAATTGCGTAAATAAGATCGTTATTAAAATTTTAAAGTGGCTACCAGAAATTCAGATTTAAATCCAATTGAGCACCTTTGGGATGTTGTAAAAATCAATTTCAATGGATAATCAATGGACAAGTCGAATGTAATTATAATTTCGAATTGTTTCTAATTCCCTATGTCCGATTGTTTTCGATCGACGATGAGAAAATAAAATGTTGAAGTCGTGGAGTAAAATATAGTTTTATTGAGAGCTACTGAATTATTACCCTACAGTTGTTGTTGAAGAAAAAATTTATAATCGACTGTCCCAATCTAGTCCCGAAGCTATATTTATAATCTCACTAAAACGCTACGATTCATCAAATAAGTGTATTGCCCTCTGCATAGAACACAAACCTTTGACTTTTGAAGGCTGGCAAATATAATTTGAACCGAGGAAATAATTGTAAGCATTTCCTCAATACCTATTAGGCAATATATAGTTTGTAGGAAGTTAAACAAACTGCAATTAAGCTACTAATAGATATGTTTTACAATTATACACGGTGAAACTATAAAAAATCAGGAAATTAAGATTAATGTGATATTACAAGTTAATAGACTAATTTGTGATTGAACAACACAATTGAATCAGTGTTTTTTAATTATCGTCATTGGCATTATCCTAATATTCAATTAAATAAAAATTGCAATAACAAAAATATTTAGTTTTTTATATATAATATACAGTTTACCGATAACTATTCGTTCAAGTAAACGTGTAACTTATAAAAAACTGCATTTTGGCTAAAACCAAGAAACGTTTTTCTCGGATGATAAAATATGTATTTCTACCGGCTCATTTTTAAAGCCGAGACTCGCAAGAATACAAAAAGTCAAAAAAACAAAGAAAACGAGCTATCCGCTGAAATTATAATATTTTACTTACCCGCTGAATCCTCTTCTTTTATTTACCGGAGATGAAGTATTTACTGCAGCGGAGGCGTCATTCTGAATACTAGTATCTGGAACAAAAAAGAGAATAATTTATATAAAAGAAATCACTATATAAGAACAACTTTGCTATCATAAAATATTAAAAGATTAAATTAGCCTTCCTAGAAACTCTACTCTAGAATTGTGGAAATATTTTCTAATCTAAAGTTTTTAAAGTATTCGTTTGAAGTTTTCATATCTTTCAAAGCCAGTAGTTTAATCAGGAGAGAAATTGTATTACAGACGGTGAAGTTATTATAACGAGTTCGTATTCTTGCACAAAAAATTTTTATACACGAATTTCTAAGGGCTCAAAAACTAGATATTACGCTTCTTTTCGTGGGCACATGGTTTGATGTTTTCGTATAAATTCAATTAAAAGTAGACAAAATAACCTGAAATACGGTGTTTTTAGTACAAAAATTAACAAGTTATTATTATTAGTGATTTTTCTTTTAATTCACGAAATTTACTAATCATTTGACTGATCTTGAGTCTTAAACCAGATAACATTCTTTTAGAACTGCATTAACCCTCCGTTAGTCGTGTGGGTGACAGGGGTCAACCACGCCTATTTTTACGCTCATTATACTCAACTGGCACGGTTGGGCCTTGTCACCGCACATTTACTTCATATTAAGATTGAATAAGTAAACTCATCGGCTCAGTTGTTTAAGATCAGCAGTGAGTTAGTTGTTGTTGCTAGATAAACGTTATTGTTTAAGCCTGAGTTTAAGATTGAGATCCTGAGAAATACACAGAACATGCTTTTCGACGTACGTCCGCTACAATTATGGCGAACAGTGACATGACAAGATCAAATCCAACGACAAGTAGGTTGAAAATCGGTAGCTGTGGCGACTGTTTACGTTGCAGAGAGTATTACCAATAAGAAGAATGTTTCAAACATTATTGGGAGTGCCATTAATGGAAGTACAACCCTATTGGTTTTCGAGAATGTCGGTAGTATTAATTTGAACAGCATTTCCTCTGATTTATAAAACGGAAGTATAAATATTTCATACAATAGCAACTGTACTTTTCACATTCATAAAAGATTAGATTAAGATTTCAAATATTTAAATAAATCTTTTGAAACATTTGTTAGGAATATTTTATTCATATTTTATTTATTTGGCGTTACAAGGTATGTTCTCCTGTCAGGTCAAATCAATATTTTAAAACTGTTGACGTTGCCATGGTAACTTTAAAACGCGCGTTTTTGAAAGGCGTACTTTAACAAACAAAATGAGGTACCAATAAAAAAAATAAGTTTACATCTGTTTTAAAATTTATCTTTTAAATGCCTTATATTTCGTTTCCTAGAGACGTGAAACCTTGTCGTGGTAGAGGAGGCTTAATCAAGCTCGTTAATTTAGTGAAGTGAGCAAGACCGAGTGAAAGCTAATAACAATTTCAGGAATCCAGGCGACGCTTAGCTTATAGTAGCTTTCTTCTGGCATTTGAGGTTTTTCCGAAAGTGATAATCCATTCTCAAGCTTCTCGTGGAACCAGAATGGAACAGGAACAAAAAAAAACGTATGTGAAAATGTGATGAAGTTCAACGAGGACCAAAAGAGTCGAGCGAGTGAGCATGAGTGGCACAACGAAGAAAGGGCAAGTCTTTGTTGTAGTGTAATTTAGAAATATTACTTTAGAAAGTTTATACCTATCCATAAATCTATTATTTAAAATATATACGTCATAATCATATCCACACTACCTTTCAAAATAAAAAAAAAAAAACGAAAACATTCACTCTTTAAATTAATTTTAAGATTACTTTGAATTACAGTTTTTAATCTATTTTCTTATCTATGTCGCTTCAGCTGGAACAGTCAGTACGTAACAATATCATACACATTTTAGACGATTTACTTATTTGTAATACTGAAGGTTAAGAATAGTGTTAAATTTAAATATAATATTAAGCTCATAGCTGTATTATTGGTTGCCTACATTTGAAATATGATGTAAAGATTATATAAATAATCTAACTAATTATATTATTACGCCAGTCAAATAAAATTGTAATATGTACCGGGTGGTCCAATAAGCCGATCTCTCGGCTATATATCAGAAACTATTCATGTTATAACTTTATGAGGAAAAATTCCTTAGTAAAAATGGCCAAGAGAAATCGCTGGAAATAACCTTCAAGTTTCTGGGTTAACCGCTAGGAGGCGTAACCTGTGAAGAAAAATTTGAAAACCAGTTTTTTGTGAAATATGCCCAAATATACCAAGTGTTAAATAAGTAAACTAGAAAGAGGTCTAAATTCCGCACAAAGTTGTTCTAGTACTTTTTTTTTATTTTTTCAAATAAAGGGTGGGGGGAGTGGGAAAGTATTTGTGGATAAATACCTATAACTTTGGTTTGGATTAACCGATTTTAACGAAATTAGTGGCATTAGACAGAGTGTGGATGATTTAATTTACATCTACTATAAAACAATTGCATTTAGTTTTAATTTAGTTTTTATGACAGATTGGGACACTGTTCAGCCGTAGAAGGTATTTGAATCATTTCTGTAGGGCATAAAGAATTATTTCTTATTTTATTAGGTATTATTTTTTATTTTCAATAAGAGTATATTTTTTGTTTTATCTTTTTAAAGATATACGCTTTTATTTTTAATTCAACCACAAAAAATTGTTCACATTATTAAAAACCAATACAAATGCACCGCCTTATAATGATCAGTGTATTTTTATCGAGTTTATGTTACAAGAAATGAACCGGATATACGTAAGCAAAACAAAAATCGACGGACGGAGATGCATATCCCTTGCCTTGTTATGTGTTACTAAATGGTTTTCTCGTTTTCTGTCTAGGAGTCTAAGGTTTCGGAGGGGATCGGAGAATTACAATTACCTCATACGATGCAATGTTGCCGATTTTACCGCTTTATGTAATTTGCAATATCTAATCCAAAACTTAACGTACTGTGTGTAAGTTCTAACTCTTTCATATAAATAGTCTTAATTTGAACTTTTAATTTTATTTTTGACCTAAATTGTATGTACCCTACAACGAATAAACAGTTTATGACTGACTAGATTGTACAGTTTCCATCAGGCTGGTTATAACCATTGCCAGTGATGTTTTGATATAGTGCCAATTCTCTTATAAATTAAATTTACATTTCAATTAAGGTTGTAGTTGCTGGCATAATTTTGATTTACTTTAGTTTAGACTATGATTTTTGTTTATATTGTGTGTTCATTTTTTGTTTCATATTGTTTTTAGCTTTTGGTTTATTAAAACTAAGACCTTTGTACTGTGGCCTGATGATGAGGTAGATATTGTAAGCCTCGAAATCGGTAGCCTAAGATTGTGAGAATTGACCATCTCCTATACACCAGTATTATGGATTCACATTGGCAACCTTTTCATCATGTCTCTTGCACTTCCCTCATTATAAATATAGCGTCGGTGCATGATCTTCACATTAGAAGGTTAAAAGGAAGCAGAGCACCAGGAACAGAAGGAATCCACAACATTGCCCTCAAGTAACTATCAAAGAAGATAGTAGAACAACTGTACTATATTTTCAAATACTGCGCAACTGGAAGCATGCCAAGATCATCCCTCAACTAAAACCAAGGTAGGAGGGAAGGATGGAAGGACCAAGGAAGGACGGAAGAAGACTGGAAAGCTACAGACCAATCTCACTACTGGAAACATTAGGAAAAATACTAGAGAAAATCATCTACAGAAGGCTGATGAAGCACTCAGAAAGAAGAAGAATCATTCAGGAGAACCAGTTCGGATTTAGAAAAAGAAGAAACTGCGTACTCCAACTAGCAAGAGTCATCAGCGACACGAAGATCAGATTCAACAGGAAACAGAAGACAGGAATGGCCATCCTAGACATCGAGAAGGCATATGACACGGTGTGGAAGAAGGCACTAATCTACAAGATGGACAGAGCTAGATTAGTTATTACCTCATTATTTAGTTAATCTATGCGACACATATCTAACTAATAGAACCTTTCAGCCGACCAAAAGACGTCCAGAATTCAAGAAATCCAAGACGGACGCCTCGCCTGTACTTTCGCTCATTTTATACAATATTTTTGTTTCAGAGCTACTAACATAGAACAAAAAACAAGCACCAACAAAGACCAACACCAACAAGAACCAACAAAGAACAAGCATAGCCTTCTACGTGGACTTTCGGCAATATATGCAACAGGAAAGAATGATAGAAGAATAGTCCAAAGCACAGAAAACCACCTCGGAAGAATCACGGAATACACCGATAAATGGAAGATCAAAATCAACGCCCAAAAGACGCAATGCATCATGTTCTCTTAGGAGACAAGTCCACCAGTAGTAGAAATAACAATGGGAGGAAACAGTATCCAGTCAGAAGATTCAGTCATGTAACTAGGAGTCCATCTCGACAGGAAACTCAACTTTACGAAGAACACTCAACCAATCAAGGTGAAAGCAAATGCTGCTAAAAAACTAATACTTCCATATATTTTTAGGTCAGTCCACTAACGAAGGCCAAGAAGATCCAGTAATACCAGGCCTACGTTAGATCGGTTGTTATACGCTGTCCCAGTGGAGCTCCACATCGGAAACCAACTGGAAGAAACTTAAAGCTACACAGATGTCATGCTACAGGATCATCGATGGATCAACATGGGAAGAAAGAATAACAAATGCAACCATCAAAGAAAGGCTCCAGTACATATCACTGAGGGAGGTGGCTGAGAAAAGGACAAGATACTTCTTCCATCGAGCCACAAGAAGACTCCTTAAGACCAGAGACATCCTCGCCAAGAATAAGATTAAGAGGATATTTAGATCGACTCACAGATTGATCGACCATATGATCAAGGTCTAGCCGGGTGGTTGCCGAAGACAGCCGATCAGGAAAGTAGGTACGATGCCGAAAACAAGTACCTACAGAAGAATAAGCCAAGGAGTCCAGGACAGAAAAAGTCAAGATCCGAGAGGAAGCAATCCAACCAGTAGCCGGGCAGAAGCGGGACGTCAAGAAAGAAGGCTACGATATCTAAGTTGCAATATCTTAGATGTGAAATGTAATTATATTAAGGACAAAAAACGTTTTTATTTTTATTTTTTATTTTATGATCCTCTCGACATAAAACCTCGTTGTTCTGCTAGTGTTATAATTTCATTCAGTTTATTTGCTATCACTTTGGCTGTTAATTTTAGTGTTGTGTTTAATAAATTAATTTCTCTGTAATTTTCCGGGTCCGATAAGGGTGACTTATTAGTCAAAAATATTTTACGGGAAAATTATTTAAAACGGGATGGGAGAAGTTAACTACACTATTTTTCATCACAAGAGCTATATTTAGACAGACAGATTTTCTATCTACAACTATATTTACAACTGTTTAGGACATTTATTAATAAGTTTCACTGTTAACTTTATACTACCAATTATTTTTGTGTAATATAATGAAACTTTAGTAAAACTAGAAAACTGTTTTAATTTTGGCATATTGATAACCATCAACTGAACTTTATAGAATTCACATTATGTCAAAGATCTATGATCAAGAATAACGCGTTGGTCACATAGTTGTCGATCTTCAAGTATTCATAAATTATTCATACCGACACTGAGAGTGGATTCCACGGAGAATTTTCTTTGACTAGCTGAACTAATATTCCACGTATTTGTTTTTTAATAGTAATTAATAATTAAGTTCGATATGCTGCGAATTCAATTCAAGTACATGCCGCTTATTGATTTATTAATGTCTTAATTTAAAGAATGCAACTTATTGCTAATGAACATTCATTCCGCTAGTTATTGCATTAGACGATTAATTAAATCATCGAAAAACTACAAATTAATTTCAATGACGTTCTTGAGGAACAAATATTACTCCTAAAGGTAACCGATACAGTTTATCAATAACATTGATAACATGTAGTTGTACAAATTTTCAAAACTGCACATTTTCGAAATAAGCTTCCAACTCGTAGTTGTTCTTATTTTCGTATATATGTAATATCATAAGAGAGAAGATTTTGCCGGCAATATTTTCGACTGGTATGAAAGTTTGTTGCCTGGCAATTTTCATAAGCGAAAATTTTCAAAAGACAACCAACTTAAATAAATCCAGAAGAAAATTTTGCCAGTAAATAATTTTCAATGATATTTGACAAGACTATTTCACGAGACAATTATTAATGCACCATATCAACGAAACATAATCTTTAGCTATTTGTTAACAATATTAAATTTACAATTATTATAAGCTATAGTAGTTTGCCTATTCTTTTCTACCAAAGCATGATTTTGTGTATTATTGACCTGTAGCATTTGGGAACTCGAAGGTCCAGCTTCATTTGTTGTTCTGAGATTTTCGATCAACTTCTGGTGGTGACTGGAATCCAGCTGCAGATATGGTTTAAGAGAGCTCATTTGAGTGACGCGTTAATTTAATTAATTCCTGCTCAGAAACACCTTGCTTGAACAAGGCTGACATAGCTGAAGATCGATGAGAATAGTTTGTTATTTTATGTTTTTTTTTGTGTCTATTCCAATTTTTTCAGCTGACATTTTTGTCCACTTAGATACGGTGTTGATTCCAAGTGGACAGTTCTTGAACCAAGATCCATCCTTCCCGTTGGGGTGAACGGTAAGGAAGAGTCTGTCTGATAAAATCTTTGGTCCCCTTTTTTCCATTAATTTCAAAAATAATCTAACTGGGCATAAATTTTCGTTTGATAAATTTCTTAACAGCCATTTGCTGTTTGCCAAACTTTTTGAACCGCCTTGATTTGTTTTGGAAAAAATGCTGTTGTATTTAATTTCGGTCCGTAAATTCTCCCATAACATCAAATTCCTTATGAAAAAGTGTTAATCTTTCAGTTTACGGTCTCATTGCCTCTCCAAGCAAGTTCAAATGAGAAAAGGTGAAAAAACTTTTTTTATGCTCCATCGGGGGATTCCCCGTCGTAGCTTTGGATGATTTTCAATAGTTCTTCGGTGGATAATGCTTTTGAAATTAGTTTTCTTTTTTCTTGAACACTTTGAAGCTGCCTTCGTCTGGTATTTCTAGCCAATCTTGCACATTTGAATGATATATCTGTGAAAGGGTCGATTTTTATGCCGTAATCCATAAAATATTTTTCTTTTACCATTTTTACTGTAGTATTCTACATTTACAGGTCGACTCGTTAAAGTCGACTTTACAGACGACTCTTGATAGTCTTCGCCATTGCCTTTTTTCATGTTAAAGGCATAATCCTCGAGAATTTTTGCTAGTTTCGTTATGGTAGTAAAGTATCTTTCAAGCGTAAGATTTATCACACGTAGGAACTCCAAAAATTGGGTCCAAATAGAGCTTCTGGACCTCTGCGTGTGCAATGGGACATTTTCCGAAACCACTTTTTTGATTTCTTCACCTAACTGGCATCCAAATCTTGAATTTTCTTCTGGATTCATTAGATATGTCCAAAATCGATTATGCCTCAATGACGTTTGTCAAACTGACAACAATAGAATTACCAGACACCTTCGTGACGGATCTGTCATAATTTTGTCGCTGAGAAATCACTGGCACGAAGGAGTTTTGTCAGTAGGAAACGTGGCGTTGCTATGACGTTTTATGAGTTAAAAATAGTCTAGTGAAATAGTGAATAAAAAATGCTATGGCATATACAGTCCCACATATGGTGTACAGAAAATAAAACTAATTTTGTACTGAATTTGGATAATTTAAAATAAAACTTGTTCTAAAAACAAAAATTTAATCAAATCAACTATAACGTGCTATAAAGACCCCTTGCATTTGCACAAGCATACTACATAACGAATAACTGCTCCTCTAAGCTGTTCGTCGTCTAATTGCTGTAGTGTTCGTTTAAGTGCTTTCTGGATCCTAATTTTCCCCTTTAGCATCATCATCATCATCATCAGTGGCGTTACAGCTCTTTATGAGCCAAAGCCTTCTTCAGAACAATCCTCCATTCGCCCCTGTCTCTGGCAACTCTTCTCCATGCTCTAATTCCGATAGACTTCAAATCATTTTCTAGGTTGTCTTGGTACCTAAGTCTCGGTCTTCCTCTTCTTCGTTGTCCGATCGGCTCTCTTCGGTCAAAAACTTTTCTGACTATGGCATCTTCCTCTCGTCTGATTACATGACCTATCCATCTGAGGCGTGCTACCTTAATGAATTTTAAAACGTCAGGTTCTCCAAATCTTCTATACAACTCAAAATTGTAACACCTGCGCCACAAACCTTGTTCTTTTATGCCTCCATATATTCGTCTTGGTATTTTTCTCTCAAAACGTTTGAGCAATTCTTGGTCATTCTGTGTTAGTGTCCAAGTTTCTGAACCATATGTTAGCACTGGTCTTATTAGTGTTTTGTATACAGTCAGTTTAATTTTTCTAGGCATTTTTGAGGCCATCTGTCTTCTTAAGCCATAGTAACACTTATTGGCGAGCACTATTCTTCTTTTGATTTCTTCACTGACGTTGTTATCTTTGGTTAGCAGCGACCCTAAGTATATGAAGGTGTCAACACCTTTCAGTTCTAGGTCATCAATTATTATTCGTGTAGGTGTCGGGTTGCTTGACCTAGTGTAACACATATATTTGGTCTTTTGAACATTTATATTTAGTCCCATTCTGTGTGCAGATGCTCTTAACGACCGAAATGCTTCAGTCAGAGATTCTGTGGACCTACCTATGATGTCTATGTCATCTGCGTATCCGACAATTTGTACTGATTTGTTAAAGATAGTACCATTCGTAGTAATCTGCGACTCTCGAATTATTTGACTCCCCTTGAGCATATCCCTATACTACTTGTCTCTTTCGATGAGGGTCATCTTTAAAAATAAATTCTGGGCCAAAAGTGCTTTGCAAAAGTCGTACAATGGGCCTAAGAACGATACCCAACAGTAGTATATGACTATTCATGTTATTAACTATCAGTCATAAGTGCATGCAGATTAAAAACACTGTTCAGATTATATATTTAAATTATTTAAATATATCAATTATCATAATATGTTTCATGTCGTTGCTTATAAAACGCATAAAACACCTAGCATATTTGAGTTTAGATAAGTACATGTACAATGTCTGTATTGTCTGTATTTTCAATAAGGCATTTCCTTTAATTACAATTAAGACAAAACATCACAAACCCTGGACTACCAAAGGTATCCGCATACCAACCCAGAATATGCGTTCACTACCGTATATCAAGAAATTTACTACCACCGTCTTTGTCACTTCATATATCTCTAAGTACAGAGGAACCTATCTATAACTTATCAAAACAGCTAAAAGAATGTACTATCAGAATCGTCTGGGAAGCTCTCAAAATGTTGCAAGAGAAACTTAGTCCATAATAAATGATCTTCGAAATAAAACTAACACAGCTCATACAGTTTCTCTTCCAAACCCTGCAAATCTAAATGAATACTTCGTTAATGTGAGTAAAAATATAAGATCAAATATTTTGCCACAACAAGATCCTATTTCCTATCTTCCCAATTCAAAATAGGTCTCGAATTCATTCTTTATAAGACCAGTTGATAAATCGGAACTGAACCTAACAATCAGTAGTATCAAAAGCAAATCTTCTTGTAGTACTAATAAACTATCCATAAAACTTTCCTTAAATCTCCCAAAAAATGGGTTGGAAGTCCTGGTCTCACAATTAACGATTCCTTTGAAAAGGTATATTTCCAAAGTGCCTAAAGACAGCCATTATTATTCCTCTTCATAAGGGTGGTGACAAATCTAATGTCTGCAACTATAGACCTATTTTCTTACTACCGGTCCTATCCAAAATTATTGAGAGACTTATAAAAGCCCGACTTATGTCCTTTCTCGTTGAAAACAACATTTTATCACGAAGTCAGTTCGGCTTTTTATCTAATAAATGTATCAATTATGCTATGTTTTCTGTACTACATGAGATCTATCAAGCACTAAACAATAATCTTTATACGGCCACTGTTTTTTGTGACTATGCCAAATCTTTTGATTATACAAATCATATTTTGATAAAAAAACTAAATTTCTACAGAAATCGAGGTATTTTTTGTTTCCAATCTTACTTGAGGAATAGGAAACAACTAGTTAGAGCAAATGATACTGACTCTCAGTCACAAAAGCATTGTATGTGGAGTACCACAAGGTTCAGTCCCGGGTCCTCATTTTTCCTTATCTTTATAAATGACATCACTAACTTAAAAATCGATGGAAATTTTTTTCTTTTTGCTGATGATACCAGTATTACCTCGAGGAACTCTAATATTGCAACTCTTCATGCAATTATAACTTCTGATCTACTTAAAATAAAAACCTGGTCCGACTCTAATTTACTCTCTTTTAATGTGGATAAGACAGTAGCATTATCCTATAAAGGAGCTCTTCAACCATTGCTCCTTAATAACAGCCAGACGAGTACCGTTGATTCTGTAAAATTTCTTGGTATTTTTATAGACAGCAACCTCAAATGGTCCCTTCATATCGCTTAGTTAAGTAAGAAACTAGTGTCAACCTTCTATGCAATAAGATCTGTTTCGAAGGAAATCAATTTAACATCATCCAAAATAACATATTTTTCTTTGTTTGAGTCTCATCTTCGATAGGCCTTCCTTTTTGGGGTTCTAGTATAGCTGCCCAATCTGATCAAAAATTCAAAAATCACAGGATTTAACTCTCCCCTCTTTATATATTCTAGAAACTGTTTGCTTAATTCGTAAACACCTACATGTTTTTCCAGGAAGACCTAATCATGACTACTCCACCAGAAATTCAAGCTTTGATGTGTATTTACCGATCCCCACTGAGTTATTAAAGAAATCTATATTATATTTGGCAAAAAAATAATGCAAACAACTCCCTTTGTAACTTAAATCTACAAATTCTTTCCTTAAGTTCCGTAAATTGACAAAAGCCTATCTATCTGAAAGACCATATTATTCAGTGGAAGAGTTTGTTAACGAATAACTAAGAAATTACAGTACGTTTAGGTACAAGCAACTAAAGTATTTTTTTATATACTCGTATATATATTTGGGTATCACATGTAGCAACCTAATCTCATAAACTTGTTCGTAAGGTTTTATTATGTAATTTGCAATTTAGTTAAATTTTGCAATGGATTGTAAGTATATTTTATTATCTTTTTTTTTGTGATATTGACGATTTATGTAATTTTAGTAAATTTTCATTGTTATTGTTAATTTTTTTTTTTACTTTTTGTAAGCTTTGTCCATAAAATTGTACAATTTTCAGTAACAATAAAGTATATTTCTGTTCTATACTACAGATAATGTTTTTCGATGTTTTCTACTCAAACAGATCGTACACAAAAACGTGCAATATTTATGTTAGCAAGTATATATGGTATAATAATTGGACGACACTTGTACACATCGTCGCCGTAACCTTGTTTTCGTACCTCTATGCCAGTTTCCATTCAGATCTATTTTGATCCCGCTTTATATCTTTTTTAAATATACCATCACGTAATAAACATGCCATCTTATAATAGTATCAAAACAATGAAAAGAAAGTTACATTCGAAACATGTCCAGGTGCTGGTGCCAAAACTGTCATAATAAGGGAGCTGACGTCAATATTACCCGCAAATCTTTTTATTATAAACTAGCTAAATAAAAATTACAAGACAATAATTAAATTTTACTCATATAATAAGTGACTCCCTCACAAAGAACAATAATAATACACATTTCTAATTAGAGAAAAATCCACTATAGACCATACAGCTATTAACACGCCCATACATACATTCATCTCAAATACCAGACGTCATATAAGATCTCTGGAATCAGCGAAGATGGGAAATGACCACATCTTGATTCTGAGTTAGATATAAAATAAAAATAGAATGGAAAACAAAAGAATCGAAAAAGGGCAGATAATAAACAATTAAAATCTCTATCAATCATCAACTATAGAGGATTCCGGCACTTTTCTTGTGTAAAAGTGGTTTCAGTTAAATTGGCTGAAACTTTGCAGAGAGGTAACTTTGGTCATGCTGATCAAAAGTTCTTATTGCCCCAAGAATCGGAAATCAATTGTTTCAGAGTTGCAGAGGTTCAAAGTGTCACGTTTTTAGACCATTTAAATAATAAATATTGGTATAGTATACAGGGCGGTAGTAAATAACTGCAACAAACTTCAGGGAGCGATTTTTGTATAAAACAGAATGACAATTTGCTATATAAACGTACATATGTCCCCGAATGCTTCGTTTTCCGCAAAATCCTTTAATTTTAAATTGAATTTAATTCATAAAGCAGTAACTTTTATTCGACCCTGTATAAAGTTCGGTTTTGTTGTTTATTCGAAGAAATGTTTTTTATAAATATCTAAAATCTCATAATTTGAGCACTTTAGTTCTTTTGGTATAGAATACGGATTCAATTGTTTGTTTACACACACGATCGGAATTTTCCATTAAGATCGGCGTGAGAAGCATTTGCCACATACATCTACCAAATTCCTCTAAATTAGACAAATTGGTTGCTAGATCGAATTGGACACGATGGCAGGGAGATTTGTTTTACCGGTAAAAATCATACATGTGTGGGAATTCGTCATTATGGACGAAGCTTTAAAATAAAGCTGTAGTCCTGGTTTTCTTCCACCAGTACTGAGGGCTTTGAGTACCTTTGGCTTGTGTTTATTGTTTGAGCATGTATTAGAATTCAAAAGTATCTTTAGGGCAGTAGTGGGGTGCAAAATTAACCAGACACTCAGATTTTTTTGTTTCTTGTTGGTGATTAGATCAAAACTCGTTAATTTGTTTGAATTGTATTTTATGCCTTATTAGCGATAGCGTTTTTTTTCTTGTTTGAACCTATTTAGATGTTTTGTGTGAACAACAACACTTTTACACATACGTTTTGTTATTAATCTGAAATAGTGGCTTAGTATTAATTTAAGTTTATTGTGGTACTGTACCTGATTATAAGTTCGGCTGTAGGTTTTTGTGTTGTTCCCTGTTTAAAACTTGCATTAAAACAATTATGATACCAGAAGAAGTAGCACAAGCTGTTGCTTTACAGGATGATGGGCGGAGCATTCGTTACATCACAAATGCTTTAGGAATTTCTCGAAGTACAGTGTTAGATGCAATACAAAGACTCGGGAAACACGAAAATACACCAGGAGGCCAGGTCAAGGTAGACGAAGAACCACAAGTCAAGTTGAAGATCGCTTTCTTAGGTTACAAGCGATACGCGATCGTACATTATCAATACTAGTATTTGTTAAACAATTAAATGATGTCCATAGAAACACAGTTTCCGTTTATATCGTTAAATAAATATGGATTAGGGTCCAGAATACCTATCACGGGACCTGTATTAAGAGCAGATCATCGGAGGCAACGTATACACTTCGCTCGCGAACATCTTAATTGGGGTGTTGCTGTTGCGATTGCAGTGCTGTGCTTCTCACGGATGAATCAAGATTACACAGATACTCATCAGATGGGCGGTATAGGATTTGGAGAAGAGCTGGTGAACCTTATCAGAACGTTCTCATACAGAACTTGTTACAATTCAAAGCGGCAATTTAAACGATCAACAGTATATTCAGCATACCGTTTGGAAGATCATGTAGTTCCAATTGCCCCATTTATTGAAGAAAACTTTCGTCTGATGCAAGATAATGCATGTCCGCACATGGCCCGAATAACACGGGATTACTTGGATGAAGTTGGGATTCGTTTATTACCATGGCCCCCAAGGAGTGCATACTTAAATCCAATAGAGCATGCATGGGTTATTCTGGGCAGACGTATTCGACGTAACCATGGTGAGTTTGAAACCATGAACGATTTGGAGCAAGCAGTTCATGACGAATGGGAACAAATCCCTCAAGCACACTTTGCTGCCTTAGTCCGAAGTATGCCTGATCGAATGAGAGCCGTAATTAGGGCTCGTGGAGGTTATACACTCTACGACATATCGTTTTTCATAAAAAATGTTTATATTAAAAAAAATTTGTTTCTTTGCAGATTTTCAAATTTTTTAAATTGTTTATTGTTTTTTCTGTGCAACATTCTTCAGTTGTAATAAATTTGACTTTTAAATTTTGTTTATTATTATTAAATACTCAAACATCTTAAACTTTTTTAAACGCCAGATTTTAGGAAACATTTGAGTGTCCGGTCAATTTTGTACCCCAGGTATGTCTACCAGGTCATCTAGAGAAATTTATATTTAACTTTGTAAAAAAATGTACGAAGGTATTAATTCGTAATGGACATTTCTGTTTGTAAGATCTAAATTGATATGTCCAATTGGATCTACGTTTTGATTAATAATAAATATGGCTTGTGCGTAACAATTTTGTATTGTTTAATTTCTTGTAACAATATTCTTTTCTCTTGGACCAACAACTTTGCTAAGCGAAAATACGAGGTAAGTGTGATTAATTTTATTGTCTATATATTTATATTTCTTATTGTTTATTGTATTTGATTATATATGTTTTTTGGTTTAGGGGTTTCTGTGTCCCTCACAAAAATGTCAAAGTGGCGCCCTTTTTGGCAATTTATTTATGATTTTTCTTTGTTTTATTCATCTCATATTTCTGGTTTAGCTCTAGTAGCTATCAACTCCCTTTAACAATTTTTCACTGTACGATCGCATATCGCTTGTAGCCTAAGAAAGCTATCTTCAACTTGACTTGTGGTTCTTCGTCTACCTTGACCTGGCCTCCTGGTGTATTTTCGTGTTTCCCGAGTCTTTGTATTGCATCTAACACTGTACTTCGAGAAATTCCTAAAGCATTTGTGATGTAACGAATGCTCCGCCCATCATCCTGTAAAGCATAGTAAGAACGATCCAAAGAATCACGCCCACATCTCCTCCGATTCTAAGCAACGTGTCCTAGTTCATTTTGTATGCCTCAAACACTCTCTAGCGTTTGTAGTGCTACTGGTGTTGAAATTTTTCTTACAAACTGACGATTAGTAATCGATTAGTGTTCTTTCTTGTTTATAAACAATAGTTATGTCAATAATAGGTCTAATAAAATTCTGAATTGGCTGTCCGTTCTATTACGTCTTTTATTCCAAATTACATCCCGTAAACATGATGTCACAGCTGATATTTTGTTGATAAAGGGTACTTTCCAAGAAGATAAAGAATACTCTTCGTATTTCCTATTAATAACTGATAATGCGTAAAGGCTTTTGATTAATTACATGCTTGTTTATGTTGCTTGCTAATTAAATATCTAAAATAAATAATCGAAGAGGTTGAAAAATTCTTTATATAAACCACTTTCCTAGCCAGCTTTCTATAAAATATGGGCTTTGCGTCCAATCTTCCCCGACAATATTAGCATAAATAAATGCGGTAGCACTGACCCTGAGTAAAAAATAAAAAATATCCGAAAATCATTAGCATATTTCTTTCACGCACTGTTAATTTTAAATTAACCGTATGACAAGAATGTAGGCTAAATCTTGACCTGAGTCAACACGAACACATGGTTTTATGGCACCGCATTATGCTAGTAGGGAGTATGCAAATCTTTTTGTCTTGAGACAAAAGTGAAATTATTGGCGACGCGAAAAGTGAAATCGGCTTTTATTATTTTCATAATAACATATTATCGCGAGTAATTAAAAATGTTGATTTATTTCAATAATAAAGCAGTATTCAGGTGTGGTTCTTAAACTCGGATTACAGGGATTAAATAAGTAGTTTCGTAAATAATGCACACGTTGTTTCATGTCTTCTTTCTATTTTCTGTGTATTGCCTTTCTGTGAAAATTTTAGTGTACTTGAATGGAAACATTTAACAAATAATGAATTTAAAAACATAAAAAAATCGCACAGTTGTGTTTTTATTAATTTTTCTACTCACTCCGTTCATGGCAAGACTAACGCAATCTTAAATATTCTCAGATTTATTAAAACAAAACATAGTTGTCGAGATTTATTGAAATTCAAAAGAAACAATTACTTTTTAATTGTAAGGTAGACTAAACGGAACTAAAGCAGCAACAATACCTCGGGTCTCACATAGAGACACACCACAAACACAAGACGAGAATGCACAGACAAACAATTCGCGCTTGATCGATGTAGCGTGAAGTTCAGATACTGACACATTTTGGTCTCTGGTTTGTTTGATGTAAATCATCCACAATGAAGCGGTAACGACGTATAGGTTCTTAGATAAAATAGTATACTTATTTAATATTACTTTAAAGATAGGATTCGGCAAATTCATTCAAATATTGTTTTCGAAATAAAAGTAAATCACAACTTCTCAGAGTTTCAGATCGGTTATTTTGTCTTCAATTCAGTTTTACATACATATTCTTACAAAGATATCGCACATATTTTTGACTTGCAGTTATATTGACAAGCGGGATGTATAGCGCGCGGTCCAATCCTATTAGCTTCGTACACAGCGAACGATTGAAAAAAATATCGCTAAGTAGCTCTTCGGAGCGAAAAGACGCACGGAATACTGCTAGGGTGCTAGTTCCTACCGATCGTAAAAGTCTAGCAATATGATGGAACGACAGTTGGTGAGCCGTGCGTCGGTTGAAGTGTCGGGATCGCAGCAACGAGCACAGGCCGCGATCTAGTTCTTATGTCCCGTACGTAGGAACAGTAACATTAACATAGCCGTCGTTTGAGGTTTCGATAGTTGGTATGGGGGCTACTAGAAGCGAGACGAGTCCATAAGTCGCACTGGTCAATGGGTTGCGTTCTTAGTCTCCGAGACGAGCTCTCGTGGGACCACTCTGCTTTCGTTCCACATAACCTTCATGCAGGGGGTTTTGCAGGTCATATACGATCAGTCTCAATCTGAACGTGCACCTGCGAGACGGGTCTGTAGTTGGTGACAAGTGGTAGAGGAGTAGGTTCCTCAGCGGCAACCTGTCAAGTGCTTGGTGGTTCGTTATTCCACCTGAATGTAACTGTTCGCCCTTTTAGGGATCACGAGCAGCGACACGTATGGCAACACAAGTACTGCAGGTAGGGTGAGCCCCACGATATGACTGTCGTGTCACGCTCACTGGGGACGGACTCGCAGGGGCACTGGTTCTGCCAGGATAGAATTAGACTTCCCCTAGGAAGTTGGCTATACTCTTTATGTACCTACTCTACCCAAACGGTAGCGTATTGGGTTGTCAATGACCGTGGGTCCCCGGTCTCTACTACCCGGGGAGGGAATCTTTGTTATCCATTTGTGTTGTCACGGATTCCTTGATGGGTGTGGAGTCCAGGTTTTATTGGGTTCCCTAGGCTTCGAATCCCCCTCGCTGCGCAGATGCGTCCTTTCATCACAGGATGTGTGCGGCGGGTCCGTGCCTAGGCCAGAATATCGAGTATTGTGTAAGATTCTAATGCTTCGGGAAATGCAATCCAAGTAGTGATGCCGTCTTCCCATGCCCCCCAACCAGCAATTCCCTAACAGGATGGGCCTGGGCACTGGTGTACCCGGAAAGGTTTAAAAAAATTTTAAATTCCATTTGATTCAGAAAGCTGTAACTTTTATGCGACCCTGTATAAAGTATCAATTCTCCGTCTTCCACTTATATATTCGAACGTAGTTTATCATAAACATTTGAATGACATCTCAGAATCTTCAAAAGAGAACCATTTGAATTCCGAACGAGAAGTCCTCTGTAGATTTTTATTTGTACAAATTTTAATTGCACTAAATAAAAGCAACAGCGTCCTCTTTAAATCATTTTCTCTGTAAGGATTGCGTTTAACAGATAAGCACAATAAGTGTCTGTTAACAAATCGCCACATGTCTCTAGCATATTTCTCTGAGCTCAAACAATCGCTCACTGAGTATAAATGTTCCTGTCGGTAACTACGGTGTACGACAAATTCGTAAAGAGTTACTGATTTAGCCCGTAACCAACACAGGACTGGATTGTTTGGCATAAAGATATGAATACAGATCGCAAGTTCTTTTGGAAAGGACCTCGTATTAACTGACCAACCTTTATGTAACTTCCAATGTAATACTAATAAATTGATATCCCCGGAATGTTGTGTACATCGCTTCATTCCTAATCGATCTTTCCAAGAAGGCACTCTTCCCTTTAAGTAGAAGGAAAAACATACAAAACAAAATGTAAATTTCGCCGATAAAAATTCATGATTAAATTGCTTCGTGACTAGAATTTAATCAATCGATTATTAATTGTGACAGGCTACGATGAAATATAAAAAATGGAATTTCGGACTAGAGGCGTTCTTAATAGAAACCTAATAGCGATCCGGTTCGGTGAATCGTCAAAAATTTGCGAAAAAAATCATGTAAATATCGAAGCAATGTGGAAAAAATAAAAAAAAAACGTAGAAAATCAATCAAACAATTAATATAATGAGGATTGACAAAGCCGCAGGACTACAGGAAATGTGGAATGATTTTCATATTTATGATTTTTTCAGTACGTGCTGGTAATTCCAGTAACCTCAAATGCTGTTGTAATTCCAAATGAAAGCAATATAAAAAAATATGAATTATGTACAAAATGATCACCTTAAAAAGCCACAATTTAAAATAAAATAAATTCATAAACTAATGACACATTAGAGCAGCATTATTTAAACTTCGGTGAAAATTGCAGCATGTTTTTATACTTTTGAAATTTATTTGGCAAAATAATGATAAAACAAAGTTATATCAATAATAAAATGGATTTACTAATGATATTTGTGACTTATTTAAACGTTATAATTTACTATTTTTATTTGGAACTTTCCACTTCGTATTGTGAGAACGATTTCCGAACGAACAGGAAATCGAAACGTCCAAATGAACATATTTTAAACAAAAAATGTAGTTAATTGCCGATAAAATGGTAAATTATACTAAAATCCACAAAAATTAGGTTCAAAACAAACTTAGATGTTTATATTAAAGACACAATAAAAAACAGCGCGTGGCACTAAGTTCTGAGAGAAGTGACTACTTCTTATAGCGCGTTATTAATTTATGTGGGTTAATGAAAGTTTATGTCTGCTTATTACCAAATGGCTAATATTTTTTTATAATAACTTTTGTTTTTGTAAACAATTTTGTTTATTTTAGTCATTTTCAAATTTTGTTATATATAATATAGAATTTATTTACTATTTACATTTTTATTATTGAATTTATGTTTAATTACTTCATTTTGATTATCATTATATTCTAAAAAATAGTATGTGTTAGGATTTTTATGTTTTAAGTTGACATGACATATATAACCTATATAATCTGTGTATCCATTATCCATGTTTGAGAAATAAATAAACACAAAAAACTAAATCTTTATTCATCAGCCAATCCAGTACCCTATGGAATACAAAAAAACACAACATTGTTGATCCTTCGAGCGGGATACATCCAAAAACAGCTATTTTCAAAAAATATCCACAAGAACTGAAGTCTTCTACATACACTACACACACAGGAGGGTAATCGTAAGTCATTCATTCTATTTCCTATTTTACCTTACTAATTATCCAACCTATTATTCATAATTTAGAGGCTTTAATCAATAATCATGTTTGATTTAGCAAAATGTATTAGAACTAGGGGTTCAGCTAAAAAGCGGTTAACTTTGGTAGAAAAGTTTATAGATGTTATAAAAATATCAGAACCAGATAGGAAACCTTCATTAGCTGATGCTACAATTAGAATTAATGAATTAGAGTTAATAAATAAAGACTTTGAAATCATTCAATTAGAAATAGAGGTAAATTGTCCTGAACAACAGCTTGAGGAGAACTATAAGGAGAGAGAACAATTTAAAAAGCGCTATTATGATACTCTAAGTTTTCTTAAGACATACATAGAAAGTATGTCTGCAAATCCAACTAGTAACAATTCATTAAGTTGTAATAGTTATAATAAAGATCCATTACAAAATATTATTTTACCTAAAATTAAACTTCAAATGTTTAAAGGTGATTATGACAGTTGGCTGGAGTTTAAAAGTAATTACCTTTCAACAATACATGAGAATGCATCATTGACAGATTCTCAAAAATTTTCTTTATTGAGAGCATCACTAGAAGGTTATGCCAAAAGTTTAATTGATCAAATTCCATTCACTGATAATTTATATCAAGAAGCTTGGAACACATTATTAGACAGGTTTGACAAAAAGTATTTTTTAGTAGATAGTCATTTAAATTCAATTCTTAACATAGAGCATTGTTCTAAAGAATCCTCAACTAGTTTTCGTAGACTATTAGACAATGTATCAAAAAATCTTGTATCTTTACAAAACATAGGTATTAGTAAAGACCAGTTGTGGGATTTTCTAATTATACATTTAGTTTCATCAAAATTAGACAAAAATACTTTTCGAGAGTGGAAAGAGAAAAAATTTAGTGGTGAACTTCCTAACATGGAGGAATTCTTAGAATTTCTTAAATCAAAAGCAGACATATTGGAAATCATACACAACACTACAAATGTAAACATTAATTCTAGTTCTAATATAAAACCAAACAAAACAAAAAATCATTCACATTTTAATTTAGCAATTTCCAACAATAATTCAAATAATCATTACAAAAAATGTAACTTTTGTAAAAAGAATAACCATACAATATACAGTTGCTCTGATTTCTTAAAACTAAATATCAATCAAAGAAAAGAATCAATTTCACAACTACAGTTGTGTGTAAACTGTCTGAGGACAGGACATAAGGTTGAATCATGCTATTTAGGGCCTTGCAAAATTTGCAATGTAAAACATAATTCATTAATTCATGAACAATCCAATAACCCAATATCTACCAATTTATTCATACAACCCCTACATTCAAATACACAAATTCTATTATCCACTGTAGGCTTTTATGTGAAAGATACGGTAGGCAACCAACATTACTGTCGAGCTCTATTAGACAGTGGTTCACAAAACAATTTAATCACACAAGGGTTTTGCAATAAAATTGACATACCTTTAATAGATTCAAAACTATCTATAGTTGGAATTAATCAAGTAACTTCACATCTATCAAAAAAATGCAATTTGACTATTTTGTCTAGAGTTGATAATTATCAAACAACAATTTCATGTTATGTGATTTCCAACATATGCAGTGAAATACCTGCACAAAAACTAATCCACCCATCTTTAATTATCCCTAAAAATATTCAATTATCAGATGAACAATTTTTTGAACCTGGAGAGATTGATATGCTTATAGGTGCAGATCTTTTTTGGGACCTTCTAACAGAAGGAAAAATATATCTTGGTAACGGGTTACCTATTTTACAAAATACTAAACTAGGCTGGGTTGTTTCAGGAAAAAGTCCTGTATCAACTTCATTATCCAGATGCAATTTTGCAAACACAATTTATTCAGAAGATGCTCAATTAAAAAGATTTTGGGAACTAGAAGAAGTACCTGTAAATTCAGTTTTGCCAAAAGATGAATCAGAATGTGAAAATCATTTTCACAGAAATACTACTAGAAATGAAGAGGGTCGTTTTGTAGTAAAGTTATCATTAAAACTATCTCCTGATGTATTAGGGGATTCATTCAATACAGCCTGTACCAGATTTGTAAATCTAGAAAAAAGATTTAATCAAAACAACAATTTTCAAATTCAATATTCACAATTTATTAAAGAATATATTTCCTTAAATCATATGACTAAGATAGATATGTCACAAGATAATCCTAATAAAACATACTATTATTTACCACATCATGGTGTTCTCAAAGAAGAAAGTATTACAACAAAACTACGTGTAGTTTTTGATGGTAGCTGTGCTTCTTCTACAGGCTACTCATTAAACGATTTACAATACATTGGTCCTAAAGTCCAAAATGATATCATCAGTATTTTACTAAGATTTAGAATGTTTAGATATGTAGTTTCTGCAGACATTACAAAAATGTATAGACAAATTTTAATTCACAATGACCATAAGTCATTACAAAGAATTGTTTGGAGAGATAATCCAGAACAAGACCTTTCAGTTTATGAGCTAAATACAGTGACTTATGGAACAACTTCAGCTCCATATTTAGCAATAAAATGTTTACAAACATTAGCTCAAGAACATATAAATTCATTTCCATTAGCATCACAAACAATTCTAAAAGACTTTTATGTAGATGATCTACTCACTGGTTCTAATAGTATTTCTGAATTAATTCAAACATGTCAAGAAGTCTCATTCATTCTAAACTCTGCTGGATTTCCTCTAAGAAAGTGGACTTCTAACAATCCAAATGTTCTTCAAACCATTTCCAGTAATGATGATTCATTAGCCATATTAAAATTAGGACAAAATGATGCTTCAAAAACATTAGGTATTTACTGGTACAGTCAATTAGATATTTTAAAATATTCAATTAATAAAAATATTTATCCATTAACAAGTTCACTTACAAAAAGACAAGTACTCTCAGATATAGCACAAATTTATGATCCATTAGGTTTAATCAGCCCTTGTATAATTCTAGGAAAAATAATGATACAAAAATTATGGTCATTAAACATGGCATGGGATGAACCCATTCCAGATGATCTATCTTTACAATGGCAACAGTTTAGAACTGAATTGTCAGAATTAAATCAATTATCCATTCCTAGATATGTTATAAAAAATGAGTATAAATTGATAGAGATCCATGGTTTTTGTGATGCATCTCGTGATGCATATGCTGCATGTATTTTTGCACGCAGCTCAAATTCGCAAGGAGAATTTCATGTACAATTATTATGCTCAAAAACCAAGGTAGCACCACTTAAGTTATTAACAATTCCAAGATTGGAATTATGTGCAGCCTTATTACTTGCACAATTATCTATTCAAGTAAAAACATCACTATTCAATCTTAGTAATGATATACAATTTTATTATTGGTCTGATTCACAAGTAGTGCTCTGTTGGTTAAAAACAGATCCAAACTCTCTAGAAATTTTTGTGGGTAATAGAGTTGCAAAAATTCAAAATTTAACCTCTATCTCAAATTGGAGTTATATTAATACAAAAACAAATCCTGCTGATGTTGCCTCCAGAGGCATACTACCAAACAAATTAAAATACCACCATATGTGGTGGACAGGGCCAGAGTTTTTATGTGAACCAAACAGTCAATGGCCTCAATATTCATTTAATATATCTAAGTCAAAATTACCAGAATTAAAAAGGATTCCTACAACAATTCTTTCAAACATTTCTGTCAATTCGTTAGAAATATTTACAAAGTTTTCTAGTTATTTAAAGTTAGTCAGAACAATTGCATATTGTAAAAGATTTATTCATAATTCAAAAAATAAAAACAATCAATACTTGGGTCCGTTACAAGCAATTGAAGTTGATCAAGCACTGCTAACATTAATCAAACTAGCTCAAAAGGATTCATTTAATGACACACTAATTCTTCTGTCTCATAAACCATTACCCTATAACCATAAATTATCTTCTCTATGTCCCTTTTTGGATGAGCAAGGTATTCTTCGTGTAGGGGGACGATTAAAATATACTAATTTACAAACAAATATTAAACATCCTATCCTTATATCTTCAAATCATCCATTTACTAAACTAATTTTTATTCATAAACATAACTATTTATTACATCCAGGGCCGCAATTACTATTGGCAACAGTCAGACAAAAATATTGGCCTATTGGGGGGAAAATTCTTGCAAAAAAAATTGTCAAGAATTGTATTCAGTGTTTTAGACACAAGCCAGTTGCATCCATTGCCCCTATGGGTAGCTTACCTAATAATAGAATTTCACCATCTTTTCCATTTCAAGTCACTGGAATAGATTATGCAGGTCCATATAATATAAAAGACAGAAAGGGAAGAGGTGCAAAAACAACAAAAGGTTACATTTGTGTGTTTGTATGTTTTGTAACTAAAGCTATTCACCTTGAGCTCATTTCAGATATGACAACAGAATGCTTTATAGCATGTCTGCGAAGATTTGTTTCACGTCGGGGAATACCCAACCACATTTATTCTGATAACGGTAAAACCTTTCAAGGTGCATGTAATGAACTCAATGAATTGTACAAGTTTATTCAAAATAATCATATTACATTAATAGATTATGCAACTAGCAATAATATAAGTTGGCATTTTTCTCCTCCTTATAGTCCTAACTTTGGTGGCTTATGGGAAGCCGCAGTTAAATCAATGAAACATCATCTTAAAAGAACTCTATTAAATTCTATTTTAACCTATGAAGAGTTTTTAACACTCATAATTCAAATTGAAGGCATTCTAAATTCAAGACCGCTCTATGCAATTTCAGATGACCCAAATGATTACGAGCCTCTGACTCCTTCCCACTTCCTTTTGGGCCATCCTATTACTTCTCTTCCTTCCTTAGACTTACTGGAAGTAGCAGAAAATAGAATCACAAGACTCCAAGCTGTTCAACGTTTGCAACAACAGTTTTGGAATCGATTTTCAAAAGAATACATCAGCCAGCTCCACCAACTATATAAATGGAAGTCTCCACAGTCAAAACTTTCAGTTGGAAGTCTGGTATTAATCCGTAATGACCACTTACCACCACAAAAATGGCAACTAGGACGAGTTTTGCAGCTGATTCCTGGTCCAGATGGTATTCATCGAGTATCCCTTGTGTCCACTACAAAAGGTGTCCTAAAACGATCTGTGAGACATCTACATCCATTACCTCTACAAGATGAAGCTTCTTCAAGTGAAAATTAGTAAAGACAATAATCGTGAAATTTACATTATATATTTTGAAGGTTCCCTTCAAAGGGGGGCTATGTTAGGATTTTTATGTTTTAAGTTGACATGACATATATAACCTATATAATCTGTGTACCCATTATCCATGTTTGAGAAATAAATAAACACAAAAAACTAAATCTTTATTCATCAGCCAATCCAGTACCCTATGGAATACAAAAAAACACAACAGTATGCATATATATATATATATATATATATATATATATATATATATATATATATATATATATATATATATATATATATATATATATATATATATATATATCTTCTTCTTCTTCTTCAGCCTTCATTCATCCATTGTTGGACATAGGCCTCCTCCAATTGTTTCCACGCTTCCCTATCTTTTGCAATTCTCATCCATTGGTTTCCAGCTACAGCTGTTATATCGTCTATCCATCTCTTTTTGGGTCTTCCCACGCTTCTTTTTGTTTCTCGAGGTCTCCAGAATGTCACTTTATGAGACCATCTGTTGGTGTCTTGTCTTGCTACATGTGCTACCCATTGCCATCTCAATGTCGCTATTTTTTCCATGATGTCGGTTACTTTAGTTCTTCGACGTATTTCGGTGTTAGGAATTTTGTCTCTGAGGCTTATATTTAACATGGCCCTCTCCATGGCCCGTTGAGTTACTCTTAATTGTTCTGCCATTTTTCTTGTTATTGCCATAGTTTCCAATCCATAAGTTGCAACTGGTAGTATACAAGTGTCATAGGTTTTTCGTTTTAAGTGTATTGGGATTTTTCTGTCTTTTAAAATGAAGCTCAACTTCCCAAAAGCAGCCCATGATAATTGTGTCCTTCTTTTAATTTCTAGGGTTTGATTTTCCTTTTCGTTTTTAATTGAATGTCCTAGATATATATATATTGTTCTACCTTTTCTACATTGATGTTATCTATCGTGATGTTTTCTAGGCTGTTGCTTAATATCTTTGTTTTGTCGAGATTCATTTTTAATCCTATTTGATTCGATTTGTGATTTAAATCTTGTAGCATTGATTTTAGTTCATGGATATCTGTGCTTATTAGTACTATGTCGTCTGCGAAACGCAAATGGTTAAGATATACTCCATCTATTTTTAATCCCTTTTCGACCCAATTTAGTTTTTTGAAGACATTTTCTAATGCCAAAGTAAATAACTTGGGTGAGATGGTGTCACCCTGTCTCACGCCTTTGCCAAGGTCTATTTTCATAGTTTCCAGATCATCATCTATTTTTACGTGAAAAGTAGCATCATCGTATATATTCTTAAGGAGGGCAGCATATCTTGAATCTACTCTGGCGTCGTCCAATGCTGTTAAGAAAGCCCATTTCTCGATACTGTCGAATGCTTTGTGATAATCGACAAATGCCAGATGTAGTGGTATGTTGTACTCTATTGTTTTTTCAATAACTGTCCGGATTGTTTGCAAGTGATCGATAGTGCTAAAACCCTTACGAAAGCCTGCTTGCTCCACCGGTTGGTATGCATCTAGCTTAGCTGTCAATATATTTGTTATTATTCGGGTTAGTAGTTTGTAAAGGTGTGACAACAAGCTTATTGGTCGGTAGTTTTCTATATTTGCGGCGTCTCCTTTTTTATGGAGTAGAATGACTTCCGCATTTTTCCATGCTTTTGGTATTTGTCCTTCCAATAGGCATTTATTCAGTAATGCTCTCATTGCCTCTTCTAATGCAGTGCCTCCCATTTTTAGCATCTCTGAAGTAATTTTATCTTCTCCTGGTGTTTTCCCATTTTTCATTTGTTTTAGGGCGGCTCTAATTTCTGATGTTATTATTTCAGGGAGATCCTCTGAGCCCACATTTAAGATATGTTTTGTTGGTATACCGGGGTTCGGAATAGTAGAAGTATACAGCTTCTCGTAAAATTTTCGGATTTCTCTAACGATCTCTTCCTTATGCGAGCACAATGTTCCACGGTCGTCTTTTATCTTTATGATTTTATTCCTGCCAGCGGATTTACATGTTTTTAGTACTTTCATGTTCTTATTGTTCTCTATGGTTTCAAGAATCTGGTTTGTTCTATAAGCTCTGAGGTCTTTTCGAATATTTTTCTTAACGCTTCTGTTGAGCGCTTTATAGTCCGAGTTATCTCTGTTCGTTCTTCTTCTTTTCTCTATCTGTTCTAGAGTCTCGGGTTTTAGTTTAGCTTCTTTTTGTTTTCTTATTCTGCAACAAAGTTTCTTAGTGACTGTTTGTATATCTTTAGTTATTTTCTCAGCTAGTTCATCTATATTCTTGTGCTCAAAGGTATTTGCTACTAGTTTCCGTGCTAATTCCTCTTGATATTTCTCTTTATTACTGGCTAGGATGTCTGCCGTCGGTAAAGGGTTTGTTGTTAATAGTTTTCGTCTTTCTCTCTTTACGTTAATATGTATATCGGCACGAACTAGTCTATGGTCACTGCCAGTATTAAATTTGTTCAGCACCTCGATGTTTTTACATATTGATCTATCACTGGAAAGGATAAAATCTATTTCATTCTTAACCTGGCCGTTGGAGCTACGCCATGTCCACTTTCTTTGTATTTGTTTTTTATAGAACGTGTTCAGGCAAAACATTTTTTCGGTTCTTATGAAATTTGCTAATGTCTCTCCTCTGGTGTTTCTGTTGCCTAGACCGAAGTTTCCTATGTAGTCTGAGTCGCCTGGTATTCGCCGCCCTATTTTTGCATTAAAATCTCCGGTGATGATAACATAATGTGTTTTTTCTAGGTCTTTAGCTCGCGTTATATCTTCGTAGAGTTGTTCTATTGACTCGTCATCCGCAGTGGAAGTTGGAGCATAGCAATGTATTATTTGTAGGCTATATCGTTTATTCAGTATATATATATATATATATTTGGAATATATTCAATGGTTGAATAGTTAATGGTTATATATATACATATATATATATATATATATATATATATATATATATATATATATATATATATTTATTATATATATATATATATTTATTATATATATATATATATATATATATATATATATATATATATATATATATATATATATATATATATATATATATATATATATATGAAAAAGACAGAAAAGATTTGATTTCACGTTCAAAGCGTCTATGTATCTATTGATACGTATTTCGACTTCAAAAGTCTCATCAGAATAGTTATTCATAGCCGTTCTTAACGTGAAAAATAATCTTCTCTGTCTTATTAGAAGCAACAATAACATGACTTCGTTATGGACGCAATAGCGACATCTGATAGAAAAATCGGTAAGATAGTTTCGAAACAAATTCAGATTTCTGCTTTAATCTGGAGCCTTCTAAAAATTGCAAGACATGGCCAGACGATGATAAAGATATTAAAAAGAGAATGTCGTGGAATGCAAATTTTAGATTTCCCATGTCTCTTTTTAATATCTTTATCATCGTCTGGCCATGTCTTGCAATTTTTAGAAGGCTCCAGATTAAAGCAGAAATCTGAATTTGTTTCGAAACTATCTTACCGATTTTTCTATCAGATGTCGCTATTGCGTCCATAACGAAGTCATGTTATTGTTGCTTCTAATAAGACTGAGAAGATTATTTTTCACGTTAAGAACGGCTATGAATAACTATTCTGATGAGACTTTTTAAGTCGAAATACGTATCAATAGATACATAGACGCTTTGAACGTGAAATCAAATCTTTTCTGTCTTTTTCATTTTATTCGGATCTACTCTGTACGAGTACGAGAAACAAATTCGTTAGGATTTCTGCCTAGATGAATAGACATGTCGTGGAATGCAAATTTTAGATTCCCCATGTCTCTTTTTAATATCTTTATCATCGTCTGGCCATGTCTTGCAATTTTTAGAAGGCTCCAGATTAAAGCAGAAATCTGAATTTGTTTCGAAACTATCTTACCGATTATATATATATATATATATATATATATATATATATATATATATATATATATATATATATATATATATATATATATATATAACCTATATACAACCTACACACCTCTCGCTAACAATGCGTCTTCCTTCATCAAAAATTCTTTTCATTTTATCGAATTTGTTAAACTCTTAAACAATACCTATTCACCGTCTCACCGTTAGACATTCTTAAGTTTCGATAATGTTTCAATCTTTACAAACATTCTGAAAACTAAATACAATATCCATCAAGACCACTTATCTCTTATTAAACATTATATGTCCAACACTAATGTCATCTTCTAAAAACAATTCTACAGACAAATGGTGTCCCAATGGGCTTCCCACTATCTCCAGTAATTGTCAATATCTTTATGAAAGATTTCGAGATCCGAGTACTATCCACATCATTGCTCAAACTCACATGCTGGCTACGTACTTGCTTGCAAAACTCTCTTCATCCACCTTCACAAATTAATTCAGTCATTAACTAGATCAATACGCCATTGCGATGATGCCAGTAGACCCGCTGAGCTCTCTAGTTTAAAACAAGCCCTCGTCCAAAACGGTTACCGCGAAAATCACATTAATAGGAGCAACAAACGAATGGAGGCGCACACATAACAACGAATTACAGTCTCCTTGAAAGGAAAATCTAGTGAGATATATAAAGGCCAAGAGACTCAAGATGGGTAGCGGGTAGATACTTCTCTGCGATACGAACAGGGGATAGATCTATTTCAGGAATAGCACACCTGCCCACGAGAGCTTATGGATTTCCCCAGTCTCCCATCCCCGGGGAAACCATGTCCAAAACCAAATCATTCCCATCTGAACCCTTTTCTCCATACACTTCCAAACCAACTCGCCAACACGAACTACTGAAGCGTGACGTTTTAATAGCTTAAAACCCCAAAAGTTATTTTCGATGAAAGACAAAACTACTGAAAACTCAGTCTTTGGCGGCTCCAACAACCCCAACCAAGGTAGCGGTTGGAACAGGGTTGGGTGCTAAGGATTCCCAGAAAAAATTAGGCTACTATAAAGAGCGACAAATGCATGTTACTTCATATAATAATAGAACTCGGATATCGGACCGGAAGATGATGGAACTGGAGGAAGAGCTAAAAACAATAAAATCATCATCATCGACCTCAGGGAAATAAGACGAAGAGGATAAGAGCAAATTACTTTTAACTCGGGACATCTGTTTCATTTTAGACGAGTAAAAGACACTTCTAATGGTGGAGTATAATTCATATATGTACATAGAAAGCACTTACAAAATATATTTAAAATTAACAGCATAAGCCAGAGGCCTGAATGCCTCATCTTCAATCTAAATACAAGATATAACCTTAAGGTAATCTAGACATATGCTCCAACGACTACCCACTCGGATGAGAACATTAAGGAATTTAATGAGGGCCTAGAAACAGCATTATACGCTACACCAGTATATTTTACAATAATTATGGGCGACTTTAATGCGAAAATACCAAGATACCAAGAACCAAAAGACTGGAGGCTAAGTTAGACTTCTATCAGCCTAGAGAACAAGCTGCCTACTCATAAGTCTCACAAGGAAAATCTTTGAACACTGTAAGTTACCTATACTCATTTATGTACTCACTACCTGTACAAGGTAGTGAATAAAATTCGCGTGATTCAGAGAGCAATGGAGCTATACAAAAACAACAGGCACTATCGAAAAAATCGCATCGTTAAAATGGAATTGGGCAGAACAAGACGATCTAAAGCTTGTTAGCAGTAACTGCATGCAAGCCGCACAAGACAGAGACAGATGGAAAGAGCTGAGGGAGACTTATGCCCAGCAGTGGATGTGTACAGTACAGGTTGATGATGATGATGAGACTAAGATGGGCAGGATATGTTATACGTAATAATGACAATCGACTTAAATACAAAGTGTTTTGGGAAAGACCAGATGGGAGAAAATCTGTAGGATGGTCTAGAAAAAGGCATAAAAATACAGTCAGAGAGGAAAATGTGAGTAGGACATTGAGAAATAGTGACACAAGACCGACAAGAATGGAAGGTAATACACTCTGGGCCAAAATTAACCGGCCACCTTATAAATGGGTAATTTTTGATGTCTTATATCTCTTAAACCTGTTGTCCAGTTTAAGTGATTTTTTTAATATGTTATAGTCTTATTTCTTGACAATATCGTTATAATAATATGGTTGCTATACAGGTAAATTTTCATTGTATACCGGGTGTACGAATTAAACTGTGTTTTTTTCTGAAAGTTTGCATCACCCTGTGGAATATTCTAGCATTTATAAAATATTGAAATTAAAACCTAACTATAGCTTCATGTTTTCTCAACATTTTGTATTTTGATTTATTCGCTTATGTCGGATAATACAAAAGTTAGGTAGTTTAACAACTAGCCATGTTTTTCATCAATATAGAAGATTTAACTCACCAGCAAAATTAACCCCACTACCTTTATTATTGTTTTGTTTACATTACCTGTGACAGTTTGTTTCCTAAATTTGTGTCATCGAAGGATTTTTGACATATAGTCGTATAGTGTACGACATTGTTGCAAATTAAAATTGTAATTTTATATCATTGTGAGCGAATATTGTTTAAGTTGAAATTTTGGTGCTTATTTATTGTTTGTGATTTTAAAAATGCCACTCGTTCTAACTGATGCTGTTAGGGCTGTGGCTTAAGTTGATGCTGGTTACATTCAACGTCATATCGCTGGTATACTCAATGTACCCAGAAATACGATACAAGATGCCATCAGACGATTTCGGGAGACAGGATTGTACAACCGCAGGCCAGGTCAAGGCCGAAAACGATGCACTTCAGTTCGAGATGACCGCTTCATTGTCACTAAAGTATTGAGAAATCGCTTTTGCACCGCCCCTGAAGTTCGTAGGTCTCTTCTTGAGGTAAGAAACGTTAGTGTGAGTAGACAAACGATTAGAAGAAGAATGTCAGATATAAACTTTAGGGCTTTTCGTCCAGCTCGCGCACCAGAACTGCTCCTATAACACCGTAGGGCTAGAATTCATTTTGCGCGAGAATATGCTAACTGGACTATGGCAAAATGGAAGAATATACTGTTCTCAGATTAGAACAGAATAGCCCTAAAAGATCCAGATAGACGCCAACGTGTCTATAGGCGTCAAAATGAAAGGTTTGCTGCATGCGCTATAACCGAAACAGTGGCTTACCGAGGAGGGTCAATTATGGTTTGAGGAGGTATTTCTTACGAAGCGCGTACTGATCTTGTTGTGTTCGGTAGAGGCAGTGTGAATGCCCAAGTATACGTGCAAGAAGTTCTCCATGAAGACCATGTCATGTCTTTTGCACCATTCATTGGTGATAACTTCAGACTAATGCATGCCAATGCACGTTGCCATACAGCAAGATTTATCCGTGAGTACCTTAATGAGCTCGGGATTCAAGTTCTACCATGGCCAGTACACAGTCCCGATCTTAACCCAATTGAACATATCTGGGACAACCTTAGAAAACGGGTAAGAGCTAGAGTACCAGCTCCTGCAATCTTTGAAGAGCTGAAGACAGCTGCGGTAGAGGAGTGGCACAATATCCCCCAATCTGATATCCAGGATAGCATGAATGGATTGCCAAACGGGCTCCAAGAAGTCCTAAGGGCTAGAGGCGGCAAAACCCATTATTGATACCCAATTTTTTTTCAATTAGACTTTGATTTTTAAAATATTGTTAATTTTTTTCAAAGATTTTATTCATTGGATTTTTACTGTTTAATGACGTTTTTTTAAAAAGATTATTTTTTTCTCTTCCGCGGAGATAAAAATTGATAAAAAACATGTCTAGTTGTTAAAGCACATAACTTTTGTATTATCCAATATAAGCGAATCAATCAAAAAACAAAATGTTCAGAAAGCATGAGGCTATAGTTACGATTTAATTTCAATATTCTACAAATGCTAGAGTATTCCACAGGGTGATGCAAACTTTAAGAAAAAAACACAGTTTGATTCGTACACCCGGTATACAATGAAAATTTACCTGTTTAGCAACAATATTATTATAAAGATATTGTTAAGGAATAGGGCTATGACATATTAATTTAATCACTTAAATCGTACAACAAGTTTAGGAGATATAAGAAATCAAAAAATACCCATTTTTAAGGTGGCCGGTTAATTTTGGTCCAGAGTGTAGTAAATGCGGAAAAAATGTAACGCCATTAATAATGTTGGAGGAGGAATAAAAGGAGAGACACTACTCTACATGGTAGAAAAATAATTGAGGGAACACAAATTTCTACAAACAAATTAACCCGGACACTAATTGTTACAACTGCAAAAAGTCAGACTTCCACTCCTAAAATATTCGCGATAAATGCTTATTTACAGTCCTGAGAAAATTATAAAGTTCGCGACTCATTAAAGATGAAGCAAAACGGTTACTCAAATTTCAAACAATGTGTTTATTACCTCGGTAATATCCCTTTTACAATTTAAACATTCTATTTAACGTCTCAAAAGGAAAATTGTTCTTTCACTGCCTCCGGCAACTTCCATAATAATGGCTCTAATTGCACCAATTTTCTAAGAGTAAACCATACCCCGCATACAGTTCTTTTGTTGCATTTATCTTTGTTCTTTTGTCTGTTTACAATTCTCCTAATAGTCTTGTTCAGTTTGCTACACATTTGTGCTCTTTTGTGAGTTGACATAAAACGAATCAGTTTCGGTTTATGATAAAATTAGGAAAGAATGTTTATTTAAAACTGTAATTATTATTAAAAAGTACAATGAAATTTTTTGTAAATCTAATTGACAAATAGAATCATTTCTTTTTAAAATTGTTGAAACAAATTGAATTTTATGCAGTTTACTTCGGCCACTTAACTGGCTCCCAAACTCTATAAAATCACTTTAATCCGACACGAATTGGCTCCCAAACATGAACTGGCTCCCGCCCATTATAAAATTCCCATAAATTAAATCTTCTTCTGAAACATATACACCAGAAATAAAAAATAGAGTCGTAAACAATTTATTTATTAAAGAAACTGCAACTGACAGGCTATACAAGTTGATGCATTCTTGACATCTTTTTTACAAACTCAAAAGCAGTTATATGTTGTTTCTTTAAAATACGTATTTGTTGTGCAATGAAATTTCTTTTAAGACGTATTCCTTTCGGTACTCTTTTAGGGACACTTCTACTTCTTACTTTAATATATTTTTCTATTTGAACATTTTTCGGAACCTTAAAAAATTGGAAAATGTTCGGATGGCAAGTATAAAACAAAGAATTGAATTTTGAATGGAAATTCTTGCATGCATTCGTCGTTCTTTGTAAAGACGTAGTTACTATTTTCGGTAACACGAAATGTCTGATTCTTTCGAATATACCGTTTCCAAGCCCAGTTTCTGAATCTTTCGCCATCTGTTTCTTATAATTTAAGCTAAATTCACATATACTTACAATTTTCTAATGATAACAACATAAAACTACAACACATCTTTTAAACTTCCAATATATGGAAATAATATCAAAGGAATGGCTTAACTTTAAGACATAAGTGACTCTCAATTAGGATTTACAAAGGCCTTGGGAACAAGAGAAGCGTCGTTTGCGACTTAAACACTCATTCAAAAATGCCTCGATCCCCAGAAAAAAGTATATCTCTGTTTCATCGACTACTAGAAGGCTGTTGATAGAGTCCAGCATAAAAAATTGTTGTATGAACTACAGAAAATTAAGCTAGACGGAAAAACTCTGGTGTCTGACAAGGCTGTGATTGTCATGGGGAATAAATGTTTGTTTTATTGGGAGAGCTATTACTTTAAACAATTTCTGTAATTTAAAGCAATAAATATTGCTGAATCTGAATCTGAGACAATAGATTTTCTCCCTATCTATATTAATTATCTGTTAACGATACTTTTAGAATTATTTTCAACTATATACAATATATTCTCGATCAAATATCAGTTATAGAAAAAGTTTAGTATGCAAAAACAACAATTTACATTAAATATTATTGCAAAACATTCAATTTATGAGAATGAAATCAAAATTTTGAAGTCAAGTCCACGTGGGAATGAATTAATTAGAGGTTAGAATACATATATTAATCCAAAAAAAAATCAAACAAGCAATAGACGACGCCGAAACTGGTATAAAAATAAACAGTAAATATATTAACAATATCAAGTATGCAGACGATACCGTACTAATAGCAGAAACAATAGAAGGCTTAAAAAAATATACTAGACAGAGTTAACAATGCAAGTGAAGCAATTGGACTAACAATTAATCTTCAAAAAACTAAAGTAATTGTAATTAGTAAAACCGATGAAAATTATCGCATTGACATAAATTTCACTCAATTAGAAGAAGTTCAAAAATTTAGATATTTAGGAGTAGTACTAAACCATAAGCGGGATCCAGATATAGAAATAAAAACACAAATAGAACAGGCTAGGAACATGTACAATAAATGGAAGCAAATTATATATAACTGAAAACTATGCTTAGACATCCAACTTAGAGTTATTAAATGCTACGTTTCGTCAGTTCTTCTGTATGGAGTTGAAGCCTGGACATTCAAAATAAATACCATGAGACATTATCGTAGAATGCTTAGAATATCCTAGACAAATTTCTAACCGGCCATCCACCCCAATAAAACCCATCGCATACCTACCTAAATTTCCTAAATTTTATCGGGAGCCAATTCACGCAAACCTTTTTATCGGTAGAGAGCTTATTACCTACAAGTGGGAGCCAATTCATGTGCACCCGTTTTCTTAGTTTCGACCGATACTACACTAAAACTAAAAAACAACAACGTTGATTATATACCATCAATAATAATAAATGTGAATATAATATTTTAAATTCATATAAATACTATATAAAGCACGCCTTCACTACCCAAAATATTTTTTAAACCAGAAAACTAGCAGAGGGACGTCATTTTGTAAAATGATTTTTAAGGTCTTTTCCACAACACCCAAACAATTTTCAATTTCAACCCAGAAACCAAAGGACCCACAAGTTCTCCTTGAAATTGTGGTATGTCCGACTGTTTGCCTTTGCAGTAACTCTTAAAAGAAACATCATAGAGTCTTGTAATTTGATTCATAGTATCACCCAGTAAGTCCAAGCTCACCAAAATTACAGATAACTCCAGATGCAGAGGACGTAGAATTTTGAAACTAGATATGTAGTTCCTCTAGAACATAAATACGCAGTTTGGTAATATTGACATTATTCTAACAAATTCGTTCATACTTGATTCGCTGTTGTATCGAGTTATCATCATTGCCTCTTCAAGTTATAGTTGATGTGAGGATAAAGGTGTATCAGCAGCAACCAAGTTCATATGAAATTTAAGTACAATAACATTCACTAAAAATAACAAATCTCACCTGGTAAATTCACTTATGCAACAAAAACGGGTAACATGTAAGTGTAAGACTCCATATACAAATAAAATGTCGATCTAACGAACAAACGTGTCAATATTAATATAATTCAACAGCAAAACTAAACTTATAGCCACTATTAACAGCAATAAGATATTTGACCACGTTATTAAAATAAAAGGTGGTATGGAAAGCTTGAAGAAAGTAATGTTACCTGCATAAGATCTAGATTATATACATAGAGAAGTTTCAAACTGCTTATTATTGGAGGAAGGATATCCTTAAGGTGGCTATACATGTTATTTCCAGCTTAACTAGCAGCCAATTGGATTATTCAAGATTTTCCTTTTATTCATAAAAAACACCAAAAACTGTTTTGCTAATTCAGCGATATCAAAAGTAACGCAGGACCAATGTGAAAATGACTACCACGAACGAGAAAAATGGGTGGAGATAACTGGAATAGGCTTATATTCGGGTAATCGACAAGAAAAAGATTTAAAAAAACACACTTATATTATTAAATATCATTTGACACCTAATTATATAGAGAACATTTTCGGGTTTTATCAAAAACAATGCTTATCTAGCTTATAGTTACGCGGTACCAACAGCCATATCTTATATACTATGTAACAATTGTCCAAAACTAGGTACAATTTTAACTATATTACCAAGAGTGTTTAAAAACATAATACAAAGGGATATACCAAAACGAACTAGAATCATAACATTTATCTCACATTTATATAATCTATACAATGTATACGAGAGCAACACAACCAAACTATGACTAAGAAAAACCAAAATAAATTAAACTATAAACAAGAGAAGTATCACAACAAAGAGTATGTTTTGTGAATGTAAACATAATAAAAATGGAAACAATAACATATAACATACTTCTAAGAATTGCTGCGACTAATACAGAATATATTTTTGACACAATCATAATACGAGTAGAATGACAAATCGCCACACCATGAACAAACGTTTTTGTCAGAGTATTAGTTACCACATATTTACCAGTCTATAACAACATATTTCATATAAAACAATTTATATTTCTAAAACAATATGAAGTCTCTCACAGCTATTCCAATGACAAAATATGGGTGTTTTTTTTGGGTATAGAACTTTGAATTGGAATAAAGCAAAGACGATTTTGTAAATTGACATGAAATTGACTTTATTTAAAAAGATAATCTTTAGGCATTATAATTTAAATATGATTTCTGTCATATGACAGCCACGGCTGGCTCTGACGTAGTCGAATCTAGAGGTCCAATTTTCGATGACTTTTCCAACATTTGTGGCCGTTTATCGGCAATAACGCGCCAAATGTTATTCTCCAAATGGTCAATCGTTTCAGGCTTATCGGCGTAGACTTCACATATCACCACAGAAAATAGTCTGGCGATGTTAACTCGCACGATCTTGGAGGTCAATTCACGGGCACGAAACGTGAAACTATGCGGTTGCCAAACGTTTCTTTCAATACATCAATTGTGGCACGAACCGTGTCAAGATGTTGCGTCGTCTTGTTGAAACCACGGCTCCTGCACATCATGGTTGTTCAAATGAGGAATAAAAAAGTCAGTAATCATGGCTCTATAGTGGTCACCATTGACTGTAACGTTCTGACCAATATCGTTTTTAAAGAAGTACGGACCAATGATTCCTCCAACCCATAAAGCATACTAAACAGTCAGTTTTCCTGGATATTATGGTGTCTTAACATACACTTGAGAATTATCTCCACTCCAAATACGGCAGTTTTGTTTGTTGACATAGCCATTCAACCAAAAGTGAGCTTCATCGCTAAACAAAATTCGCTTAGAAAAATTAGAATTAACGGCAATCTCGTTTTGGGCCCATTCACAGAGTCTACGCATTGCTAGGTGATCGTGTAGCTTCAATTCTTGCACGAGTTGGATTTTGTAAGCACGCAAACCAAGATCTTTCCGCAAAATCTTCCATAAAGTGGATGGACACATATCCAACTGCTGTGCACGATGACGGATATACTGATTCTGGTCTTCTTATATGTTACGCTCTACATCAGCAATAACTTCTTCTGTACGCACTGTACGACGTCTCTGTGGGTGCGTTTTATCATTTAGAGTAAACGTGGTGCCCTTTACTATAACATTTGCGAAAGCCAGCCTGTTCAACCGGTTGGTACTTATCTATTTTGTAAGTCAACCGATTATTAATAATTCTCAAAAGCATATTTTTGATTGTTTGTATAGTATATTTGACCGAGTAACGATATTGGTCTATAATTCTTAAGGTCACATTTGTCCCCTTTTTGTGATTATTACTAGACTCTCGTCTCAGTCTTTAGGGATTTTGCTATTATAGAGACATCTATTAAATAGTTCTATTAGTGTAAGGATTGTTACTGTCTTGCTTATTTTCAAGAGCTCGACAATTACATCGTCGTGTCCTGGAGCTTTATTATTTTTAGCTCTTTTAAAGCTCTTTCTATGTCGAATGCCTCTATATTTGGTAGTACCTTTGATCCTACGTTTTTTATTTTTCTTTTGGCGTTCTCTTTTGTTAATTCATTGGGCTGCCGTTGCGAGCTATACAAAGTTTTGTAAAGTCTTCGACTATCTTTTTATTTACGCTGTAACCACAAGGGTTATTAGCGACCTAAAAAATATAATACAGGTAAAGTTAAAAAAAATACAATAATTGATACAGTCCTGAGTCTTTAAGATAACTTATTGTGTTTTTAATGTTCATGTTTTTTCCTAAGGCTTCCTTTATATTATTTGGGATAGTGTGCTTCTTTCTTGCTGCTTCATATGTTTTGCACTGAGTTAGTATATGTTTCACGGAGAGTGTTACTTGACAATTTTCACACATTGGCGGCACAGTTCGCGTAAAGAGGTGTTTATGTGTAAAATTATTGTGTCCTAGTCGCAAACGTGTTATTCTTACTTGGTCGTGTCTATTCACTGTGGGTTGGAGCCACGGTTTCATTAATTGTTCGATTTCCTTGAGTTTATTTTGTGATGCACTCCACTTATTTTGCCACGCACTTAACACTTTATATTTTATTTCTGACTTGAAGTCATCTGAAGAAACCTCATTAATAAGAATGGAGTCTTAGCTGAAGGATGCTAAGCGGGCTAGTTCATCTGCTTCTTTATTTCCTTGTATAGGTACCTGAATGTGATGGAACAAACATGATTCGACTATCTTTGTTTTTATATTTTGTGTTTTATTGCATGTATTGTATATTTGCCTTCTCTTCCTTATTATTAATGTCTTTAATTTTGATGATTTCTGGACTCCCAGTGTTGGTCTTCGACATTTTAGGTTTATGTTGTTTTCAATGACTTGGTCTCTTAAGTTCTCGTTCCATTTTTAGGCTCCTTTTTAATTCTTTTTTAATTGTTTTATTACTTAGCATTACTTAAAATATCCAAATGTTTGGCTCTAGGATATAGTAGCAATGGGTTGTGAAACAAGATGGATCAATAATCGTAAGATACAAGGCGATTGGTAAGACTTATTTTAGACAAGAACCCCTGAAAACAAGGACCAATAATATAGAAATGGAATAGAAATAACATTAGATACGAGTATTGCCAAGACCATCACTAACTTTGTTTCAGTGTCAAAGAAATAAGAACAAACTTATTAATTCATTAATATCATTCAGACATACATTCTCACAACGAATAAAAAAACGTTATTCTGTTGGCTCTATTTATTTGCTAGACAATTTCCGCTTCAATATGTCCATAGCTATACATTGTATTCGTAACCATTTAGTTCTAGGTTTTTTCAAGTTAACATACTTTTTGATTGGTTTGTTGATACTATCAAATTAAATTTTAGTGCCTTTAAATTAAACTGATAGGAGTTTCTGCATATCATCTACTTCCTCCTTTTCAGGGGTCGCTATTCCTTATTCTTCTTCGCCACTTATGGCTGTTCATCGTGTCTTCTTCATTTAAACCTTTCTCTCTCAAGTCCTCATAGTCCTTTCATCTTCTACTCGGTTTTCTTCCACCTATATTTCCCTCAACTTCCAACAGCTCTGTTTTTCGTCCCACATAGTACGGATGAAGGATGAAGAAATTGAAAAATTTTATGAGGATCTAGAGACGCTATGAAACGCCATCGAAAAAATGGAATTGGGCAGGACATGGCGCCAGATTATCAGACAACTGATGGACAAAACGTATTTTAGAGTGGAGACCAAGGCAAAAAACAATACGGAGCATAGGACGCCCACCAACTACTGAAGACCTGAAGCGTGTTAGCAATAACTGGATGCAAGCCGCACAAGGCAGAGACAGATGGAAAGAGCTGAGGGAGACCTATGTCCAGCAGTGGACCCATCAGATGGATGATGATGATGATGAGTACTTACGAGACTCTCCTTGGTCCCTTGTATGGTCCGAAATAACCGAAATACGTGAAAATTTAAAATAAGGAATAAAGATTAGACAGAATGTTTAGTTGATAGATAAGTTGAGCGCCAACTATTTTTAGAATAAAAATAGTAAAATAAAACAGAAAGTTAACAGTTAACAAACTAATAAAATCCAAAGAAATTGGAATAAAATAATTATTTGAAGAAAAATAACAAATATGTCACATTCAAAACGTTACATTATTTTTATGATCGAATTTTTATTTACTCATCTCATCATCTATTTTAATTAAAAAAAAAATATCCACATATCGTAAATTTCTATCTGTTTTTAAACCAGGGCGAACGAAAAATTAGTATATAACGAGCACCACTTTGTATTCCGAAACCATACGACCCTTCTTCGCCGCCACCGGTCCCATCCATCTTTACCGCAGCTCTTCAATGACAAATTTAAGTTAAAGGTAACGCAGACAACAAGACGACGTGCGATTAGTAATTCTAACGGGCGAGAATAAACCGCAAGACTCGACTTTCCCTTCTTGTTTGGACTTTGTCATTGGTGCAATTAGTTTAATTAGGAGCTTATTCCGAGGAAATTAGTTTCTAGTTAATCTTGCGGAGTTCGCCAAAGAGAAAAGTTCGGTCTTTGTCTTTGTAGTTTGTAAGTCTCGGGGAGCGAGAGTGTGGAGGATTAAAAATTAAAAAATCGGTGAAATTATAAACAACTGAATATTAAGTAAAATTATATAAATTGTAACTGTTTGAGAGGTAAATAATACTTTCTACATGGAGACTTTAATACTTTATACGTAATACTTTCTACGTTAAGACTAGATAATAAATCATTTTAGAGTTTTTAAGTTCTCCCGTAGTTAAAACTCCTCCTCCTCCTCAGTCCTAATCCCTTTTGGGATATGGTGACACCATCAGGCCTTTACAGTTTTTTCAGGATTTTCCTCCATCCTTCCCTGTCCTGGGCTAGTTGTTCGGCTTCATGTAATCCTTGGTTAATCAATATTTTTGTTTGATCTACCCAACGGCTTGGAGATCTTCCCCTAGGTCTCTTTCCTTCAACTCTACCCTCGACTATCAGTTTTTCCATCGTACCTGTTCTTCTAACAATGTGTCCAAAATACTGCAAATATTTTTGTTGTATTTGTTCAAGCAATCTATCCTTTACTTTAAGTTGTTCTAATATCGATACGTTAGTGCGATGATCAATCCAGGACATTCTTAACAGTTAAAACTATATATCCACAATATATCTATTAAAAAATCTTTAAAGCACCATAACCATAGCAGGCATTATTGCAGTAACCAACATTGAACTTTTGGTATAAAATATAGTTAAACATCATCATCAACTAGGCTATGTTTGTCCACTCCTAAAATTTTCCGGGATAGTTCTATCTTGAGCTTCTTGCATTCAACTTGTGGTGATGCGCTCATCCGTCCATCTAATCGGTGGTCATCCTCTGTTTCGGTATGTCTCTTGTCTTGGTCGCCATTTCAGAATCTTTTTAAACAGACTGGAATATTAGACTTGAAAATATTGTTCAATCTATCAAAGGCAGCCCAAGTGCGACCCCTCCTTCTTTATATTTCAGTTGTCTGATTATCTCGGCCTAAGCGAATCTCATGCCCTAGATATTTATAAGCTATTGCATGGTCGATGCAATGGCTTTCAATCTGAATTTTATCGCTGATTACAAGGTGGTCATAAATTTTGTCTTTGAAGTGTTAATTTTAAGACCAATTGTTTTTGATACTCCATAGAGCGTTTCAAGCATTTTTGTAGCTTTATCAAGTCGTTACAGATATAACGATGTCATCGGCAAATTTTAGGTGGTTCAGATCCTCTTCATTTATATTAATTCCCATATTAACCTCTCGTACCATTTGCTTGAACGTATATTCGAGTACAGCTACAGTTTTGGAGAGCTAGTACCACTCTGTCTAATTCCACGTTCTATTCGGAACTTTTTGGTATCTTCATGAAGTCGGACACAAGCTCTACCAGTTTCATAGATACTCTTAATCAAGGCAATATATCGGTAATCAGTTTCGGTTTATGATAAAATTAGGAAAGAATGTTTATTTAAAATTGTAATTATTATTAAAAAGTACAATGAAATTTTTTGTAAATCTAATTGACAAATAATAGAATCATTTCTTTTTAAAATTGTTGAAACAAATTGAATTTTATGCAGTTTACTTCGGCCACTTAACTGGCTCCCGAACTCTATAAAATCACTTTAATCTGACACGAACTGGCTCCCAAACCCATACATGAACTGGCTCCCGCCCATTATAAAATTCCCATAAATTAAATCTTCTTCTGAAACTTAGATTTTGAGGAAAACATGTATTCGCTCCGTGCGTGACTGACGCGACACCTACTGCCTTCATCTGACAGTTTTGGACCTACCAATTTTCAGGTTAAACATATGACATATGTTTGACATTGTTAAATACAGGCGTGTTAATTTTAAGACCAATTGTTTTTGATACTCCATAGAGCGTTTCAAGCATTTTTGTAGCTTTATCAAGTCGTTACAGATATAACGATGTCATCGGCAAATTTTAGGTGGTTCAGATCCTCTTCATTTATATTAATTCCCATATTAACCTCTCGTACCATTTGCTTGAACGTATATTCGAGTACAGCTACAGTTTTGGAGAGCTAGTACCACTCTGTCTAATTCCACGTTCTATTCGGAACTTTTTGGTATCTTCATGAAGTCGGACACAAGCTCTACCAGTTTCATAGATACTCTTAATCAAGGCAATATATCGGTAGTCGATGAGGCAGTCAGCCAATACTCGAAGCATTTTATGATAATCTATAGTATCAAAGGCCTTTTCATAACCTACGAATAGATAAGCTTGAAGAAAGATAGGCTTTTTGCATTCAGTGCACTTTTCTATTAGCGTTATAATAACTTATATGTGATCATTTGTTCCGTATCTGGAGCGGAACCCAGTCTGTTCACAAGGTAACTGTCCAGTTTGTCCACAAATCGTTTTGTTATTATATCCATGAATATTTTGTATGTATGGGAGAGCAATATGCGAGAGTAGGTAGTTTTTTTAGGTCTGAAATACCACTTTTTCTGTGCATTACGGTAATTATTGCATTCTGCCATTGGGAGGGGTTTACACCTCTTGTCAAACAAGCATTGAAAATATTTTTCAACACATTTATAAACGTTTTTCCTCCTTCTTTGATTTGTTCTATTACTATACCATCTTCTCCAGTGGATTTATTGTCTTTCATCTCCGAGAGAGCTCTTTTTTTTGGGTGTGTGTGAAAGATATGGCACGAAAATAAGTCCATCAGCGACACAATGTTTTATTTATGTTTAAAGATATTTTTTTTGTTCTTGTTGTTTTTATACTATATGTAAATTTCAAATCATAGAAGGATTATGTATCGGAATTATTATTAGTGTATTAGAACAAGAGACAAAAAAAAATGAGTAGATGTAAAGCATAGGTACATTACTTTTAAGGAAACAAAACTTTGTATAAAAAAGTATTCCTAAGCCCGCCCGTAAAATTATTAGACCCACCGAGATATGTCAAACTGATCACCGGCACTCTTTGGATATCCGTAAACTGATCACCTTAGATATGTAAACCCATCACCAGCATTTTTGCCCCAAGGCCTGCTTTCTAATGCGGAAGATTACTTGTTATATTTCTTGTTTACGGGGTAATCTAATAAATTCAGAAATTATTTTAAGAAAATATCTTTAAAATTTGACTGATATGAAGTTAAATGTGTCGATAGCAATTCGTATATTTGACTGATATATTTATATAAATAGGGTGTCTGATGGTGAGTAGTCTATTAGACCTATCTGCCAATCTAAACGGATTGAGACCTAAAAATTCAACTGCACAGGTTTTCGATAGTGAACTTTTTAATGAAAATATTGTTAAATATGTTGTTTCCGGTTATACCGGAAATAGGCTCCAACTTCGTTATTTGATTTGCATCACATTTTTCAATTTCTCGTTGAATTCTGGGGTACTCTCTTGAGCATACACTCGATCTAAGTGTTACCGTTCTGGCGTTATTGACTTTTTTGTAATTAATAAGCGATTTTAGACACTGGGTAAATTTAAAATATCTGAAAAACAACTAAAGCTACAAACTTGAGTGTGCCACTTCTGCATGAAAGATGAAAGAATCTTAATTTTCTACACGCGCAAAGCTCCATGGCAGCAGTTCATGACATCATTGACGGGAATTTTTAAATTTGAGGTATGTAGCAATTTATTTATTAGATGCATCAGAATGTATCAAAAGTAGGATACTATGAAAACAAATCTTATATACTAAAACGCTAAGCTCTTTTCTTGTCCACCACTTTACTCAAAAACCATATTAGATAATTAAAATATTTTTTCGGAATATTATTAGTATTACGTATGAGATTGTCAAGATATACTTTTGGTACAAAAATTCATTTCCGGTTTTGAGATGACCGGAAGTTAAAAATTTACTTTAAGTTTTAGACCCCACAATGTATATATGGATCTAAAGGTCTCGTCGAGACGAATCTAAATATGTACTTCCGGTTACGATCCGACACCGGAAGTGACCCGAAACGCGCATAAAACGTCAAGATAGAGCAAATCTGACACCGGATTCGTGATCAGCATGCAAAATTAACTGCTAAATGATATCCATGTCGACATTTGATGAACTAAAAATTGCATTCCGGTTTTGAGGTCGACTTCCGGTTTTGTTTTTATTAGTCAAATCAATAGAGAATTCAACGTAGAGTTCAAAAATGTAAGTTCACGAAATTATCATTTATAGTTTTTGAGTTATTGATAAAAATATTTTTACTTCCGGTCATTGTATATATTGTATATTTTTCTCGCAAAATAAAAATTTCATTTAAAAAACTGTCGAGTTGGTCCGCTAGTTAAATATAATTGAAAAAAAAACGTAAAAGCAAATATATGGAACACATAGATACAGTATGACTTAGTAAAAGGAGTTTCTGGCTTATTAGTAGATTTAACATACCTACACAGTCTACAACTTCCAACTGATTTAGAATGCAATATGCGATTTTAAAGCAAAATCAAGTCACAAAGCACTATTATTTCTACTTTTCATAGCGCACTCTCAAACCAAAAGCATTTACTGTACCTTCAGTGAAATACAACTGGCGAACACGATCGTAAGCCTCGTACACACGTCTAAAACTCGACTTCCTCACGGGCCTATTCGGCTCCAAAGATTTCCTGTGACGATAGTCCATGTCCAAGTGCATAGTCAAAGAGGTTTCATGATTCCTTTAATCACGTAAGTGCACACAGAAACACGCTATCGGTTGCTCACAACATTTTCGTTTAACACGCGCGTCATTTCGATCAGAGGTGGAAACTGAATAGGGAATTAATTAAAGCATTAAAAAATATAATATATTAAAAAAGAATTCCATGCTTTATAATTAATTCCACCTGTATTGAACTGTTATAAGTTAGAGGGCAAGATAGGACTTTCTATAATATATTCTTTTCTCATTTCCTCCTTTTTTTTAACAAACCGAAAAAAACAATTTCTTTGATAAAGTAACTGACTCGATTCCTGAAGTAGCTCAATACTCTTACAATACGTCACGATTGATTCAAAAATTAGTTGCTTTTATTACATAAATACTTTGCATTTACTGGTTACAATTATTTCCTACAATATTATAAGGTTTGTAGAGTATTTTCACAAAATAAAATACTGGCCATCAGTCCGATTATGTTTGGTTCGATAGACATTTTTATTCAGTGGATTCAGTAGCGTATTAAAAATATACTACTACATCGATAGAAACTGTATAACTTAATTAATTGATTTATTGGATAAAGAAACCGACTTCAAGAGCGAAAATTGCAGCCAATATGCATGAATGAGGACGAGAATGAGCTACAACTCATTCTCTGAAGAACCGTTTCATAGACCGTCTGCAAAAATTAGCAGAATATTCATGGCATCACGATTAAACAGTTCTTTTATAGAAGCTACAGAAAATATAATCAGCGGTCAGTTTATTAGAAGGTTCCATGGGGTTAATTTAAGGACTAGAAGACGTGCACCACTCTATACTAAGAGATAAGCTAGCGTGCATGCTGATTGCTATGGGTAAGAGGACGCAGTAACCGAAATTTTTAAAATTGAAGGCATTGTCTTTTTACTGACGACTTAACATTGTGATATGTCACTTTGCGTATAGGAAGAAATATGTTTTTATGGCGCCCCTAACTTATATATAAGTAATTATTTTTGTGAATGAAATGAAGACTACAGCTAGATATCCGGTCAGAATTATAGCTTTGATAACTGCACCTTTTTTGGGCAATAATCCTGGTAATAATATGGGAATAATGCTGGTCCTTACCGCACGATAAGCTTAAACCGAAGAATAAAATATCACACAATATAAAAAAAAAAAATAAAACGGCCACCTCACTTGCCAGATATGAATTGTACTGAACATTCTTAGGCTGACATAGCAAAGGCCTTAATTCAGATTCAACGTCCATCCGAAAACGGTAATATACAAAGAATGAAAGAAAATCTTTAAAACGATATAAGAGAAACTTATAAAATCTACACAAGTTAAGAGAAGAATACAAATCCCGATCAAATCTATCCATAAATCAAGAAGAGCAAATAACCAACGATCCAAGAAAAAAAAGTCAGTCTGGAAAACCTATTTCTAAACTCGATTAGGAACGCAAGAAAATAAACTGCACATGGACATACAATACATTGAGGGAGATAGCGAAACTATAGAACTTCCGAAGATGGAAGAGATAAAACAAGCAATACGGGCACAAAAGAATAACAAAAGTATTGACAACTTCCCCTCTAAACTATGTAAATTAGGTGGCGAACATAAATTCATAGCTCACAGCTCATAAACTAGATTTGGAATGATGAAAAGATCCCTAGCAACTGGAAAACCGGGATTAATTGGCCCAATCTATAGAAAAGGGGATAAACTGAAAAATATCACGGCATAAGCCGTATCCCTCTTGTGCACATCGTACAAATTTTTTACTTACATATTTAAAAAACGGCTCCAATAATTAACTGAAAATATTGTCGGGGAATATCAAACTGTTTTTCGACAAGGAAGATCTACAACTGACCAGCTATTCACAGTGAAACAAATCGTGGGAATATAATATTGACGTCCACAACATATTCATAGGTTTGAAACAAGCCTACGACCCAAATACTCATCAGGAGTTGGCACTCCCGATGCCCAGCTACATATGGTACATATGGTAACCATAATGTAGCTTCGCCTAGTTTTTTTTAATTTTAAACTATTTGTCCTTGTGTAGTGTAGTGTAATGTACAATTTTATGTTTATGACATTCTATGATTGTTGGATAGGCCAAAATTGACGAAATACCCCTGAAGGTGCTCTAGGAAGCGAAAATACTTGGGCAAGATTTAATTAATAAACTGTGCTCGATATCTGCCTTTTATTTGATCAAGTTCATTTATTCAAGCATTCAACCTTATATCAATTCTTATTATGACTATGTAAAGTTTGCTTACATCAGGTTATGTTAGGACTGGTTACGGTCTTAGACATATAATACAAATAGACTGACTCCTGTCATACAGTCGCGCTCCCTCAGTGCGACAGAGAAAACTGATACAAAGCAGTCCCTGCATCTCTTTCTTATGGGTCTGGTTTATCGACCACGTGACCTCTTCTCATTGGTCATTTAGGTCACGTGGTCGATAAACCTAGAAGACATGCAGGGACCGCTTTGCGTCAGTTTTCTCTGTAACACTGGGGAAATGCGACTGTATTGCAGCGATCAGTCTATTTCTTTATGGTTACGATCATAGACAAATAAAAAAATACACTGAACGTTGGAATACAGGATTGTTCCCCCAGTGCGACAGAGAAAACTGACGCAAAGCACTCCTTTTATCTCTTTCTACTAGCCAGGATTTATTGACCATGTGACCTTCCCATTACCAAACAATCTCCAAAGGGAAGGTCACATGGTCGATAAAATTTCCAGCGAGGTCACGCAGTCGATAAACCCGGCCCATTGTAAAGAGATGCAGGACTGCTTTGCGTCAGTTTTCTCTGTCGTACTGTGGGAACGGGTCTGTATTGCAGCGCTCAGTCTATTTGTATTATGCCTATGGTTACGGTTGCACCTTAGAACCAAAATTAAATACTCCCAAGTATTTCCAAAAATTACTTATTTTGTTATTTTTTCAACTTAAATCGTAGACATTTCATGTACTAAACATTTCCGGCTATAAGTTATGAGACAGACTATCGAACACTTCATGCTAAAACTGCATTTAGCCACTACTCCAATTAAGGTTAAAAAAAGTATTGAAATATGTTAAAAAACCAATTAATGGTTGTGAAGACGAAAAAGAACGGTTTAAGTTTAGACAGAAACATTGCAGACAAAATAAGAAAATAATCTCATAAGCAGAGTTGAAGTATGTGATGGAAAACAACCAATAATACGGTTAACATGCATTCAGACATGTCAAAATTGAAATAAAGTAATATTCACTTTTGCAAAAGGTAAATAGAACATAGACCATGATGGTAACCAGAATTCAAACAGCTAAACAAATAGAGCTTACCAACAAAAAAAAACTACAAAATAAAGTTGAATATGTAAACCAATTAGATAATAACGACAATGAAGATGATGAAGCGACATGTTACAGCGATTTTAAAAGTGAAACAACTGTAATGAATAGTGCAAATACTTTATAATATCTACAAAAATAATTAACTATTTCATGGGGGTAGCTTATTTACAATGGGTAAAACTGCAGTTTATCACAAATTCCTTACAAAATGCAAAGTGATAAATCATATCAATGTTTACAACATTTTGTTATCGTAAGATTGCACATTTTATATTTTCACTGAAGCGCCTATCAAATAAATTTAAAAATACTCACAACTGTTATTATAAAATTAAATTTAGAACAAGGAGACAGAAATCGCTCATCTAAAACAGCAGATTTCTGTGCAGAACGGAAGAATATCAAAGTGTACCCACAAGAAATTCCGACAAACAAAAGAGGAGACAACCCTTTACCTCACAATCCGACTGATTAAATCCGGACGTTTTCGGTTCACTTCACTATTTTCATTAACAACTCCGATAACACAAAAAGCACTTTATTGGCGACACAAGTCGGCACACCAGCGAATTTTATTTTATATTTATTTATATAAATATCCGCGCACCAACGACAAATTTCAACTAAACTAATACGGGCTGCGACAAACAACTTTTAACTAACGACTGCTGGCCGGCCTGTTTCTCCTGACTCTTGACAATAGGAGAAACGTAACTCTACAGAGTGAGTCAACAGATTCATGGTGTACGTACACCTCCCACAATAATGGAGTACGTTTGGCGAGAAATGTTTATTGTTGATGTTTTTGTAAGTGAACATAAGGCGATGGTAATCGCACGATGTGCCATATATGCCTACATAGAGTTATTACCTTCTCAAGGTGGGATAGGCTGATGGGTCGATGAAACCAAACACAACGGTTATATCAGATTAGTTAGGTATATAAAAAGATTCTTCAACGTTTTTATACTATTATATACCTACCCAATTATTATTTTCTCAATATACAGTAATGTAATGTAGGAAGTCCTAAACGATTCTTTATTTAATAATCTGTATTTCATTATCTTCTCTACATAGTTTTTTTAATCTAGTGATATCTTATAAGAGATAATGGTATGGAACTTAAATAAGTGTAGGTATAATATACATGTTAGACTTTCAAATGGGACATATACAGCTTAATTTACATCGGCAACAGCGCTGCGGTACGTCTAGCTCCGTGCATTTTGTCAGTTACGCTCTTAAGTTTACAATATTTTCGAAGAAGTATGCTATTATCCATTTGATGAAAGAGCTCTCATCACGAAAATTTATTATTCCGGTTTTTGGATGGACAGAGTACCTTTAGTTACATGAAAATTAGTCAAATAAATAAATTCCAAAAACTCGGTTGTTATTCTTCTTTTGATACTGTAGCATTTTTTTTCACTCTGTATAAAGTTTAAATTTGCGTCTTACAAATCTACAAAAAAGAAAAACTTGAACTTCGGACGAAAAAGCATACTCTAAATATTTATTTACACAGCAATCGTTCTTTTTCTCTTAATATCTCATAAGTTCCTATTGAACAATTTTAATTTGCTTCTCAAAATCTTCGAACAAGAATAAACATAATCCAACTGTTTATTTACGTTGGCAAAAGCTTCTAAGCGAGCCGATGCAACTTTTTTCATTTCAGTCGATTTTTTTCATTTTAGTCGCATTTGCACTCTCAGGGCAAAACAAAAATAAAATTAAATATCAAGAAATTAATAAACAAATAAAACAGAAAATAAAACAAGCTAAGGAAACATGGATGACCATTAAATGTGGAGAAATTGATGAATGTGGGGCAAGGTATGACACTTTCAACACCCATAAGAAGGTTAAAGAAATGATTTCAGGAAATCGTAACAAACCAATCGGGATATTAACAAATACAGATGGTACCACTATAACTGAAACGCAAGACAAATTACGTAGATGGAAAGAATACATTGAACACCTATTTTATGACCAAAAAGTAGAACAATTAGAAGTTGACGGAGAAATCACTGGACCAGAAATAATGAAAGAGGAAGTTATTTATGCCATAAAACACACAAAAGGTAGAAAAGCTCCAGGACCCGATAATATTCCAATTGAACTATTGAAGATAATTGATGAAGATAATATTGATGTCTTGGTAGACCTTTTTAACTTCATATACAAGACGGGACACATACCCAAAGAATGGCTTCTCTCAACTTTTGTAACGATTCCAAAAATCACAAATGCTAAAGATTGCAATGACTATCGGACAATTGCATTAATGAGCCACACATTGAAAACCTTCCTTAAAATTATACATAACAGAATCCACATGAAATTAGAACAAGAAATAAGTGATTCACAGATGGGTTTTAGAAAGGGTCTAGGAACTAGAGAAGCATTATTCGGAGTCAATCTTCTGACACAACGATGTCTGGATATGAATCAGGACATATATGCTTGCTTCAGAGACTTTAAAAAAGCTTTTAACAGAGTTCAACATGAAAAGCTTTAAAGTATTCTTAAGACCCAAAACATAGATCGTAGAGATCTACAAATTATATCGAATCTGTATCAAAATCAGAAAGCAAGAATAGGGGTCGAAGAGGAACTGACAGAGGAAGTAAGTATACTTAGAGGAGTTCGACAAGGGTGCATACTTTCACCACTCTTATTCAACGTCTACAGTGAAGTGATATTTCAAGAAGCTTTATTGGATATTGTGGAAGGTATTTTGGTCAACGGAAATAGCATTAATAATATTAGATATGCGGACGATACGGTCATATTTGCAAGTGACATGGAAGATCTACAGTACATAATACAACATGTATACAATGCATGTGAAAGGTACGGACTGCAAATGAATCTCAAGAAAACGAAATCAATGATATTCTCAAAAAAACCACAAAATGTAGATAACCTGATCATCAATAATACAACGATCGAAAGAGTAACAACATATAAATATTTAGGAACGTGGCTAACCGGAGATGGAGATCAAACAAAAGAAATCAGATCTAGAATAGAAATGGCAAGAAACGAGTTCATAAAATTGAAGAACTTACTTTGCAATCGTAACCTTAATCTAGAGATCCGCACAAGAATGCTACGTTGTTACGTTTTTTCTACTTTACTATACGGCATGGAAGCGTGGACAATAAAACAGTCTGAAATCAAAAAATTAAACTCCTTTGAGATGTGGTGCTACAGGAGAATCCACAGAATATCGTGGACTGAAAAAGTAACTAATATAGAGGTGTTACAAAGAATGAAGAAAGAATGTGAAGTCATAAAAACTGTAAAAATTAGAGTCAATATTTGGGTCATATAATGAGGGGCGAGAAGTACGTATTACTTAGATTAAATATGCAAGGGAAGATACAAGGGAAGAGAAACCCAGGACGACGCAAAATATCCTGGCTAAGAAATTTGAGAGAATGGTTCGGTTGCAGCTCATTAGAATTATTCAGAAGCGCGGCCAATAAAATTAAGATAGCGATGATGATTTCCAACCTCCGATAGGAGAAGGAACCTGAAGAAGAAGAAGCACTCTCTGGGAGTGAAGTCGAGTTTTGACCTAGCAGCCAGTCAGTGAGGTGGTATAGGAATTTGTCCTGGTACAAGCAACGCCAGTACAAGTGACGCCAGTACAAGCAACGTCAGAAATAGAAGTGGAGTTAGAAGTTTTGTGATTTTATTTTTGAGAAATCTAATATGGTTTCCTTAACTTGGTAAAAATATGTCCAGCTGTTCTCTTATGCGAGTGCAGTTGAAGCAGTGTCAGCAATTCATCAACTTGTTCGCTGAGAAGCAGTTCTTCCAGGTGTTCTTTAGTAAAAGAATCCGCAAAGTCTACATTCAAATTGTATAGTGAAACAACCAAAAAGTCACTGTAAGCTTTATCGTATACAATATCATAATTTTGCCGGCAATATTTTTAACTGGTATGAAAGTTTGTTGCCTGGCAATTTTCGCGAATTCAATTTTGACCGTTAAATCACGAGACGTCAGTCGAGTGATTTTGTCAAAATTTCATAAGTGAAAATTGCCAAAAGGCAACAAACTTGAATAAAACCAGAAGAAAATTTTGCAGGTAAACAATTTTCTCTCGAATGATATTCGACAAGACTATTTCACGAGACAATATATCAACGAAACATAATCTTTATTTATTTATTAACAATATTAAATGTACCTACAATTATTATAAGCTATAGTAGTTTGCCCATTCTTTTTTACCAACGCATGATTTTGTGTATTATTGATCTGTAGCATTTGGGAACTCGAAGGTCCAGCTTCATTTGTTGTTCTGAGATTTTCGATCAATTCCTGGTGGTGACTGGAATCCAGCTGCAGATATGGCTTTAGAGAGCTTGCATTTTAGTGACCCGTTAATTTAATTAACTCCTGTTTAAAAACACCTTGCTTAAACAAGGCTGACACAGCTCAAGATCGATGAGAATGGTTTGTTATTTTATGTTTTTTTGTGTCTATTAAAATTTTTTCAGCTGACATTTTTATCCACTTAGATACGGTGTTAATTCCAAGTGAACAGTTTTTAAACCAAGATCCATCGTTCCAATTGTGGTGAACGACAAGAAAGAGTCTATCTGATAAAATCTTTGGTCCCCCTTTTTCCATTAATTTCAAAAATAATCTAACTGGGCATAAATTTTGGTTTGATGAATTTCTTACCAGCCGTTTGCTGTTTGCCAAAATTTTAGAACCGCCTTTAGAAAAAAATGCTGATGTATTCAATTCGGCCCGTAAATTCTCCCATAACATCAAATTCCTTCTGGAAAAAGTAAATCTTGTAGTTTACGGCTTCATTGCCTCTCCAAGCAAGTTTAAATAAGCAAAGGTAAAAAAACTTTTTTTGTGCTCCAGCAGGGGTTTCCTCGTCGTAGCTTTGGCTGATTTTTAATAGCTCTTGGGTTGATAATGCTTTTGAACTGAGTTTTCTTTTTTCTTGAATACTTTGAAGCTGCAGAAAGTTAAACAGCAAGAAATAATCACAAAAAAGACAATAAAAGCTTCAGTTATATTCAAGATTTAATTCAAATGTTAAAATTTAGTTTTATTTCCGATTTTTGTTTAAAATCAAAATTGATATATAACCTTCTCTTGCGTAACAATGATAAGTCTTTTATTCACGTTCATCGTGTCTCACTACAGTTCTCGTAACAGAATAATCATTGTTTGCATTCGGTTCTATATTTGTTTGGATTAAAAAGTAAATAGATATAATCATTTTTGAAATTAAAATCGAGGAACTGGGAATACCGCTTGTACAGATATTACCTGAATACATATGTAAATAGAATCGAATAAATTCAGTTAGAGGTGATATTTGTTATACGATTCTAAAACTACTGGTATAATTCATCGCAAAATAGCAGTTAAGAAATTTATCCAGCATATTTCCAGTTAAACTTCATTGGTACAGATATAAGTACATTCATAATAACTAGAAAAATAGCTTTGTCATGATAGAAGGAACGAAAGGTAGTTATCCAACAGTATTTTCATGTAGCGTGTATAATGTGTAAAGTTGTACATTAAGTACTTCATTTTAAGTACGAGTATGTTGCATCAATAACATTTTTTTTATCGTCTGGGTATCACCAATTCTCCACTCGTCAGAGACAAAAATACTACTGAACCTCTAAAGATCCATTTCCCGTGACATGAGATTTAACACCTTCAACACTAAGTCATCTGAAACCATATTGTATTAGAAAATACGAAGACACTTTGTTTACAATTGTAATCTAGATTTGCAATACTTCTTTCTAAGGTTTATACTTCTTTTTTCCAGTTGTGTAAGAGTAATAACCTTCTAAGAAGTTAAGCCGTTTGCATACAATGATCTACAACTGCCTGATATGTTCTTTGCTAGTTTAATAGAGACTTCTCTAGAACCCAGGATAAAATTAATTTATCATCAGCCTGTTGTACGAAATTGAGTGATGGACTCTCACAGGCGCTACCTGCAAGAAAATTGAGGCTTTCGAAATGTGGCTTTATCGTTGAATTCTGAAGATATCCTATACCGACCACGTTACTAACCAGGAAGTTTCATTAAGAATGCAAAAAGGTAAAGAGTTAACCACAATAAAAACAGCCAAAATTGAATACCTCGGTTACATCATGAGGAACAGTGAAAGATATGGGTTGCTGTAATTCATTATACAAGGAAAAGCAGAAGAAACACGAGAACCAGGAAGACGAAGGATTTCCTGGCTGAAAAATCTACGTAGGTGGTTCAATACAACAACCACAAATCTTTCCAGAGCAGCAGTTTACAAAATGCAGATTGCCATGATGGTCGCCAACATCCGAAACGGATAGGCACTACAAGAAGAAGAAGATGTTTGATCATCAGTAGTTCAATATTTATCAATATGATGCAGCAAGTAGCCTATTGTGTATGATCGTGAGTAGATAACCTTTGTCAATACATTCTCTTAGAACACAGTTGGTAAGAGATATAAAGACACTATTGATAAGGTTATAAGTGGAATGGTTTATTTTTTAAGCAAACGACGTCTTGTACCATCATTCACACCCAAAATGTTGGGCGCCAATTGTGTAATAAGAGAACGCTGGGGACAATTTTAAACTAGCACACTCAGGTATTGGATCGTTCTTGTCTCAATATAAACTAGACAACACAACGAGAAAGTCAGATGGGACAAAGACAATTAATTTACCGTATTTATTGATATTTAACTCATAGTTTAACTCATATACAAAAAACCAGCAAGACAAAACTTGCATTTGCTTTCCAAAGTTTCCAAAGTCTGTGTAAATACAATGAATTAATAAATAACTACTGCTTCTTCTCTATGACGGTCACTTATCTTCAACTGCTCAGTAATCTTTGCTGGCTATTGTCTTCAGGTAATAAATTGATGAATTTTGCATGGAGTTCTTGGTATATGCTACTGTGTTTTTACACGTTGAATGAAATAGATTTGCTACTGTGCTTTGCTGTATTTGTACATGTTTAATAATAGAGACTTGCGACTGTGACTTACTGTATTTTTACATGTTGAATACAAATTATGGAAAGTTCCAGAAAAAGAACTACAAAGAAGGATTGGCAAATTATAGTTGTAACCAATAGAAGACAAAGTTCTGTTCTTAACCTTGTGAAGAACTGAAGAAGGCATATAAATGTAGAATAACAATATCATATAAATTACTAAAGCATATACTTGATGAGGATTAAAAAACCTTGTGGGTATAGTTTGATTATACTAAGAGTAAAAAATAAAAAAAACATAAGTATTTACCAAAAAAGAACAAATGGATTTTTGAAAGATAATATTGAAGACTTACTCCAAGTGAGTAAGAGTGATAACTCTTTATCGTTTTATTTTCATCTCGAAGGCTTATCACACTCTCTTACTGCCTCACAAGCTCTAACGCGACATTTTGTTAGGAACGGTCTTGACAACGGTTTGTTAGGAAGTGATTTTTTTTGTCTACTCGCTCTCTGCAGTACAGAGCTTTTAAAGCTCAATGGTTTTCCGCTAGGCAATTGCGCCAGCAACCATCCTCGTTTATTTCAAGGCTTTGGCTCAGACATTTTGACATGTTGTTCGTTTGATAATGGGAAACCTTTCATTATTACGGTGCTAGGCCTAAAATCGGACCCTACGACTGACTTCTTTTCTTATTCTTTTCGTCCCTTTAACAAACCTTGTACACAGCGAGCTATTTGTTCGAAAATCAATCGTATTTTTTTCCTATCGTCTTGGTTTAATTTTTCCATGCCTTTTTGCTAGCCAAACGTCTTCTACAACGGTTGTGGCACTTAAATGTATCTTTGGAGAATGAAACATTGAAACATCTGAACAGATACAACAGACAACTGTACGTCTATGTGTTACATATCTATTGTTATTTCTACACAAGACTATTTATCGCCAGATCGGAGCTCTTGGCAGCCGTTCTGCTGACTGATCTACTAGTCACTTTTGTCAACGAGTTTCGTCCAATTTTCATGCTTGCTCTGATTCAACGAGATTGGAGTTCTTGACAACCGTATTGCTGGCTGGCTGATCCAGTCACATATGTCAAAGAGTTTTTCGTCCGATCTTCATGTTTGGTCTGATTCGGATATTGCGCTCACTCGAGCTAATTTTTCTACCCATAAATTGCTAATCGTATTAAACACATGCAAGAGCTGATAACACGCTCTACTCGGCATTATGTACCTTCTAATCAAAATGCCTCTGATTGAGCTAGTCGGGTTTTATCACCGGCACAATTGTTACAATTTTCACCAAATTGGCATTTTCCTACCGTGGAGCTCGCCGAAATATCATTACTCCCCGGATGTCGTCATATACTTTCTTTTGAATTTCGATGCCACGCCGAGATTTCGTCGCTCTTCTTCTTCTTGTCTCTCTAACCCCACGGAATTCTTATAGGAAAAGAGGCCAATGGTATTCTGTTTGACACAGTCTTCATAGTTGAGTAGGTCGAAAAATTCTACTGATTTGACGGTATTTATTTTAATTGACGGCATTGTACGCGTCGTTAATCTGAGCACAGTTTCAGATAGCATCCAACAATGTCCTAAGATCAAAATAAGCCCGCGGCTTATTTCTCAATCCATATTTTATTCTTACTTAATGTTTTATTACTATATCGATCTTTTCATGTCTATCCTTTACACTCATACTTTCAGCTATTCTTAAAAACATTATTTTTTGGAGGGGGAGAATGTTTGGAAAAGTATTGAGTATTTATTTACATATTTTGCATTTAATATTTTTATTACTGTATTATAATATGATCTTATGTAATTATATATTTTAATTACTTATTTACTCTAAAATATTACAGTATATTATCTTCATCTATTCAGTAAGCTCTCATTGTCAAACTGGCTAACAAATGGTAATCTGTTTTTAAGTTAAAAGAAAATCACTTGTTAGACTATTAAATTTCTGCGGAATTGTATACCCATTACAAAGTTACTTTCTTATAAAGTAATATTATGATCAGGGAGGCAACCTTGATTTCACCAGAACCAGGAAAACTTGGAATCGGTGATTCCAACAGAAACAAAAAATGATAACTATTGGGTCGACTTCGTATAAAGCATTGGTTATATTACACAAATCCAGTGATGTATTTACGTGCTTGGCAATCAGATGGAAGCAATATATCTATATATGTCAGGATTAGGGTGGGATTAAAGAATTGAGTTTCAGGCTTTTAAAATTGGAAGCGTCCTTACTATTTTTCAGGCGGAAATATACACCATAGACATTAGTGAAAAATATATAAATATCTACATTTTCTTAAACAATCAAGCTGCTTTCAAGGCACTTAAACCTTTAACTTATACTTATAAGTCAAAACTAGATTCAAGATTACAAATATCTTAACAACATGAAAGTAAACAACAAGTTACCCGGGATATGAGAGCGATAACTTAAAAAATCATGAGAAATAAGGAAGCTGACAAGTTAGCAAAATATAAAACACACTCACATTTACTAGACCTCTTTTATAGACTAAGCAAAAATCATGTAAAAGTAATTTCGTATCAAGCAAGAAACTAAATATAAAACTGATAAAAACACAAAATGATGAAATACTAACTAATAAAAGAGACATCAAAATTCATCAAATGAATTTGTAGACTACTATACCGATTTGGGAAAACGATATGCAGAAATGATTCCTGAGCTAACGGAATTTCGAGAAAATATATTGGAAATAAATAATACTATGTACCTATTTCCTTCTTCTTCCTCTTCCTACTTTATAAATAGGCTTAATGCCTGTTTTACTTCGGTTTTTAGCCTAAATTGACGTTGTCTGACCATATTTTCCTCGGTCGTCCCAATGATCTTCTTCCATTTGGCGATTTGTCTCTTACTATTCGTAATATTCTATTTTCTGTCATTCTTTCGTTGTGTTGATTCCATTCCACTTTTCTTCTTTTGGTCCACGCGTTTATTTCCTCTATACCACATCTCGCTCGTATTTCCTCACTTCTTACTCTGTCTCTTAGAGTTTGGATTGTTATTTTTCGTAAGACTTTCATTTCTGTTGTTTCCAGTAGTCTTTGTGTTTTCGCCGTATCTGCTCTTGTTTCCGCTGTGTACGTCATTATCGGTCTTATTGTTGATTTAAATATCCTGGTTTTAGTTTCCGTTGTGAGGTATTTGTTTCTCCAGATTGTGTTGTTGAGACATCCTGCTGCTCTGTTTGCCATGTTCACTTGTTTTTGTACTTCTTCTTCCACTTTTCCGTAGCTTGACAGTTTTATTCTCAAGTATTCAGTTTCCATCACTTGTTCTATTATTTTGTTATTTACGACTAGTTTACATCGTCTCGGTTCCGCTGTTCCATCACTATCGTTTTAGTTTTCTCTGTTGAGATCTCCATGTTGTATATGAGCGCCGTATCTTCGAATTCTTTAATTAATCTTTGTAGGTCATCTTCATTTTCGGCTGTTATTATGGCGTCGTCGGCGTAGCATATTATCCTTTACCTATTTCCAACGACTGAAAATGAGGTTAAAGAAATAATAAAATCTTAAAAAAATAAAGTCACCAGGATATGATAATATTGGATTTGAAACTTTAAAAGAAATAAGAAATAAGAAAACAGATTTCAAAACCCTTAACATACATTATACATAATAAATACATGTCTTAATTTAGACATTTTTCCAGATATTAAATATATTTTCCAGATGTTAAATATTTCTTCGTTTGAATTATATATTTTTAAGTCTCGCGCACAAGGGGTGCTACTTTTATATTAGCTCTACTTCGGTGAGTTTTTATGTTTATTTAGTACTTAGTATGCTTTTTGTTTCTTCTAATCTATGTAAGCTTCCTAAATAAACATTATTCTTATTATTGTAGTAAGCTACACTTCGAGGAATCCTCCAATTCCCTCCAAGTCAGACAGTGAGAACAATAGTTAGACCAGATCAGAGTTATAAAAAAAAGATCTTGTTAAATCAATGTATCAAGAGGCTAAATAGGGTAAAGAATCTATAATCTACCTATTCCAACTTATAATTGTTCTCCATGACCCGTTTTTTTAACTGTATAAAAGTCTTCTTCCTGCTAAATTACAATCAGCTATTTATTTTGAAGTGTTACATGTACCGAACAAATTATAAATTCGACCGAAAATAATGCGCATATCTTTATCTTGATGCCAATAATTTTTGGCTAGTTAATTGAGAATTATTTTAATAGCTGTAAGCGTTATACAAATCTAATTAACCTAACCTGTTTTGTGACGATTTATAAATAAATTAGACCACGCAACCATTTCACAAATATCAAATAATAGACAGGATTAGACAATTTTAGGGACAACATTTTTTGACGTAAATAATAAATTACTTTTTGCTTCCTTATGCGTAGATCATGTCTAACGCATTTGAAATTGACAAGACAATTTTGGTAGATAAAATGTGCAATTCATAGAAAGGTTATCTTATGTCGCACGTGCAAAATTTATATTTCCTGTTTTTGTTAAAGATTCTAGCAAATATTTATTCACTGGTATGTAAGATTATGTTTTGATTAAACTGTTACATATTCTACTTTATTTTACTAAATAAAGCTATAAATACTAAATATATAAAGGCTATATATGTTAAATTGAGCTTAATACATATTAACGTGGTGCTTACGAAATGGTTGCAATTCTGCTGTCCATCTAAGTTCTAGAATCACTATCAAGCGTTCTCTTGTAATTGCCAACCTTCAGCATTCAAGTTAATGACTACTTGGAGAAAATCTTCCTTTAAAATACTACATTAGTGCACATTATTTACAATACCATCGAAAAACTACAGTTCAGGAGCACCATGTGATGAAATCCATACCTAACACATTATTATTTTCGTAAGAAACCTTGATTTATACATTTTAGTCGTATGTTTGTTTAGTATCCGTAAATTATTATCCTCCTCCTAAACATAAGCTACATCGTTGATGTTAACAATTTTCTAATTAGTTTTCAAGTAACTTCCTAAAATTTAAGGATTCGACAGGTACCTAGTTTACCAAGGTCTGGAAGTATTACAAATAACTTCCAATGATTAATATATACATTTTACTATTTGTTGTTTATACGATTAACATTTCTTCAAAAATAAATAAAAATTTACACTCGCCGCCGCTGTAGTAGTACCTCAAAGTGCTATTCTCGCGTCCAACCTATACTCAGTATCTAATAATGACATTAACTCCACGAAACACTAATACTAAAGCACTATTTAAAACAGTCTATAGTCTTAATGATCATATCACGTAACGCTGACGTACTGGAAATCTTCACTTCTATACCGGAAGTCTGAGGCTCTAAACCTACAGAAGGCGCAATAAATTCAGACTTGAGTGCTTTTTTGAATCTTGAAAACCTCGAGAAAACTCTAGGCTCTTTTTTGAACCTATCTAAGCCTTTAAATAGCTTAAATCATGTTCTCTTATTACAAAAATTACATCGTTATGGAAAACAGGGACCGGCATTAAAATGGATAAAATCATTTCTCACAAATAGGTCACAAAAAGTATGGTTGGACAAACAGGGATGTAAGGTTTACTCTTAACCGATCAATTTAAAATTAGGCATAACACAGGGGAGCGTCTTGTGGCCTTTTCTCTTTTTGGTCTATATAAACGACCTTCCAAATTCGGTGGTTAGTGGTTCCTCAACCTAAATTTCGCTGGTGACTCAAATGCACTCTTCTGGGAAAAAAATTAGAAACACTCCTCATAGTGGCAGAGGAAACTCTAAGAAAGGCTGGACAGTGCTATAGTGGAAATAGGCCGTTGCTTAATACTGATAAGATAGTTTTTGTTTACTTTAGCCAGTTATGAGAACAGTTCCCAGATAGTCAATTTTCTATCATAAAAGACGGAACCTGCTAGATCTGTTAAATTTCTTGGTGTTCATATTAACAACATGAATTGGGGGGAAAAATACAAAATTTACATACAAAATACAAAATACAAAAAATACAAAATACAAACGACAAAAAAACTGAGTAGAGCCTGCTACTAATTTAAGGGTATTGAAGAGATATCTAGACCAGGGGATTTTATTATCAGTACATTATGCAAACTTTTATTCTGTTATGCGATATGGAGTAATCTTCTGGGGTGCTGCAGTAAATAGCTCAACTGTCTTCTTCTTCTTCTTTTTATGTAGACATTAATCTGTCTGTTTTTCAATGTACCTTCAGTAAGTTGTACTTCCATCGTTTTTGTGGTCTTCCTACTTATCTTCCTATCGGGGGACCTCTTGTCGTCTTTACTACTCTATTTATTGTTATTCGACTTATATTATCGTTTCATTCTACTCTTCTATTTCTTACCCAGTTCTTGATGTTCTCCACCTTACAAACACGTCGTATATCTATATTTTAGCTCTGTTCCATAGTGTTTTACTATCAATGTTGTAAGTGTTTTCATCTCTGCTGTTTCTAACATCCTTTTTATCCCCTCTGTTTCAGGTCGTGTTTCTGCTGCGTATATCATAATTGGCCTGATGACTGTTTTGTAAATTCTGCCTTTCGTTTCTTTCCCGACGTTTTTTTTTCTCCATATTGTTTCATTCAGGCAACCTTCGGCCCTGTTTGCTCTATTCACTTGATCTTCCACTTCTGTTTCGAGCTTTCCGTAGCTAGATAATGTGATGCCTAAATATTTAAATCCATCATTTGTTCTATTATCTGATTTTCCAGCTACAATTTACATCTTACTTAATTTACTGTTATAACCATACATTTTGTCTTTTTTGGGAAAATTAACATGTTAAATTTTGTAGCGGTTATATTAAATTGGTGAAGCATACGTTGTAAACCATCTTCATTTTGAGATAGCAGTATTGCGTCGCCTGCATAGCAGATTATTTTAAGTTGTTTTTCTCCAAATTTGATATCCTTTTTTAGTTCTTAATTTTTTATTACTTCATTCGTAAAAACGAATACTGCTCAAAGAAACAATGTACAACTTTATAGCCCAAAAAAAATGCAGTTCGGGTGATCTTAGGACTAAAGGCGGGAGAATCCTAGGGAGGCCGATTCAAATCACTCAGTATACTCACTTTCTCAGCCATCTATATATTTTTGAATGTATTATGTTCCTATTTAAAAATTTTACTGTGTTTTATCACCGGTTTCCAAATCATGATTATAATACGGGCACGAACCCGAACCCTGCATTTAAGTTCATCCCTTAGTTGCTCGATGGGATCATATCCGGACTCAATGGAGGCCGGTCCATTGTTGTTATATTGGTGTTGGCCAGGTAATCTTTCGTAATTCGCACTGTGTGACATCGAGCGTTATTATGCATTAGCATCAAGCCGTCGCCTATGTAGCCGGCGTAAGGAACAACATGGTCTTGGAGAATATACGTAATATATAATGTAACTATCCGCTGTTAAACCCTCTCCGCGACTACCACCGGGCACGAACACGAGCTCCGTTTTTCCATCTAAAGATATACCACCCCAAAACATACACTAACCATCTCCATAACACACTAACTCACTGTTTTAACACTGCAGTACTGATCAAATCATTCTCTGGGCCTCCGATAGACGCGTCGTCTTCTGTTCTTGTTATACAAGCACATTCGACTCCCATTAGAGAATAAAACTCTACTCCATTGGCCACGGTCCCAATTGGCGTGTTCTCGGACAAACTGAAGTCGAGCTTGTTTCGGAAATTCTTTCATTTGGGCCTTGTGATAGCTTATTTGGGAGTTAAACTGACAGCCATAATTATTCTCCTAACTGTTATTAAAACAATTATTTTTTGGAAGCTCTATAATAGACAATATTTTTTAGCATTAGTTGTTTTATTTCAAAATAACACAACATAAAATTACTAAGCATAAACTACAACTCATCCAAATGAGTCGATTTCTTTGCTCACAAGTGTAGTTGAAAAATTGCTTTAAGTTTTTATAATTTGAGGCCTAGACTAAAATTACTTCTTTGCGAAATTATTTCTTCTAGTGATTGCGCCTCATTAGGCATATTTCTGTATTTATATTTGACAACATAGACTAATACGATGATTTCTTGATCCATAGAGAGTAAAACAATGAACATACCTTTCACATGAAATTATTTAAATAATGTATTCTATATGCGTAAGCTGAGTCTTAAAATAAACCGGCAATGTTTGACGACATACATTACACATGAGCCGTTTAATTAACAAATTAACAGGCACGAACAGAACTGCAGGAAAATTATTAATTTCCCGAAGGATTGTTGGTTTCCAGGATAGGATTGGGATTATAGAACTGTTTTATATTAAAAGCACAGTAACCAGTAAATATTTGGAAAAGAACAACTATAAACCTATACAGAGTATTTAACGAGTTATAATAATTTTTAATTCGAAATAGCTATGAAATAAACACACTATATATAAAGAAGTAATAAATAAATAGGTATTCATTATATCAAATAGGTGTTTAAATTAAGGTTAACAGAAATAATTGAAAAAATTTGGGTATACATGGTGAACCACAAGAGAAAATAACGATTTACTCACATTTTTTAAATGTACGACCCTTCTTCTTCTTCATGTGCGTTGTCCGTTCCGAACGTTGGCAATCAACATGGCTATTCTGACTTTGTTTACGGCAGATCTGAATAGTTCAGCAGATGACAATCCGAACCATTGCCGCAAGTTTTGGAGCCACGAGTGTGTTCTCCTCCCTGGACCCCTTCTGCTGTCTATTTTCCCTTTAACGATCAGCTGTAGTACTCTATATTTATTATGTCTCATAACGTGACCCAAGTATTCCAACTTTCATTTCTTTATACTTATTCCTACCTCTTTTTCTTTACCTATCCGGCGTAGTACCTCTTCGTTGGTCACGTGCTCAGTCCAGGATATACGTAATATACGTCGGTAAGCCCACATTTAAAAGGCCTCTACTTTTTTCATCAATGTTGCGGTCATTGTTCACGCCTCCATTCCATATAACAAAACCGGGAATACATAACATTTCAGAAGTCGAATTTTGAGAGGTAGGGTGAGGCTTTTAAAGGTGAAAATTTGCTTCATGCTAGTGAACGATGCTCTTGCCTTTTCTACTCTTATACGTATTTCCTTCGCTTGATCCCAATTTGAGTTAACTGTTGTTCATAAGTAGATGTACGAATCCACGTGTTCAATTCTTTCATTGTCTAATATCAGTTCCTGTGGTGGTTGTTGGGTTTTGCTTACTAACATCCATTTGGTTTTTGTGATATTTAGTCTGAGTCCGTATTGTGCACTTGTTTTTTGTATCTTACTCATTAGGCAACTCAGTTCCTCCATGCTACTTGCTAGAATCACAGTGTCATCAGCATACTTTATGTTATTCATTATTTATCCATTTATCTTTATGCCTTCTGTGCTTTCCTCCAGCGCTGTCTTAAATACTTCTGAGTATATATTAAAGAGAATAGGAGACAAGATACAGCCCTGTCGTACCCCTTTCTTGATCTCAATTTTATTGGTCAATGTAGATCCTACTTTCACTTTAGCTGTTTGACCCCAATAGAGACTCGCTATTGTTCGAATGTCTCTGTAGTCGACTCCGATCTTATGGAGAACTTCAATTATCTTTTCGTGCTTTACGTTATCGAATGCTTTTGCGTAGTCTATAAAGCATATGTACACGTCTTTATTCATATCTCTGCAGTGCTGGATGAGTACCTGTAGACTAAAAAGTGCTTCTCTTATCCCAAGAGAATTCCGAAACCCAAACTGCGAATCTCCAATGTTATCCTCGCATTTTTGCTTATTCTGTTGTAAATAACCTTGGTGTATGCCTTCGAAATGTGGTTAATTAGACTTATCATCCGATGTTGATCACAAGACTTTGCTTTTGGTTTTTTCGGTATGGCAACAAAAGTTGACCCTATATTTGATTTTTTAAAAGATTGTATTTATGACGCGCTTTCATTTTTATGGGGCATCTTCTTACCTAAACTCATTACTTTCCAAGATATTTTTAGTTTTCTTCAATTTTCGGAAATACCTTAGATTTTTGTAAGTAGAAATAACTTAGTCTTATTCAATTATATTAATTACAAAACATAATCAAAACAATATGCAATAAATGTGTCAGTTCTTAGATTAATGTTATATCAACAATAATCTAAGCTAAGAAGTTTTTAGCAAAACATTCATAACTGTCGATTTTGAAGAGCAATTATTAATAAGTAAAAGGCCACTTGTATCAATTAAAAACGGTAAAAGAGTAGGCTTTGAAAAAATGATAGTTTTCCTATTATCTTTTTCATCTATTATACCATCAAAATCTAGCTTGGTTGGTGGCAGATTATATGCGGATGATCATAAGAATTTGCCATATAACAGCATTATTGTTAATATATTTAACGTATAGTTGTATACAATAAGATTTAAAAATTGGCCTGAATAAACTTTATATACAATAAAGAAAAAAATACGCATATTGCAAGTACTGAAAAGATATTTATTGTATTCCTTGATCTGATAAGGCCGGTCCTGAGGGATTTTAGCGCTTGATGAGTATATGTAGGGCACGTAAGGGCGTACAGGTGACACGATGTGTAGTTGTGTATATATGTGTATGTGCGTTTGTACATTCGAACCAATTTACCTCGCAATTAATTAATTGGAAGTACGCGCTCTTTGGATTTCAAAATGGCAATAGTTATAGTTGATAAGGCAATTTCTAAATAATTACGGAAATAACGTCGTCTGGCGGCATACAACTTGCCAGCAGACGTGACGAACAAGACTACAGCGACAAGTAGAATAGTTTCTTGTAAAGATTGTTTACCAGTGTCACAACATCGAACACTTTCGAATTAATTTCAGTTTATCCGCAGACGAAATTCTTATGCCAGAAATATAAAACCTAAATTTATTTTGCTGAAAAGAATTTCCTCATTTTTTTTGTTCCACAGCATTGCGCAAAATTAATCAATATTAAATTTATTATTTTATAATTTTGTTCTGAAGTAATTTCTGGTATCTTAATACAATTTACTATTTTTATTGGGAATAAGCCACAATTTTACATTAAAATAAAGTATAAAAAATGTTTCGTATTTTGAGAACGATTTCCGAAGTGAAAATCGAAACGTAAGAATACACTTATTTTAAAGTAAAAAAATTGTTAGCTTATTCCAAATAAAAATAATAATTTCTTTTATCATTTATCTATTATTTTTCAAGTCTTAAAAACAAATATTTTTCTAGATTTACAGTTTATTAGTTATCAAATGTATTCATTATATTATTATTATATTATTAATCTTGGATTTGTTTTTTTTTAAAGCGAAGCTTCTATGCTGGCGTTGTATTACTTTTTTCTCCATAGTAAAATGCTGAGGTGAGCACCACGAAATTAGCGTCACAAGATGGTGTCGTCATGGGCAGCGTCACAAAAAGCGGTTTTTCACATCGATTAAATACTCTTTATTGAAGTTTGATATCATTTTTTCATGATATTAATTGAGAATCTGCTTATTTTTTATAGTGCAATAGCTGTTATAATTGTCATATTAATTTTTTCATACTAAGAATAGTAAAATAAATAGAAAGTTTTCAGTGTTTTTCTAGTTGCGCAAAGTCATCCCCACCACTACTTCTGTGCCATGGCTTGAAAAAGGTAAACTTTATTCGTCATTTTTAACAATAAATAATGATTTTAATTAAAGAAGAATACAAATCCTTGAAAATATAGGTTTTTAAGTAGTGAATGACGCCAGATTCGTTTCTTAATTGTTATTAATAAAGCCTCTGGGATTTTTTAAAAATTATGCTAACTCGGCACCTATTGGTCATAGAAAACTCTTTTTTTTTATTCTTCGTCTCAAAACCAGCTACAATAATCTGCAAATTAGAAATTTGTAGGGTACATAGGGGGCGCTGCAGCTCTTTTTCTTCTTCAGGTTCCTTCTCCTAACGGAGGTTGGAAATCATCATCGCTATTTTAATTTTATTGGCCGCGTTTCTGAATAATTCTAATGAGCTGCAACCGAACCACTCTCTCAAATTTCTTAGCCACGATATTTTGCGTCGTCCTGGGTTTCTCTTCCCTTGCATAATGAATCTAAGTAATACGTACTTCTCGCCCCTCATTATATGACCCAGATATTGAATCTTTCTAATTTTAACAGTTTTTATGACTTCACATTATTTCTTCATTCTTTGTAACACCTCTATATTAGTTACTTTTTTAGTCCACGATATTCTGTGGAATCTCCTGTAGCACCACATCTCAAAGGAGTTTAATTTCTTGATTTCAGACTGTTTTATTGTCCACGCTTCCATGCCGTATAGTAAAGTAGAAAAAACGTAACAACGTAGCATTCTTGTGCGGATCTCTAGATTAAGGTTACGTTGCAAAGTACGTTCTTCAATTTTACGAACGTGTTTCTTGCCATTTCTATTCTAGATCTGATTTCTTTTGTTTGATCTCCATCTTCGGTTAGCCACGTTCCTAAATATTTATATGTTGTTACTCTTTCGATCGTTGTATTACTGATGATCAGGTTATTTACATTTTGTGTTTTTTTTTGCTGCAGCTCTAAATGTTTATAAGTGGGATATGAAAATTTACAGCTTTAGGAAGACACGAATTAGCACTCTACCATTGTTTTTGGCAATCATATGAGCATTCAAAGTTGAAGGTCGTGGGATAAACTAATTACCGTATCTCAGCAACAAATTAAGTGATCTAGCCTACTAGGGCTCATTCGATTCATAATTTTATAGGGTTGAATGGCATACATTTGAAATAAATAAAAAAGCAATGTTCCAATAAATATTACGTTTTTTAATTTTGACCTTCATTCGTCATTTTTGCAATAACAAATAAATTAAAAAACGTATACCGGCTCAAATTGAAGGTCTTTTAGAGTACTTTCATAATCTATACAGAAATTACTCATTACAACACTTACTTTAGGCAAAAAATGAAAAAAACTAAAAAAATACGTATTTTGCACCTAATTTCTCCTGAGGTTGCCCTTTATAACCCAGGCCACATTACATAATCCTAGATTACAGTGTAAAATCACCTTTTTTCTCCCACAGTCTGGGTTATAAGTGCTTAAATACAAGTTACAGCAGCATAGACCGAAAACAACCTGCAAATAGCAAATGATGTATAAACTAGACATGCTAGCAAACAATATAAAATGCAAAATATCTAACATAAAACTAAAATAATGGCATTTCCGGAAAATCCGAACATTAGAAGCAAGATATGCATTACTAATATTTCTCTGAAACAAGTGTTGAATTTTAATTATCTAGGTTGTGATTTACCTTTTGACTATGACCGAGATATTTACAGTAAGTTCACAACTTTCAAAGAATGTACGGAATAAAAAGATCCATAGGAAAACAGACGAGCATACATACACAGATAAATTTTTTATAAAATAATAGCAATTCCAACGCTATTTAGCAGCGAAACGTGGAATCTAACAAGAAAAAGGTGAAGTAAAATTCATGCTGCCGACATGAGATTTTTGAGAAGTGTTAGAGGGTATAAGAGGGTGGACCGAAAAATAAATAAACATATTGGACAAGAGTTTAATATATTCGTCTTTAATGACAAAATTGAAGGATATCGAAACAACTGGAAATACTATCTGGACAGTTTCAAAATCTAGTATTTTAACTAAATGATATTTTAACTACATCTAACTACAACCGACAGGTAAAAGAAATGTTATTTCTTTTAATAAGAAAAAGACCCTAATGAAAAGACCCAGAAAATGTGGAGTGAAGGAAAGGAACAGGCCAGAAGACCTAACCCGTGAAAGCTGATGATGATGATGATGATATTAAAGTAGTTTTATAGTCCCTTTTGATAAAAAGTGGCGAATTTAGCTATTGTAAATGCTATTATACCCGTGTTTAGATCACTACGACCATTTATTATACACATTTACATTGTAACTCTGGACACTAAAAACTCTGTTCGTGTAAAAATAATGTGCAAATATTATACGAACAAGAATGTTCATATCTCGTTTACCTGCCAGTGTATTAAAGATATTTCGTTCTTTTGAGTGAAGAAATGCTTAGTATCATCATAAGACAAGATTTTTCGAAATCTTTACAGTTGATTATAAAATAATATTGATAACTCAAAAATTTAAAGATGTTACTTACATAAAACTATAGCTAAGCTTCAATCGAAGAGACTTACCTGAAAAAAAAAAAAGAGTATATTAATTTAGATTTAAAAATAAAACCTAAAATTTTTAAATTGTTAAATAAACGAGGTTGCGCGCTACTCATACGTGAATCAAAATTTGTGTGACTTTTTTATCATTTAATTCGAAAATCTAAAACTTTTCCGAAAACTTCTGTAAATATTATGTTTCAATGTACAATTGGTTAAAAAGGGAGATTCAAAAATTAATTACAAAAAAATATTCGACGAGTAGCAAGCATGCCTTTTTTTTTTCAAAAAATCACTATTTCTTTTTATAATCAAAATTAAAAGTTCGTATACATCTCATTTTTTGCGGAAATGACCATAGTATATTGTGACAAAAATTGAAATCGAAATATCTAAACCAAACTAAGAAATCGTAAATTAAATATAAAATTTCATTAGAATTATAAAATCAAATTTTTTGATTTTTCTTTCATTATTATTTACATGTTCCCACCCAAATCAAAAAATTTTTTAAGAAAAGTTGTGCAGATTTTAGTTAGTCAGTTTTTTGAGGGTTCGCTGCTCGTCTATTATCTACGTAGAAAAGGGTACCCCCGCTAAGATAGGCAAAATGGCCTGACTGGCAGAATTTATTTTTTTTTTTACGTTTTGGAGATGACTGCAGTTCTAATTTTTCTTTTATGTTTTACATTTTATTAAAAACT